>NC_134796.1:56476060-56478560 GCF_046742065.1 Oratosquilla oratoria
TCATGTTCGGGACGCTTGCCCGCCTGACCATGGTTGTAGCAAACAAACAAACAAACAATCAAATAGATAAATAAATAAATATATAAATGAATAAATAATAAAATAAAGTAAAGTAAAATAAAAAAAATGCAATAAAATAAAATAAAATAGATAATAGATAAATAAATAGAAACAATAAATAAATAAATAAATAAATGAAAGAAAAATACAAATAAAATAAATAGATTAATAAATAAAAAGAAAATAAAAATAAATCAATATTAAGTAAAATACATTGACACAAATTAACTTTTCATGTTGTTTCCATGCAGACATGAAACCTTTTGGACGCCTAAACCTAACGCATTATATTCCAAAAATTGCAAGTATACATTTATCTTTTGAATAAGTAAATTGCTCCGCATGTATTAGTTCCCTATATCCACTGGTGGCGTAATGGGAAGCGTGCTGGTCTCACTTTCGCTTAGTTGTGTGCTCGAATCCCGCACTCCTCTCCGATTCCCAAAAGTGGCATTTAAATGCCACAACAGTCCCCAAATTGCACGATAAAGCAAAGGTGACGATTTCGGCCGCAGATACTCAGCGCCTCCTGGCCTAGGCCTCTCACACTCATCTTTCCTTAAAATGAAAGTGATAAAAAAAGTAAAAATTATGAAGCCTTTGGGTCATTTTTGGGTGTCCGCATTTGTACACGCAAATGCCTCATTCCACCTCATGAGAGTGCTGCATAGTAAGAGAGAGATTACTCGTATTCTCAATTTTCCCTCATCAGTCAACTTTTTTCAGCAAGCAAGGGACCCGGTGACTGTGTTCTTATCCCCCCAACCGTAGGGCTATCCCATACCCGTGCAAACAGCCACGGAGACAACAACCACAAACTGAAAGACAATACATTGCTGCATGCCAGGCCCCCAGATATCCTTCCCTCCGAGTCATCTCTCCCCCGAGAGGAGAGAGTCCACCTGGCCAGGTACTGCGATGCGACCACCATCCAGCCCTTCTAAGCTACCAGAAGAGTCTGGATGACCACATCGCAGATAACTGTCCAGGACGCAACACTTCACGCCCATACTATACGGCACATTATGGAAGACTGCATAGTACACAACCACGCACGTCAACGACACAACATACATTCTATAAAAGATTTGTGGGGAAAACCCCGATCCAGTCGCGACGTTCCTCAGGAAGACGGGGCTGCTCGGCCAGACATTCCAGGAAACGACAACAACTACGGAAAGAAATGGAAGAAGGACAAAGAACTGGAAAAGTAGCCTAGTAGGTAAAGGTTTCAAGTGTAGCCACTCAGCCCTATTGAATGAACTCCTACAACATACGGGGTAACTTAGGGGCGGCTTTCTTATCCCCTCCCCACCATAGCGCTATCACACACCTTTGTCAATAGCCATGAAAGGAAGTAAAGAACTAAAGAACACAGGAACTTAAGAATGGAAGAGACTGCAAGAGACCATAAGGCCTACACTACATATATAGGTAGGTCGATGTCCATTATCATATATCCTCATCCATAAAGTTATCTAACCTTATTAGCAAAATGAATAAATAGATAAATAAATAAATAGAAAAATAAATGATAAAGAAATTATAATTTCGAAAACGGGACGGGGAGATCTGAGGAATGCAAATAATGCAAGGGAGGACGGGGAGGGGGGGGAGGGAGAGGGCGAGTGAGAGAGGGCGAGAGAGAGAGAGAGAGAGAGAGAGAGAGAGAGAGAGAGAGAGAGAGAGAGAGAGAGAGAGAGAGGACAAGATGATTCCGAGAGAGCAAAACGTTTTTATGCAAATTGCAATTGCTTCGAGTGTGAACAAGACAAGCTTATTGCAAAAAACCAAGCATGACTTCCGATAGGTGGAACGAAGGAGTCACGTATGGAAAATGTATCTTCCAGGATATAGATTAAACAAATACAAGATAATAACACTTGAACTGATGAGATGATAAGGCTGTGTTATATGCGACGGGAAGAATTTCTTGGGAGAGAGAATTAGATTAAGATTAAAAGATGAATCCAATCTTACAACAGAAAAATGTAATCGAGCACAGAAGTAATAAGCGATAACATGAGCTTCATAGTGCATTTACTGGGAATTCAAAATGTTTAGATGAAGATACCTATGTTCAAAGAAAGACTACATATATATACAGTATGTACAAAAGGGCGTTTCCACCTCATAAAGGGGGTAGCCTTATCAAAACACTACATATACATTCCTTGTTCCTTCCGTCTCAGGACCTTGTAGATGAGGGGCCATCCCTAGTTCCCGTCACAAGGCTCGTCGGGTAAGAAGAGTGTAGTTATATGCATTTTATATTCTAGGGACTTTTTGGGTTACAAGGGGTACTCCTACGGACCAGAGTCACGCATAATAATAATAGTAAATAGAATAAGTTAATAGATAAAAAGTGGCCTTTACCGTATATTGTACAAAATAGACAAAGGGCAAAGGAAAGCTGGAAGACTAAAACAAGAGAGAGAAT
>NC_134796.1:56488560-56503560 GCF_046742065.1 Oratosquilla oratoria
CATTCATTCTTTCTTCATTCGCCGTTTAAGTTCAATGTGGGAGTCAAATTCTCTACTTTGGAAAATCCTCTCTTGTTGCAATACCAAGTAGGAAGAATACCTACCGTCTCTTCACTCTGCTTCTCGCCTGAATCCTCTAAGTTAAAGGCCTCCTCCTCCTCCTCCTCCTCCTCCTCCTTCTTCTTCTTCTTCTTCTTCTCCTCCTTCACCTCCTCCTCTTCCTTCTCTTCCTCCTCCTCTTCTATGTGGGAGTCAAATCCTCTACTTTGCAAAATCCTCTCTTGTTGCAATAACAAGTAGGAGGAATACCTACCGTCTCTTCACTCTGCTTCTCACCTGAATCCTCCAAGTTAATGGCCTCTTCCTCTTCCTCTTCCTCCTCCTCCTTCTTGTTCTTCACCTTCACCTCCTCCTCTTCCTTCTCTTCCTCCTCCTCCTCGTTCTCCTCTTCTCCTTTTCCTCTTTGTCCTCCTCTAGATTTACTCTTTTTCTTCTCCTCCTTCTCCTCCTCTTTCTCTTCCTCCTCCTTTTTTTCCTCCTTCTTCTCCCCCTCCTCATCTTCCTCCTCTTCTTCCTCCTTCTCCTTCTACTCCTCCTCCCCCTTTTCCTCTTTGTCCTCCTCCTCTAGCTTTGCTCTCCTCCTCCTCCTCCTCCTCCTCCTCTTCCTCCTCCTTCTCCTCTTCCTCTTTGTCCTCTTCCTCTAGATTTTCTCTTCTTCTTCTCCTCCTTCTCCTCCTCCTCTTTCTCTTCGTCCTCCCCCTCTAGCTTTGCTCTCCCCCTCCTCCTTCTCCTCCTCCTCTTTCTCTTTGTCCACCTCCTCTAGTTTGCTCTCCTTCTCCTCATTCTCTTCCTTCTCCTTCTTCTCCTCATCCTCTTCGTCTTCCTCTAGCTTTGCTCTCCTCCTCCTCCTCTTCCTCCCCCTCCTCCTCCTCCTCCTCCTCCTCCTCCTCCTCTTCTTCTTCCTCCTCCTCTAGCGTTGTTCTTCTCCTCCTATTCCTCCTCCTCCTCCTGCTCCCCTTCCTCCTCCTCCTCTTGCTCTCTTCTCCTCCTCCTCTTCCTCTTTCTCTACCTCCTCTCGCTCTCTTCTTCCTCCTCCCCCTCCTCCTCTTTCCACCCACCTACAGCATTTCATTCTGTCTTTTATTTCTGCTTTGCATTTTTTGTCACTTTTTTTGTGTTCTTTTTCTATATCCTCACACCTCCCTCCCCTCTCTTCATAACTCTCTTGCTTGTGGTTCTCCACATTTCATCTCTTTTCTTCCTTGCTCTCTCTACTTCTCATCCTCTACCTCCTCTTCCTCCTAGGTCCTCCCCTTTCCCTTTACCTTTCCTCTCACTATCTCCTCTCCTCTCTATTTCCTTCTCCTTTGCCTCCTTCGTCCTTATCTCCTTTTCTTCCGTTCCCTTCTCTTCTTTCCTCTCGTCCCTTCCCCCTCCTTTTCCTCCTCCCTCTCCTTTCCTTCCTCTCTTCCTCTCTTAATCATCCCTCTACTTCCGTTGCTCTTCCTCTCTTCCTCCTCCCTCTCCTTCTCTTTCACTCTTCCTCTTTTCCTCCTCCCTTTCCTCCCCTTCCGTCTCTTCCTATTTTTCTTCTCCCTCTTCTCCCCCCTCCTCCTCATACTCCTCTTTTTCATTTTTTAACCCCATACCTCTCCTCTTCCTCCTCCTCTTTCTCTTTATTCTTCCCTCCCTTTCTTCCTCCTCCCATTCCTCCCCTCCTCTTTCTCTTTATTCTTCCCTCCCTTTCTTCCTCCTCCCATTCCTCCCCTCCTCTTCCTTCTCTCTTTCTCTTTCTTTCCCTCCCCTTCCTCCTCTTCTCTTCCTCCTTTCCTGCTCCACATCTTCCTTCCTCCCCTTCCCTTCCTCTCCTCCTCCCCCCCCTTCCTCCACTTCCACATTTTCCTTCCTTTCCTCCCCTATTCCTCCTCCTAATCCTTCTACTCCTCCCCCTCCTTCTCTTCCTCTCTCTTCTTCCTTTCTTTTCATCCTTCTCCTCTTCCTTCTCATCCTTTCCTTCCCTTTCTTCCATCCTCCTCTCTACCTTCTTCCTATCTTCATCTCATCGTCTTCTCCTTCCTTTCCTCTCTTCCTCTCCTCTTCCTCTCTTTCCTCCTCCTCCTTTTCTTCCTTCTCATCCTCTCGCTTCTCCATCCTTTCCTTCCATCCTCCTCTCTTCCTTCTTCCTCTCCCTCCCTTCCTCTCTTCATCTCATCTTCTTCTCCTTCCTTTCCTCTCTTCCTCTCCTCTTCCTTTCCTTCCTCCCTTCCTCCTCCTCCTCATTCTTCTTCTTCTCTTCTTCTCTTCATTTTCTCTTCTTCTCTTTCCTTCCCTCTCTTCATCTCTTCTTCCTCTCCTTCCTCCCTCCATCCTTCCTCTCTTCATCTCTTCTTCTCCTTCTTCCCTCCTCCTCCTTCTTCTCTTTTCCTTCCTCATTTCATCTCATCTTCTTCCTTTCCTCTCTTCAGCTCCTCTTCCTCTCCTTCCTCCCTTCCTCCTCCTCCTCCTCCTCATTTTCCTCTTCCTCTCATTCCTCCTCCTCCTCCTCCTCCCTCTTCTTCTTTTCCTTACTCGCCTCTTCTTCCTTTCCTCTCCTCTTCCTCTCCTTCCTCCTTCTCCTCCTTCTTCTCCTCCTCCTCTTCCTCCTCCTCTCTTCTTCCTTCCCTTCCTCACCTTGGTCCCATCCCAATTTCTGTAACGCACAAAGTCAAACGCGGTCTCGGCATGTCAGCTTCCTCGTGGCATCTCGTTTCTCTTTTATTTTCTCTTTTTTTTTCTCTCTCTTTTTTTTTTGTCATCTTTCATGTGTTTTTTTTTTTCCTTCCAGTGTCCGACTTTTGATTCATTTCGTGCATTTACATTTGTCCCTTGTGTTTCTTATTTAAATTCTATCTTCTTATTTTTCCGTTTTTTTTTCTTTTTCACATTCTTTTCTCAAAACGGTACGTTTTCTTATCCTCCTTCTCTTTCTTGCCCCTCTTTGCTCTCTTTCTCTCTTCCTCTTTATTCTCCTTCTTCTTTTCCTCTTTCTTCTCCTCTTTATTTCTTTCCCCCTTTTTTTCATCCTCCTCCTTCTCCATCCTATCTTTCTTCCTCTCCTTTTTTCCTTTCCCTTCTCTCTTTTTTCTCTTTCTCCAATCCTTTCTCTTCCTTCCCCCCTTTCTCTTTCTCCTCTTTCTCTTCCCCTCTCTCCTCTTTCTCTTTCTCCTCTTTTTTTTCTTATTCTCTTTCTCCTTCCATTTCTCTTTCTAGTTCTTCTTTTCGTCTTCCTTTTCTCTTTCTCCTTTTCCTCCTCCTAGTTCTCCTCTTCCTCCTCATTCTCATCCTCTTTCTCTTCCTTCTCTTTTTCTCCTCTTTCTTCTTCGCCTTCTCTTTTTCCTTCTCCTCCTCTTTCTACTTCTCCCTCTCCTTCTTCTCCTCCTCTTTCTCCTTTCCCTTCTCCTCCTCTTTCTCCTTCTCCTTCTACTCTTCCTTCTCATCCTCCTGCTCTTTCTCCTTCCTCTTCTTCTTCCCATTCCTCTTCTTCTCCCCTTCCTCCTCCTATTCCCCTTCCTCCTTATCCTCCTCCTCCTCTTCCACCCCATCTTCCTCCTCTTCCTCCTCCCCATCTTCCTCCTCCTCCAACATCACGCCATACACACCTTTCCACATACACCCTACCCTGACCTATTTTTTTGTTGGCCTCCACGCCGACCCCAAATTATGATAAGGACGTGACCTAGTCCCTGTTCCTCTGCAGATCGATACTTCATATCCCAGATACCAGATGGGAGTTCTGGCTGCCGGCCTGGGGTTCTAATCGCTCTCCTTCTCCTCATTCTCTTCCTTCTCCTCCTTCTCCTCATCCTCTTCGTCTTCCTCTAGCTTTGCTCTCCTCCTCCTCCTCCCCTCCTCCTCCTCCTCTTCTTCCTCCTCCTCTAGCTTTGTTCTTCTCCTCCTATTCCTCCTCCTCCTCCTGCTCCCCTTCCTCCTCCTCTTGCTCTCTTCTCCTCCTCTTCCTCTTTCTCTACCTCCTCTCGCTCTCTTCTTCCTCCTCCCCCTCCTCCTCTTTCCACCCACCTACAGCGCTAGTCTCACTTAAGAACACAAGAATGGAGGAGGCTGCAGGAGAACATAGGGCCTACACTACGTAGTTCCATGTCCATAACCACTTTCCATCCTCATCCATAAAGTTATCTAACCTCTAAAACAATAGTTTCAACACTCACTACATAGTTACTAAGTGTATTCCATTCGTTGACCAGTCTATTGGTAAACTAGTTCTTGTCTATTTCCTTATTAAATATAAATTCGTCCAATCTAAACACATTCCTGCGAGTCCTGACATGTTTTCTTAATATGATGACCTTGACTAGTAATGATTATATGTCACAGGATTTTAGAGATGCTCAGGTGGCATACGACAAAAAATAAATAAATAAATAAATAAATAAATAAATAAAATAGGCAAATAAATAGATAAATAAAATAAGCATATAAATAAATAAATAAAATGAAAAATAAAAATAAAAATAAAATAAAATAAAATAAAATTAAACAAAATAAAAATAAAATAAAATAAAACAAAATCAAAATAAAATTAAATTAAACAAATAAGTGGGAACATCTGCTCTATAGCAAAGATGTTGAGGAAATAAATGGGTTTATATGTGGCACAGCTAGATTAAAAAGTCCTCCAGCAATCTATCAATCTATCAATTTACAAATAAATGGTGTCGTGGAATACTGGGTTTGTTTTTATATTGTTTCAGCATAACACCAGATATCAAATATACCTGCAAGGTCACCATGACACAGTGGCATGATGCCATCTGTTATCATAAATGGACAAGACAAGATGATCGTGGAACGTTAGTGTCTCACTGTGCATCCCTTTCTGGGTTATGATAGATAGCACATCACTATGTTTACTTTGTGATATCACTACCTTAAATGTGCTATGAAGGATAAATTTTAAGCAAAGAGCAATACCGCAGTAGCCCGGCGGAAACCGTCATGAGCTTATGAGCAAGCGGTCATGAGTTCGAGTCCCGAGACCAGCTGCGGGGTTGCTGTGTTGGTTCCTGACAGACCTGGTCAGGTGGGGAGGCGACCCAACGTCGGCCTAAAATTAACCAGCGGGTTGCTGCAACTGACAGGGCTGTGACTTACAAGAGGTTTCTCACTTCCCACTGCTTGTAGCGGGGGGGGGGGTGAATGGCTATTTTTCTTTTTTAACCATATCCCATACAACCTCTCATATCAATACACTGAATACCTGAACATATGTAAAAAATATTATTTCTGTACTTGAATAGTTTTTAGAAACAAATAAGTATAAAGAATTGTTGTTCATATCACTAAGTTAACTAATATGGTCAGCCAAATCTGAAACATGATAAGTAAAATGCATTATTTCAGTGCTGGAATAGTTTTTAGAAACAAATGAGTATAAAGAATTGTTGTTCATATCACTAAGTTAACTAATATGGACAGCCAAACCTGAACCCTGATATGTCAAAACTGTGCTAAAATGAGAGGGGAAACGATGAGTGTTGGACAGAAGTGGAATGGGTGGGATTGGATACCTGACTTGACTTACTACCTCCCTTATATGGGGGAAGATGCCCTTTGTATATAGATAGGTAGATATGAAATGTAGCTTTGAGCCAGCCAGGCCGTACAAAAGGAACGACCTGATCTACGACCTGGTGGTTCCTCAACGGTATTAGGCTTAGCTCAGTCTCTATTCTAATTTCTCCCAGACTTTATTATGGCGAGCCATCCGACAAGTTGTGTGTCATTTTGACAAATGGAAACAAAAGCTCCACCGCAAGGACTCGAACCTTTATATAAAATGTGTTCTCATACTCTTTATCTTTTCCTTCAATATCTTCTTTCCCTTTCCCTTCCCAGATGTCTTACAAGGAACGTCCCTTTATGTACAAAAAAAAAAAAAAAAAAAAAAAAAAAATTGTGCTACCATACCGTCGCTTTATCTTGTCCTTCAAAATCTCTTGCATTTTTTTCCCTTCCTTCAGGGTGCATTTCGGGGCCACGGGCCTTCACGCAATCAGAGAAGCAATTCCTTGACTGTCCTCCTCCCGGACACTTAGGTTATAACATCTATTTTTCAACCTCAACACGAGACCGAAATGAGCCTCGGGCCCTCCAATATGCTGGCTGCTTCTGCCGCGTACCAGACTTCTGGATATGAGGTTCTCTTCTGTCACTTTTTTCTCTTACATATGCATACACGTACACGTACACATACACATATACGTACACACACACTCACACACACACACACACACACACATATATATATATATATATAATCACACAAACATATATATACACATACATATGCATATACATACACACATACATAAACACACATATATATACACGTACATATACACATACACGCATACATATACACGTACACGTACATGTACACTCACACGTACACCTACATGTACACACACACGTACACCTACATGCACACACACACACACACACACACACACACACACACACACACACACACACACACACACACACACACACACACACACGTATACATATACATATGCACAAACATACACACATACATACACACATACATATACACGTACATATACACATACACATATACATATACACATACATACACGCATAAAGATACACACATATACACACATATACACACACACACACACACACACACACACACACACACACACACACACACACACACACACACACACCACACACACACACACTCTCTCTCTCTCTCTCTTTCTCTCTCCCCCTCTCTCTCATTGTGTCTACTGGACCAAGTGGTTGGTTTTCGTGGTTCTAGACTACTTCCCTATAATCATATTTAAAGACATTGCGTTTCATTTGCTTATATCTCCTCAAATTTTGATGTAATTTCTCTTGTTTATCTATTTGTTCATTTATCTATTTATTTATTTATTCATTTATTCATTTCTCTATATATCTGCTCATTTATTTATTTATATATTGTTATTTTTCTCGATTGATCTATTTTTCTATTTATCTATTTCTCTATTTCTATGTTTCTCTTTTCTCTCTCTATTTCTTCATTCTTCCATTTCTCTATTTCTCTATTTACTATTTCTCTACTTCTCTACTTCTCTACTTCTCCATTTCTCCATTTTTCTATTTCTCTATTTTTCTATTTCATTATTCTATATTTCCCTATTTCTCTATTTCATTATTCTTCATGAGAGAGCTCAGGTTAGGTTCAACTGATTAATATATACGAAATACCTCCATATATAATAAATTTTACATATATCATTATGAAGGTTATTCCATCTTTATCTTTTTACAAACTTTTATTATTTAGATTAAGAAAAAAAATCGTCCCCTTTCTTTTTTTTCCCGGAAAGTTTTTCAATTAAATACAAAGCCTTAGGAAATACGATGTAACAATTTGAATATTATAAATGCAAAATAATTTCAACGAAAGTGCGGATGAAATATTGTTTTGAATATTCTTTATAATCGGGGTGCATCAACATTGAACAAAATTTTCTTCTTTGTCGTAGGAAACGGAATGCTGATACGGAAATTATAGAAAGACTCTTTGGTTTCATTAGACATAATGAAATTATGATGATTCAAGTAAACGTCGAGAAGTTCCTCTTTCCTCTATCAGGAGGCTACGACGATATCCCTTACAGAGGACTTTGTAGCGTGGAATTTAATGAACCATACCCTTGGTTCAACTTCGCCGGTGGCAGGGTTCGAGCTGCCATCACCTCAACCTCTGCCAGTACCAACGTTCTAACCATCTCGTTTAGTGTCATGACTTGGGATCTAGAATGTTTAAAAAAGGAATATGAAATATCTAAGTTGGTGTTGCTCTGTATCTAAGCCTTGCCTCTATAATCTATATGTATCTATAGACTATAAAGTTCCTTTCTTATAAGGAGTAGCCTTGTCTGAATTTACACAAGCCTTATAGAACTTCGAATAATGTCTTTGTTATCGTAAGTATCAAAGACAAATGTGTAAAAAGTGATGTTTTTCAGTAAGAAAAAAGAAACAAGGAAGCTTAACCCATTCAACTCATGTCAGCCGTTTGTGGTATAGATACGAAAAACCGGATATGATAGACCTCGCGCCGGCCCGTACATCCGAATATCATCTGATGCGGCTTGACCGCGCGAGGACTGTGACGTCATATTTTTCTGGTGTTTGATCAAACATTTTGGTGTTTTATGATATATTTTTTTTTTTTTTACCAAATGACAAGACTTCTTGTCATCGGAGTTTAAAGGGTTAAGCATTATGATTACGTGAGATAAATTCAGACGAAGAAAAATTTAGAGCAGAAACAAATCTGTACACACAAAAATACATATATCAAGGTTGCATCTGATAATGATAAATGCTTAAAAATCGATGTTTAAAAAAATACAAACACAAGCTTAATCGCGATTAATACTTAGTGGGTTATGTCCCAATAAACAAAACAAAATCATAATAGTGAAATTTGAAAGCACAAACATGATATTATATGTAACTTAACCGATATAAAAACTTGTAAAAGAATATACATGTATATTCGTATGTATTCTAATATCACACAAAACTGACGCAAGAATATATGAGTTCTAATATCACACAAGTCACAGAAGAACATTTAAGTTAAACAACAATATCTTCTAACTTTTGGCACAAGCTCTTCTTGAATATCTAGATACTAGAAGAGTATAAGACCACAATTTTACAAAAAACAATGTGGACAATACGAAAGAAAATGTAATCCTTACTCAAAGGAATGATTCTTCAAAGGATCTCTAACGATGTATCCTTCAGCATTAAAGAAAACATTTTATGATAAGCTATTCAAACAATCGTGAATACAATAGTCTTTCGTTTGACTTTAGATAAAAAAATTATTAACATTTGTATATTAAGGCAAAGGTTCATTTAAATTTTAAAGTAAATTGCTCCTTATGAACTGGAAGGACGTATGAGGGGGAAAAAGGAAGGAGAGGAGAAGGATGGAGATGGAGAGGAAAATGGACAGGGAGAGGAAGAGGGAGAGGGAGGGAGGAAGAGAGAGAGAGACAGAGGAGGGAGAGGGAGAGAGGGAGAGGAAGATTGAGATGAAGAGGGAGAGAGAGAGAAAGAGAAAGAGAAAAAGAAAGAGGAAGAGGGAGAGTGGGAGTGAGAGTGAGAATGAGAGTGAGAGGGGAGAGGGGAAAGGGTGAGAGGGAGAGAGGAGAGAATAGGAGAGAAAATGAGAGAGAGGGAGAGAGAGTGAAAAAGTGGAAGAGAGAGTGGGGGGAGAGAGAATGAGTGGGAGAGAGAAAGAGTTAAAAAGAGGAAGTGAGAGAGAAGTCTATCATAATGAAAGTAATCTACCTGATCTTTTATCACTTAATCAAGTAGATTTTGCCCAATACATCACCTTCCAATAATAACAATAATTTAATCAAATTTGGTGTAAATAAACAATTCATCACTAATAATCATGAGTATAGTATACATGTACAAATACCATCACATAGTATCCTGATATATGTGCTTTACTTTATTCTAAACAATAAATCACTCTTCTATGACATAATCGAATTAAGCCTTGGTATGAACGAGGCACGAGCATTATCACTCAATATTAATGACTTTGGGACGCCTTTGGCAAGGATGTCTTGTATCATGCATTGATGAAAGAAGACCTTACCGTGTCCTTAGTAAGGGATTTCAAGAACAGAGTTTGTTATTGTGTTATGTGTAACATTAGTGTTGATATTCGTGAACAAACATTGTTGGATCTGGAGTGCATTTTGTGAACAGGAATATATCTTATATTTATTTGTAGTTTCTTAAATAAGAAATTATAAACACGTGCACCCTCACGCACGCACGAGAACTTAATGACACGCACGCGCACACACACACACACACGCACACACACACACGCACGCACACACACACACGCACTCACACACACACACACACACACACCCACACACAACTTGATGGCGCAGTGGTAGGGTTCCCGGCTGCCACTACGGCGGTCCAGGTTCGAATCCCCTCCCAGGGCTGAAATGATATCAGTTTAGTTTTGCTGCGAGTCGTTACTCCAACTCACGTGGGCGGGTAGTTGGATGTGTGTGTGCGAATAAGGTCACAGCATTACCCATAGATCGTTTATATATGAGCTATGAGCTCTCTTCCGGAAGGGGAATAGCTGTCGATCACGAGTCCAGCACGTGATCCAAGATACTGGTGAATCACACACACACACACACACACACACACACACACACACACACACACACACACACACACACACACACACACACACACACACACACACGCACACATACACACACACACACACACACGCACACACACACACACACACACACACACACACACACACACACACACACACACACACACACACACACACACACACACACACACACACACACGCAGTCCATTTTATATGAATCCTTTTCCCGTTTTCTATATCATCTTCATGGCTTCGTTTGATTTCAAACTTTGTTCTGAATTTATTTAATTTCTTCAATAAATCCAACTCCTTTATCTTCTGTTCACCTCTGCAGATTTATTTTGCCCCAAATAGCTAATCATAAATTTTCTTTTGTTTAATATACCAACACTCTATAACTATCTTTTTTTCTTGTTTTCGCCTGCTTTTGTGTCGTTCTCATATTTCTTTGTTTGTTGTTCTTCCCTTTTTTTTGTTTTTGTTTTCTTCATCATCTACCTTCTTTTGGTTCCTCTAATTTATTTTTGGTTTGTATTTGTTAATTTTTTCCCTTCATTACATATCGCATATGGGGGTGAGGTAGTGTGTGTGAGCAAAATTTTGACGTAGCCCGAAGGGATTTCTCCCCGTCCTCTCCTTTATATGGGGGGACGGAGAGGGGGGGTCGCCGATTTAATGAAGCGGCCTTGCTGTGGATGTGCTGTGTCTTGCGACACTGCTTCTGACCCAGGGCAGTGAACAGGGTGCAGGGATGACCCGTCATCTAGGAGGTGCTAAGATGGGAGGGAGGGTGGAGGGGTGTGGAGTGTTTTCAGGGATGGAATGGGTGGGAATGATTTTATGCCTTTTCCTTTTTGGCTACGTCCCTCGTAAGGGGGAAAAAGCCTTGGTATATGTATGTATGTTCATATTGATGCAGACACCCGAAGAGGCGAGCCATCCTGTACTAGGACCATACTACTATATATTTCATTATTGCTTCATTAATATATTTTTGTAAAAAAAAAAATTAGATGGATAAAAATATAAATAAAGAAAAAATAAAATGATAAATGAATGGATGGATAAGTAAGGATAGATCGATAAATAGATGAATAGATAAAGAGATATATCAATTAATAAATGAATAAATATATAAATATAGTTTATTAATATATTTTTGTAAAAAAAATAGATGGATGGATAAAAATATAAATAAAAAATAATAATAATAAATGAATGGATAGGTAAGTAAGGATAGATCGATAAATAGATGAATAGATAAAGAGATATATAAATTAATAATTAAATATATGAATATAGTTTATTATATGAGAAATACTAGACATAGTATTAAATGAAATACTCAAAACAATATTATTGTGAAAACCTCAACTGGAGTCTATACAGTGTGCCATAGCCGTGGAAATAGGTTTTACTGTATTGTCGGTCGAGCACAATTTTCTAAAGAAAAAATCACTTGTATCTAGAAAACTATTAAATACAGCATTGTGTGAGATACTAGACAAAATATATATTGGTCAAGGTATGGGTCTTTGCAGTAACAGTTGGTATTAACCCACTTATCAACTTATATTCATATATTTATTTCTGTTTCTATTAATCAATTCATTAGTTAAATTTTGTTTATTTATTCATTAATCTAGTTTTATACTTATCTATGTATTTTTCTATTTTGTTAATTTCCTTACTTATTCATTTATTTATATACTATTTTGTTAATTATTCATTTACTTGTTCATTTTTCTGTTTGTTCATTTATCAATATATTTATTCATTTTCTTATTTATTCATTTATCCATCTATCATATTATCTATTGCTTTTGTTCGTTTGTTCGTTTGTTTGTTTATTTTTATATATATACTGTTTAGCTATATATACTATTCTGCACCCTCAAAGTATTTTGTGTCTTCATTTTGATTTTTCATTTACTTCTTTGGTTTTAGCCTTCACTCATCGTCGTTTCAGTTTCCTTTTTCTTCCTCTTTTACAGACTCTATCCCAATCTTCTTCTATATGGATTTTGCGGGAGCCTCTGTCGACTCACTCATGTCTTTCTGGTTCCTGATTGGTTGAAAGGCAGATGATTCTGACCAATAGGAAACTCTCAAATGCTGCTGGCGTTCCTGAGCGGCTCGATTCCTGCCTGATTCCCACATGGCAAATGTCTGTTTCCCTGACTGCCTCTCTTTACAATAATGATGTTAGCCTCTCTCCCTCTCCTCTCTTCCTCTCCTATCTTCCTCCCTCACTTCCTCAATAGGCCACTCCTTTTCCCTATTCCCTCCCTTTCCTCTCTTTCTCTCCTTTCTCCTTCTCTCTTCCTCTCCTCCCTCCCCCACTTCCTCAATAGGCCGTTCCTTTTCTCTCCTTTTCCCTATTCCCTCCCTCTCCTATCTTTCTCTCCTCTCTCCCTCTCCTCTCTCTCTCTCTTCTCTTTCTCTCCTCTCTTCCTTTCCTCTCCTCTCTCCTCTCTTCCTCTCCTCCCTACCCTACTTCCTCAATAGGCCACTCCTTTTCTCTCCTTTTCCCTATTCCCTCCCTCTCCTCTCTTTCTCTCCTCTCTCCTTCTTCTCTCTTCCTCTCCTCTCTTCCTCCTCAATAGGCCACTCCTTTTCTCTCCTTTTCTTTATTCCTTCCCTCTCCTCTCTCCCTCTCCTCTCTTCCTCTCCTCTCTCCCTCTCCTCCCTACCCTACTTCCTCACTAGGCCACTCCTTTTCTCTCCTTTTCCCTATTCCCTCCCTTTTCTCTCTTTCTCTCCTTTCTCCTCCTTCCCCCACTTCCTCAATAGGCCGTTCCTTTTCTCTCCTTTTCCCTATTCCCTCCCTTTTCTCTCTTTCTCTCCTTTCTCCTCCTCTCCTCCCTCCCACACTTCCTCAATAGGCCGTTCCTTTTCTCTCCTTTTCCCTATTCCCTCCCTCTCCTCTCTTTCTCTCCTCTCTCCCTCTCTTCTCTTTCTCTCCCCTCTCCTTCTCCTCTCCTCTCTTCCTCTCCTCCTTTCTCCACTTCCTCAATAGACCACTCATTTTCTCTCCTTTTCCCTATTCCCCCGCTCTCCTCTCTCCCTCTCCTCTCTCCTTCTCCTTTCTTCCTCTCCTCTCTTCCTCTCCTCTCTTCCTCTCCTCTCTTCCTCTCCTCTCTCCCTCTCCTCTCTCCCTCTCCTCTCTCCCTCTCCTCTCTCCCTCTCCTCTCCCTCTCCTCTCTCCCTCTCCTCTCTCCCTCTCCTCTCTCCCTCTCCTCTCTCCCTCTCCTCTCTCCCTCTCCTCTCTCCCTCTCCTCTCTCCTTCTCCTCTCCTCTCTTCCTCTCCTCTCTTTCTCCTCAATAGGCCACTCCTTTTCTCTCCTTTTTCCCTATTCCCTCCCTTCCCTATTCTTGTCCCTTAGCTTTACTCTTCCTTGTTTTATTCTTATTCTCTATTTACATTTTCTCTTTCCCTCCTGGTCCCCACTTTCTCTCCCCGTCTCTCCATTCCTCTTCTGTCTCTCTGACCCTCTGTAATCTGTCTTCCCTGTCACTCCTCTCTGTGACTCCCCCCCCTCTCTCTCTCTCTCTTCCTTTCTCCCTTTCTCTCTTCCTCTCTCCCTCTCTTTCTTCCTCTTCTTTTATCTGCTACTTTACCTCTGTCCTTACTTCTATTTTTCTGTTTTCTTTTATTTGTAATTGTATGTATGTGCTTTTGTCTATCTGTCTTCTTCTCTTTGTTTTCTTCTTTCTTTTTCTTTATATGTTAATCATCCATGCTACACTAACCCATAGAAAATTAGAAGAACATTATGGAACAAAAATGGAGAAGACTGCAAGAAACCATAAGGTATACCTATTTACTAGGCAGTTCCATGTCTCTTATCACCTGTCATCCCCATACATAAAGTTATCTAATATTTCTACGCGGAAGAAAAAATTTATTTGATGACCCAAAAATATTTCTGGCAATAGTAAGTACCACTCCATATATCCTTGTACCGCAGAAGAAAATATGTAATTAATGTTTTTTCTTTTATTCTAAGTAATATTTCTCGGTATTTCTCCGTTTTTTATTCCGAGGAGGACCTTTAAGGACGACTCAGTCGTGCCACAGTACGTCCTCATTATAGATCAAGTGTGACTTCTGTAAAAAAAAAAAAAAAAAAAAAAAAATTATAAGACGTTGGGCTGAGAAGCCCGTCATCATCAGACACTATGAAGACACTTTTTCTTTATATTTTCTTAGCTGAGAAGATGAGGTACTTAAAGAAGATGGATTTATCTTAAGGTGGTAAGATTCTTTTTAGGGGGTTCGGATCCATTAAAGGGAATTAAACTCCATTCAGAGGGATCAAAATCCATTGAAAAGAATCTGATCCCATTGAAAACTATCAAAACCCATTTTTAGAATCCGGTCACCTTAAGAAATGCCTGTGTCTTCGTATTTTGTACCTGAGGCGTAGAAATTTTAGCTTTTTCATAAACACTATTAGTCTCTTGCTACAACACCTATTAGTAGTTGATGTATTGTTGGGCAATTGTGGAAAAAAATAAAGGAAAAAAACACCCCCTTAGAAATCTACGGATGAATGAATGAATGAATGAATGAACGAATGAATGAACGAACGAATGAATGAATGAGTGAATGAACGAACGAATGAAAGAAAAGAATGCGTATAAATCCGGTCAGTGGTTGATCTATTGTCGGGCAGTTGTTAAAAAGTCACCCTCCTTAGAGATGAATGAATGAATGAATGAATGAATGAATGAAT
>NC_134796.1:56513560-56531060 GCF_046742065.1 Oratosquilla oratoria
GATGCTCAGGTAAGAAGAAAGATTTGAGAAGGAAATGAACACTATACAACAAATTATTGGATACAGGAGCAAATACAGTGTATATATATATATATATATATATATATATATATATATATATATATATATATATATATATTAAAAGTAGATCACTTGGAAAAAAAAATAACGAAGCAGAGCGCTTTCGTATATTACAACTTCAGTGCAAAAAGTAATATACGAAAGCGCTCTGCTTCGTTAGTTTCTTTTTGCAAGTGCTCTACTTTGCATAAGTGAACACACGTACCCGTGTTCTTATTAGCATATATGTATATATATATATATATATATATATATATATATATATAATGTATATATATATGTATGTATGTATGTATGTATGTATTTATCACTAGGACGGAATGTAGTAGCACGTTTGTGAAACGCACAAAGAACCGACAGTCCAAGAAAGTTCGGCTGTGTTCTAACATATCAGCAACAAAAACCACTGTTTTGACTGTGATAAGGCTGGATTAGTGTAAGTTTAATTGCGGTTTCAGGAAGGAAATTGTTGAACCCGCCTTAATTGAAGAATATCCGAACCTTAACATCTCCAAAGGAGCTGTGAGTCATATGGAGAATCTTCCACCTCCTGACCCCGCTCCCCCCCCTTCCGACCCAACACACCTCCCCCCTCTGACCTCATAACCCTTCCCCTTCTATCCTCGTAATCCTCTTCCTTTTGACCTCGGTCTTAGTGACGGAATGTTGCCCGTCATCTACCCATGTTCCTGTCCCTCTTTCATCTTAATACTATTTAGGTCTCAAGCAACTCTTTTATCATGTACTTTCCTGAAGATGGCTATAGCTATTAGCCGAAATATATTAGTTGAAATCTCTTTTTAGTTTCCTTTTAAATTAGACTGTGGGTTCTTCGTGCATATTATATATATATATATATCCTCTTAGAGAGTTGACACCTATCCTAGAGTTGACACCTTGACGTGGTAGATAGGCTTGAGAATCTTAATGATTACAAAACCTACAGTATGTCGATAGAAAGGAAATCTCTGCAGGGTCACCCATATCGAACAGATTTTGTAAGAAAGATCAGACAAAGAGCAGCTCGTACACAGTAGCAGGACCCACTGCTAACTGGCACGTCCCTGATGGCAAACAGGGAAATTCCTCATAAATATATGGGGTACCGTTATATTGACGGCGTGGACCATTGCGCACCCTATAGATACAGGGCTTCACCAAATATAATGAATAAGGTGACACCAGAGAAATATCACACCAGAAACCAGTTGGCAGGGAGGTGAGATTACTGCCAGAAAATTTTGATATATATATATATATATATATATTATATATATATATATATATATATATATATATTATATACACACATTTGAAACAAAATAAAGAATGTGTTGTAAGAAAATAAAAAGCAAATAAAAAAAGACAGAATATAGTAAATATAAAAAACTTTGAAACGATACAGAATAAGACAATAAAACAGTAGCAAAAACATCAGGATTAATAGAAATAAATGGGAAAGCGAGTTTAGGCATCACGCAACGCTGGAAGAGCCTTCACTAGGAAAGCAACTAACCACTCGACCAGTCTCAACTGGTTTTAAAACCAGTTTTCGGTTTCGACCGGTTTGAACCAGTTTCGACATCAATAGGCTTTCCTAATACCCTTTCCCAGACCTACTATACTTGTGTGTAGATATTTTTTTTATAATAATCCAATTAGATTTCTATTTTCAATTACTCTGTGCATACATACACACACCTCCAATCCATACGTAAAGACATACATATATCCAACCATCCATCCACACATACATACATACATACATACATACAAACATACATGCATACATATATACACACACATTATACATGTATGCATACATGCATGCATACATATATGTATGCATACATGAATATATACATGCATAATACATACATTTCATACATACATACACACATACATACATACATATATACATAAATAGATACGTACATACATACATTCATACATACATACATTACATGCATACATACATACATACATACATACATACATATACTCATACACACATGCAAACATACACTCACATATACATACATGCACACATACATACATACACATTCATCAGAGGACGACGAAACAGCAAGAGAGATTACAATTCAACAAACTTTCCGTGTTGATCAAATGGATTGATGCAAATTTTAATGAACACCGAGATTAGTTCAATACAAAACATTTATTAGATCGTCCTGTCAGAATTCAATATTTCATTTGTATCCAAGGTGAGTAATCATACCCATTTCGCCAGAAATGAGAAAGAAGGGTAGTTGACGGCGTGAGTAATAGCCGCATCTAGATCACATAGAATGTCATTAGATGTGTCCGTGTACGCGTTCTAGTTAATGAAAGATAGCTGAATATTATCCAGTTTTGGTATTTTACAGTTATATGGAAATCATGAAAGAGATGAAACATATTATTTTCAAGAGTGATTTGAACAACACGTGTGTGTGTGCTTATATTTTTATGTTTATACTTACTTTTGATGTTTAAGTTTTAATCTACATTCACGGCTACATTAACGTTTACTTATTTATTCATTTCCATATCCATCACCACCTGTCGTCCCCATCATAAAGTTGTATAAGGATTACAAACAAAAAAAAAAAAAAAAAAAAAAAAAAAAAAATCATATATTTACACATATATTTATTTATTATGTTTTTGTGTTAAGCTGTTGTAACTGTTTTATGGATTCTCGCTGACCGAGCGGGTTAGAGCGCCGCTACATGTGGCGGAGGTTGAGATGACGGTAGTTTGAATTTTGCCGCCAGCGAGTCGGACCAAGGGCATAGTTCATTGAACTCAACACTACAAAGTCTTCTGTAAGAGGCACCGTCTTACCCTCCTGATAGGGGGAACTCGCGACGTTAAGACGAAGAAACGTTAAACCAAATCAGTTTGTTGTTATTGTTGTTGTTAATGTTGTTGTTAGTGTTGTTAGATTATGACACCGGGACAACGAAGAAAACGGAGTGTCTTCACGAGTTTCCTCTCTCAAACCTCCACCCTTTATATGTTGTGTTTATGTCAGTGTATTAACAGTGCTTCTTAGTCCAAGATGTGGGTAACTGTCTACCCAGCATCTTTGGTAACGCAGACAAGTGTTGTTGTCTGAAATATGCTGAAAGGTTTATTGTCGTTTGAAATCTATAAAGAAACACGATTGGGTGTGCTAAATCTCTCCTGTTTGATTGGCCCTCTTATTTCTGTGTAAACGTGGAATACCAATATAAAAATCTTACGCCAGAGGATATAGGCTGTGCGCTCTACGGAGTCCGTTTAGGGTGTAGCATACGTTATGACTTACTACTAGCCATTCGCTCAAATCAACCTTAGTACATGCCCCTCTCTCTCTCTCTCTCTCTCTCTCTCTCTCTCTCTCTCTCTCTCTCTCTCTCTCTCTCTTATATCGCATCTATATGCCATTTGACTTACTACTAGCCATTCGCTTAAATCAACCTTAGTACATGCCTCTCTCTCTCTCTCTCTCTCTCTCTCTCTCTCTCTCTCTCTCTCTCTCTCTCCCTCTCTCTCTCTTATATCGCATCTATATGCTATTTGATTTACTATTAGCCATTCCCTCAAATCAACCTTAGTACTTGCCTCTCTCTCTCTCTCTCTCTCTCTCTCTCTCTCTCTCTCTCTCTCATATCGCATCTACTGCATATGCTACTTGATTTACTACAAGCCATTCGCTCAAATAAACCTAGTACATGCCCCTCTCTCTCTCTCTCTCTCTCTTATATCGCATCTATATGCTATTTGATTTACTTCTAGCCATTCCCTCAAATCAACCCTAGTACATGCCTCTCTCTCTCTCTCTCTCTCTCTCTCTCTCTCTCTCTCTCTCTCTTATTTCGCATCTATATGCTATTTGATTTTCTTTTTTATAGTCTGTATGTAATAAAGAATGTACAGTATAATGAGTATAATTTTTTTAGGATCACAATGATTTGAATAAGTTCTGTTAGACGTGGCACCAGCGCTTTTTCCTCCCATGTTGCCACGTCGAGGTGTTACAGGTTTGACAGGTGGAATGATGTGTAATCGGTGTTACTATCTCAAAAAATGATACTCATTGTACTGTAAAGATGGAAAATACGAGAGAGAGAGGCATGTTCGAAGGTCGATTTGACACGACGCATGCCACACCTTTAACGGACTTCTTGCAGCGCACCGATGATACCAGTGCTTCTCAACGTGGGACGTATGCCCCACAGGTGGGCAATTCGGTTGTTCAGGTGGGCAATATGATTTTTTAAGTAGGGCAATTGAGGGCAACTGATGAAGTCTGGGTCAATTGTTTTTATTATTATTTTATGCAATATTTCATATTTTATTTATTCGTTTTTGCTTTTTCGGCTGAAGGGGAGATTATTTTTCAGATGATAAGAATTTTATATCACCACAGGATTTTAAAGGTGATTGGGTGGGCTATGGCCAAAAATTGGTTGAGAACCACTGGATTATACCAAACAGTTTCCTTTGCCCTACATGCTTGAGCTACCAGAACAGAGGTTGTAATCAATTGTTGTCTCGAGTTTCACCAAGTACGAAACCCGCAGCCCCATAATGGCTGGCAACAGTCCTCGAAACCTCCCATAGAGCTCTGTAGGGAAAAAAACTTTAGACTGCCATTTCTATCGTGTATAAGTGAAGAAATGTTTCTGTTGTCTGAAAGTGGTATGAAGAGGAGATCAATCGTCTGTTGTCATCTTCCAATGTGTGGAAAAGTGTAATAAATACAGCTGAAGTTAAGGGAGATATTTTGGGCCTAGTCCGGGGATCGAGTGTCAGCCCTACGGGGCAAGGAGGTTACAAATGCGTTTTGAAAATAGACGCCTTTGTTGTTCGTCTTGCAGGACCATCACGTATAAGTAGATATCCACCATTAGTCTTTCAGAAAATTGAATATTACCTGATATTATCGGATACGTTACAATTGTCTCAAGATCACCACACGACCCCTAATTGTCCTCTTAAGAGTCTATAGCAAAACGGGGAATGAAATAGTATCTGATAAGATGATAACCCTCAGGAGCACGACGCCTAATTGGTCTCTCAGAGTCTGTAATAAAACGGGAAATGAAACAGTATCTCATAAGATAATACGTCACAATTGGCTTAGACGAAATACTCGATGGAATCCGAACCCATTCCCATGGGGGATTCTATCCTCAGATCTATTCTTTGTCGCCAAGTAAAACATAGTCTTTAAAGTGCAACACAGGTACAAACAGCCTCGTGCAACGTTTCGAGATCGAGAGCCCCGAGATGGATTTGTTTGTCAATCGAGCTGAGGACTTGGCTGAAGTGTCCAGAGAAATGAAGAGGGCGTGTGAGGAGGAGGAGGACGGGAGAGGAGGGGGAGTGGGGAGGAGGAAGAAGGAGGAAGGAGGAGGGCATGTGAGGAGGAAGGCAGTGAGAAGGGGAGAGAAGGGAGGAGGGAGGAGGGAGGTGAGAAAAGGAGGGAGGAGGAGGGAGGAGGAAGGAGAATGAGGGAGGAGGAGGGAGGAGGAGGGAGGAGGAGGGTGTATGAGGGGGATGGGGAGGAGGAGGGTGTGTGAGGGGGGTAGAGAGGAATAGTGGGATGGGAGAAGGATAAGGAGGAGGGAGGAGATGAGAGGACAACGGAGGAAGATAAAGGAGGGAGGAGTTGAGAGTAGAAAGGAGAAGGGCAAGCGAGGTGAGACAAGAGAGGAAGAGGTGGAAAGGAGGAGGAGGGAGGAGGAAGAGGAGGGATGAGGAAGAGGAGAGAAGGTGGGGAGGAGAGAGAGGGAGGACGAGAAAGGGCGAGGAGGATGGAGTGGGAAGTAGGAAAGAGGAGGACAAGAAGAGAGAGAAGAGTAGGAGTGAGGAAAAGTGTAAAGAGAGGAGTGGGAGGAGAAGGAGGGGGAGGAGGAGGAGGAGGAGGAGGAGGAGGAGGGGGAGGAGGAGAAAGAGGAGGAGGAGGAGGAAGAGGAGGAGGAGGAGGAGGAAGAGGAGGAGGAGGAGGAAGAGGAGGAGGAGGAGGTGGAAGATGGAGTGAGCCAATGGAGTGTTCACGAAGATGGAGGAGGGAATCGACTGAAAGGTTCTCTACCAGATTCGGTGGAGGAATGTTGTTAAATAAATAAATAAATAAATGAATAAATAGAAAAATAAATCAAAAGTGCGGTCAATGTCTTTACTTGTGAATGAGTGACCCAGAACTGAATAAAATTCCCTGCGATAATTTACAGCAAAAAAAAAGAAGAAAAAAAACCGCAGAGAAATAGATGCGAAATACATAAGGAAAACATGGAGCTAGGTACAATCCCTTCATCAAATACTGCCCTTATTCTAAAACATTTCGTTCACATGAATCCGTAAATACCGCATTCGTCCGTACCTTTATGAACAAAGGGACAACATCGAAAGTGTACTCTACAGAAAGGTTCACTTATATTAATAGACTCGAAGGGTCAATGTTTTGGAGATAAAGGTCAATGTGCTATTAAATTGTGGATAAAATCGACCTAGTTGACTGTAGTGTGGGAAGATTAAGTTGATGAAATGAATGAAGTTAAGGGGTTTAGTGCCACGAATTGAAAGAGAAGGATGAAATGGAATGATTGATATAGTGTAGTGTTATATCTGTTATGTCTATGGAGTGAGTGACTGGTGTGTAGTAAAAAAATATATAAGACAAAAAGAAAAAAGAAATAAATGAATATATAAACAAATAAATGAATGAATAAAAAATAAATACATAAATATATATACAGCTAAAAAGACAAATATATAAACAAATAAACGAGTGAAAATAAATACATATTAAATAAATAAATGATTAGATAGACAAATATATGAATAAACAATAAATATACATAAATATATGAATAAGTAATCAGTCAATCAACCAACCTATCCGTCAATCATTAAGATCAAAATGTAGATAATCATGATACTGAAATGGTATAAGGTACAAAAAGAATTATATAAAAATAAGTACAGTATGTAACAAAGCTAAATAAATTGATAAATAAAAAGTTATTACATTGTATAATGATGAAACAATTCTTGCATTCATATACATACATACATACATACATACATGCATACAGACATATATGCATATACATATACATACACATACACATACACACATATATATACATACACACATACATATGTATACATACACACATACATACATGCACATGCACATACACATACATACATACACATATATATAAGCATCCACACATGCATACATACATAAACACATATATATACATACACACATACATACATGCACATACACATACAAACACACACATATATACAAGCATCCACACATGCATACATACATAAACACACCCATGCATACATGTATGTACGTATATGATAAACACACACACACACACACAGACGCACACCCATACATTCATGATTTTCAGACTGTGCTCTCCCCCTGGCAACGCTTCAATCATCTGAATCTGAAAGTTTACTTTTACTTATGTATCATATTTTTAAACATTCGCCTTTATTGCTCTCGCTCTCCCTCTCGGATTCCCAATGTTCAGTCAACAGTCCTAGTTGCTCAGCTATTTCTCTTCGCTTCTCTGATTACTCATTTGTAATTCTGGTGGTGAAGAGTTTGTTTTGCATATCCCTTTGCTGGCTCGTCTATTCTTAATTCTTTGAATTGAGGGGAAGTTTCTCTTACCCAAGGAAAAACCTTTAATTGCCGACACTACTGTATATATATATATTATATATATATATATATGTATATATATATATTATATATATATATATATATATATTATATATATATATATATTATATATATATATATATAATATATATATATATATATATATATATATATATATATATATATATATATATATATATAATACAATTCTGACAGTTGTCCCCGGACTCAAACCAAGACTTGCGCTGAGGCAGGCCGTCGCTCTACCGACTATGCTACTGAGACTGTCGGATTTATTTGATTAACATCGTCGTCATTGGTGATTCTATTCATATATATATATACATATATATATATATATACATATATATATATATATATTATATATATACATGTGTGTGTGTGTGTACTGTATATATATTTCCTTATATGAAGAAGTAAATAAATGGATATTGGATAAATGTGAAATAAATGAAGGGTGTGAGCTTGTCATATCTAACTACCTCCCTTAGGAGGGTTGTTTGATTGTTATGGACTGTAGTTTACCAGCCCCTCTATCCTTGCGGGCAATCTCGCGCCACCATCGTGCGTTATCTTACATTTTAAATGTTCCCTTATATATGGAGGGAGAAGAGAGAGAGAGAGAGAGAGAGAGAGAGGGGGTGGGAGAGAAGGGAGAGAATGACTCTGTGGAAACAGTGAACACACCCATAAATCGGACGTGCTGTCACCCTACAATAGCCCCCTTCTCTCCCCCTCTCCCCCTCTCCCCCTTCCCGTCCTACCCGAAACTGAAAACACACTCTAGTGTTTGGTATTTCCAAATATATGTTTTACCATGTCCACGTTCCCATTCTCTTCCTCTTCCTCTTCTCTCTTTCTTAATCTTCCTCCTCTCCTTCTCTCTCTTTCCTGTTCTCTTTCCTTTTGTTTCCAACTTATTCCCCTCTCTTTTTCCTCCTCTCTTTTCTTTTCATCTTTCTTTTCTTCATCTCTTGTTCTTCTTCTTCTTTCTCTTCCTTCTCTCTTTGATCCTCCTCCTTCTTCCCTTCCTTTTTATCTATTTATTCTTCTTACATCTGTTTTTCTTCCTCCTATTCCTCAATATTTTCATATATCTTTTCCATCTTAATTACATATTTTTCTATTACTCTTTCTTTTTCCCTTTTTCATGCATTTCCTCCTACTCCACCTATCTGCCTTTCTCTTCGCCCTTTCTTCCTCTTTCTTCTCTTTCTTTCTCTCCTCCTCCTCCTCCTCCTCCTCCTCTTCCTCTTCCTACTCCTCTTCATCTTCCTCGTAACAGTACATGTATGAGGCCAATGTTCACACAAATACTTGGCAACTCACATTTGTTCTATACGTGACCCAAGTGTGTGTGTGTGTGTGTGTGTGTGTGTGTGTGTGTGTGTGTGTGTGTGTGTGTGTGTGTGTGTGTGTGTGTGTGTGTGTGTGTGTGTGTGTGTGTGTGTGTGCGTGTGTGTGTGTGTGTGTGTGTGTGTGTGTGTGTGTGAGAGAGAGAGAGAGAGAGAGAGAGAGAGAGAGAGAGAGAGAGAGAGAGAGAGAGAGAGAGAAAGAGAGAGAAACAATTTTTCACTGAATTTGGTAGACAGTGCCATGAAAAAGACAAGCTAAAAAATGATGACGTCGACACAAGTATATGGTCACTCGGTCAATTAGCTTAACCTCAATGTTGCTCTGCACTACCGCACTTCGGGATTCCCTGACACCTTGCTCTGCCATACCGACCGCTCCCTGTCGACTCTATTTATTGCTTTACTTATCACTCTTCGCTCTGGTTCAGGTGTAGAGCTGGCATATTAATCTCACGAAACAGAAAATTATCATGAAAAAAGAAAGAAGAGAGAGAGAGGGCGGAAGAGAGAGCAAGGGAGAGAACAAGGACAGAGAGGAAGAGAGAGAAGGAAAGAGAAGAGAAGGAATTGGGAGAGAATGGAGAAAAAAGAGTGAGAGAGTGGAAGAGAAAGAAAAAGGAGAGACAAGGGGAAATAGAGCAAGAGTGAGGGAGAGGAGATGTGGAGAGAGGAAAAGAGAGAAGGGAAAAGGATGGAGAGAGGAAGAAAAAAGAGAGGGTGTGAGACTAGAACACAAAGAACAGGGAAAAACAAGGGGAAAGAGAGAGACTGAGGGAGAGGAAAATTAGAGAGAGGAAGAGAGATAAAGGAAGACAATGGGAGAGAGTAAGAGATATTGAAAGAAGTGGAACGGGGTAGAGGGAGAGGGAGAGGAAGAGAGTGAGGGAGAGAAGGGAAGAGAGGAAAAAGGAGGAAGGGAGAGAGAAAAAGAAGAGGAAAGGGAGACAGGTTGGGAGAGGGGAAGAGAGAGGGGGAAGGGAAGAGCGGGACTGGAGAGAGAGAGAGAGAGAGAGAGAGAGAGAGAGAGAGAGAGAGAGAGAGAGAGAGAGAGAGAGAGAGAGAGAGAGAGAGAGAGAGAGAGAGAGAGAGAGAGAGAGAGAGAGAGAGAGAGAGAGAGAGAGAGAGAGAGATGGATAGATTTATGGCAAAGGAGAGAGAGAGAGAGAGGGAGAGTAGGGGAGAGAGGGAGAGAGCTGGAAGTACGGAGAATAGAGAGGAAAGAGAGAAAGAAATCGAATTGGAGAAATGGGAGGAAAAGGGGAAAACAGGAGAGATATAGAAGGAAGATAGAGCAAGAGACTGGGAGAGAGATAGAGAAGTACAGAAGAGAAAGAAACGATAGGCGTATTTGCTGTTGGAGTGTAATTCACCAGCGTATCTATCCTAAAAGCACAAGAGGATACCAGTAGGTATGGCGGAGGAAGACATTATTTACAATTTGACTAGGCAATTCACATTTTGTCTAGCCAATAACAATAAGAGAGTGCGAAGAACAACACCTAACGTTTTCTCTAAGAAGTCGGTAATAAACCATTATCAAAGACCATTTGGACCACATCGGGAGGTATGGAGGAGGAAGGCGTCTTTTACACTTTCACTAGGCAATAGACACTTCAAATAGCCAGTGAGACAAGTATAGCATACGAGAAAATAGTGGTTAACTTTTCTTCAAGTAGATAATAGTAGATATGAGGAAAGAAGGCGTCTTTTACATTTTGACTAGGTCATTTATATTTTGACTAGCCAATCATTCAATAATAGAATGCGTAAGAATTGCATCATTTTTTTGTTTTTTTAAGAATTGTTGATAATAGGCTTCTACAAGCGTCTTGTAGAACTTTATTCGCCATATTTCTTATCTCATAAAAAATACTACAAAGGAAGATAGAAACCTGCTCTAGATCCAACTTCTAACAATGGATATGAGTTGAATTATTACTCAATTTGTAAAGTTTCCTATAGTCCAAGTTCTCCAAAGCGAGCTTTGCTTGAGTTCTTCATCACGTGACTTTTTAGCACCCCGGGTCTCCTTAGAGAAGAGGGAAAAAAAAAAAAAAAAAAAATGGAGAAAGAAAGAAAAAGAGAATGAGGGAATGAAAGACGGAAAGAAAGAAAACAAGAAAGAGAATGAGAAGGAAAGAGCGAAAAAAGAAAAACAGAGAAAAAGAGAAAGAAAGAGAAAAAAAAAGAGAAAGAGAAAGTAAAATATAGAGAAGAGAAAAAAAGGGTGAGAAAACGAGAAAGATAAAAAGAGGGAAAGAGAAAAAGAAAATGATAAAAGAAAAAGAGTGATAGAGAGGAGAGAAAGAGAAAGCAAGAGAGGAAAAGAGAAAGAAAAAATTAAAAAGATAATTGGGAAAGAAAGAGGAAGAGCGAAAGAGAAAGAAAAAGGAGGAAGAAAGAAAGTAGGAACGAGAGAAAGAGAAAAAGAGAAAAGTGATATAAAGAGAATGAGAAAATGAGAAAAAGATGAAAAAGAAAGGAAGAGATAGAGAGAGAGAGAGAGAGAGAGAGAGAGAGAGAGAGAGAGAGAGAGAGAGAGAGAGAGAGAGAGAGAGAGAGAGAGAGAGAGAAAGAGAGAGAGAGAGAGAGAGAGAGAGAGAGAGAGAGAGAGAGAGAGAGAGAGAGAGAGAGAGAGAGGGAAATAGCGAAAGAGAAAGAAAAAGAAAATAAATAGAGAAAGAGAGAAAGTGACAAAGAGAAAAAGAGAAAGAGCGAAAGATATAGAAAGAAAAAAGGAGAGAAAACGTTACAGAGATAGAGAGAGAGAGGAAAAAGAGAAAGATAGAGAAAGAGAAAAATATATATAGAAAGAAAGAAAAAATAAATGAGAAAGAAAAATATTTTAAGAGCGAGAGTTTAAGTGAGAAACATTGAGAGCGAGAGTGAGAGAGTAAGAAGGAGAGAAAGAGAGAATGAGAAATATTACACTGACCAATAAAAAATATTTAAAGATAAAGTAGCTGCTACCTTATGTCCTCAACTAGCAAATCATTCCATATATGAGATTCGTACTCCATATAAGGGAAAATTAATTGCCTGTATCCTAGTAACAGTTTAGCCAAGCCTTGTTGGTACGGGGCTAGTTTAGTAGCCGCTAGTGGTAGTGATTGCTTGACTACTCCTCTACTTGACCAACGTCAACGGAAAGTTAGTCAACTTGCTTCCAAACGATCCTAGTGTTAACACTTACTTGCAGGGTAAGTCAACTTGCAGCTTGTACTAGTGGCTACTAAACTAACCCCGTGTCAACGAGGCTCTAGGCTTCAGAACACGAAATTCAATATAGACGCTTCTAGTAAATGTAAAGATAGATACCGTCTACTATAGCTTGTTATCTGACTAAATATTAGGCCCAAATTATAAGGGTGTGCCAATTAATCGGCATCGGTATCGGCAAGAATCGGCTCTTTTTTTTTTTTCTTTTTCTTTTTTTTTTCCATTGGCATCGGCATCGGCGATTTTTTTCGGCATCGGCAAAATATTGCCGATTCTAAAAAAAAAAAAAAAAAAACTGATTCTCGCCGATGCTAACTCACAAAAAAAGGTGCCGATTCATGCCGATCCTGACGACGATTCATCGGCACACCCCTACCAAATCGGATACTGTTACCTTGACAAAAAAAACACGTGAAAAGCTGTTTGTAATGGTACAATGAAGATATTGAGAGTCAAAAATAACCAATTTTCTTTGTTGCAGTGAAAATCAACTGAAAAATGAAAACATATGCTAACCGTATAACCCTTTGCATTGAACGAATTTTCATCAAAGGTGATGGAGTTTAACCCAGTTCAAATGTTTAAAAATCCATTAGACGAACACCTACGCCCTATGCGCTGTATAATAGGCCCTCTTTATTAGCTCTCTGACCTTGTTATGGACCAAAAGGTCACACGAACGTTTGCTGCTAGGATGTATTCCTCTATATTTCATTATAATATGGTTCTCTTTTCTTTATTTACCTATACATTCATATATTTATTTATTAATTTATTTATTAATTTATGTTGGTCTATTCATTCTTATTAATTTATTTCTATTGATTTATCTGTTTTCATATATTTATTTATTTTTGTTCATTCATTCATTTATTCATGTTTTTATTTATTTACTTATTTATTCACTTTTTTCATTTATGTTCTATTCCTCTATATTTCATTATAATATGCTTCTCTTTTCTTTATTTACCTATTCATTTATATATTCATTTATTCATTTATTTATTCATTTATGTTGACCTATTTATTTATTCATTTATTTATTTCTATTGATTGATCTGTTTTTATCTATTTATTTATTTAGTTTTGTTTATTCATTTAATTATTTATTTGTTTTTATTTATCTACTTATTTTTTTTTTTTTTTTTTTACTGTTTTTTTATTTTCAGGTTTGGGTCGACCTCAGCACAGTTACACCATAGTGCTTTTCACCTTGTCTTTGCACAGTCAATTCAATCTTGTTTCGTATACATCAAACGTATATATGAAACAATGAATTTGCCTTACGGGAATTCTAAAGAAAATTAATTCTATATACGGGCAGGAACGGAATGTAGGAAAAATGTTTATTAGAATCGATATTTCATGAAGTTTGTTGACACCCCTACGGACCAGAGTCACTTACCATGATTGGAGACTAGTCCCCATAAAAAGTATATATATATATATATATATATATATATATATATATATATATATATATATATATACATACATATATACATAAATATACAGTATGTATATATATATATATATATATATATATATATATGTTGACTATATTATGACAAATAAGATTGAAGGTGACAGAAGTAGCCGAGGAGATATGGGAGAATTTCTCATCTTAACGTTCCGACCCGCAGCTTTGTGATCAAGACCCTGCGGGTCGAAACGTTAAGGCGAGAAATTCTCCCATATCTCCTCGTCTACTTCTTTCACCTTCAATCTTATATATATATATATGTATATATGTATGTATATATATATATATATACATAAAAAATAATGATCTATTACTTTCTTTTCTCATGCACTCTATATTTTTACTTGACCACCTCTTTGAATCCACCTCTTCAGCGATATAGAAGTGCTAGTTATCCCTTACTAAGTTCTTGTCCGGAATCCTCCCTCAGCACCCTTACTTCATCTATACCTAGTCACTTTATAGATTTTCTAGTCCGGACAGGTACGAGTCCTAAAAGAATATAAATAAATGAATTAATATATTATAAAAAAAAATGATTAATAAATAAATATATGAATAAGTTAGTTAATATACAACCAAATAATTAAATAATTGAATCGAATAGATAAGCAAATATATAATAAATGAAATATATATTATATATATATATATATATATAAACACATAAAAATCAATATTAATAGTAAACATATAATTATAAATGTATAATCGAATGATAGATAATTCAAAAGGAAAATAAATGCCGTAGACTTACCCTTAGGCTTAATTAAATCATCTGCCAGTAAACATAATAAACTCATTAAAACACAACAGGAACACATGAACTAGTCAAGACACCCTTAATCCTTAGCAATGTCAGAAATGGTGTCAGTCAACGTAAATGAAATTCCTTCAACTGCTACTCGGGTTCAGATGAACTGTTGCTTTCCAAAGGTTAATTACTCTAACGTTACGCGAACTATATTCATTTGACTAGCCACTTGTAGTTGAAGGGTTAACTGAGATGATTTTTCGTGTCTTCTTCTAAACTTGTTCACCTTAAGATCATTATATATGTACACACACACACACACAAACATATGTTTATATATATATATATATATATATATATATATAATATACATATATATATACATATATATATATATATATATATATATACATATACATGAAGGTGGAAAAAGAAGTCACGGGTCTAGTTCCGAGTTCCTGAGTTTATTCCTGACCGGTTACGCTCTATGCTTCTTCAGAGCGAAACCGGTCAGGAATAAACTCAGGAACTCGGAACTAGACCCGTGACTTCTTTTTCCACCTTCATCAACTTGTCACAATGTACCAACATATATATACATATATATATTATATATATACATATATATATATTATATATATATACATATATATAATTATATACATATTATATACATATATACATATATTATATATATACATATATATATATATATATATACATTGTACAATGTATATTGTCTTCTATAGTATCATTACCATCAAAATATGTGTGAAATATTCTTCATTATTTTAGCACTAAATGTCTGTACACACGCACACAATATATATATATATATATATATATATATATATATATATATATCAAAGGCTTCTTATGTTTTTATTCTGGCTGTTACCAGATGATTTTATTCATGAATGTATGACTTCTTTAGATAACGATGGTGATACTCCTACATTACTCTTATTCTCTCGCGAGTCACGACTGATACAAAATGACCTCAGTTTTCTTCATCTATTCAAAGCTTTCCCTGTGGTTTATAACATGGGGGTCACGGTCTCTTTCATAGTAGTTCACGATAGGGACCACGAACCGAAAGCTAGTACTTAGTGGATACCCGACGATTCTAGTTAGTGTTGAAGTGGTCATTTCGAGGGTGCTAAAACAGCAATACATAAAGTATAGGGATATATAGGACAAGACGATGAGAACTCCTGTATTCGGTATGGATCTTGATGTTCGAATACAAAATAAATTAATAAAAATAAAAATAAAAATATGTTTAGCAGTACAATAATTTTATGGATTTCTTTCTTATTCTGCTCATATATATCCATATATAAAGTATAGAAAATACTGAGTTCTTTTGAAGTTATACTGTCTTCAAGAATTTGTGATGATAATTTTGACATTTTGAGAAGGGTGAAGACAGGGCAACCCGCCTTTGGTCTTAAGTAAAAAAAAAAGTACTACATTACAAAGACCACGACTTTTAGTCTTTGGTACGAGTTCTATCAATACATACCAATCATCTCGTTCCTTAAAGGGTATCGTTATAAGCACGTAGACCACTGATCTCCCACCAACATCGACCAAGCCACCACATGTCTGCATTCAAATACACATGGCCATGATTATAATTACATTTCACCAAATTCCATTAACAACCTAATTCACCTCAAACGTGTGTCACTTGCATAACAATCTCATCACACAGCGTCATCGCGTCAACTCTAACAAGATTGGTTCTTCGTACGTGCAGTCTGGGTGTCATGATATATCCACTTTACGACCCTCTCTGCCCTCAGGGAATCTCCCCATGCAACGCTCCACTTCGTCTACTCGCTTGAGTGACTTTACATATATTACATATGTGTATATATATTATATATATATATATATATATATATATATATATATGCATATATATATATGACATGTATATATGTGTGTGGTTCACCATGGTCTTCGATCACGTATTGGACTCGTGATCGACAGTTATTACCCTCCCGGAAAAGAGCTCAGAACTCATATATGACTGATCTATGGGTAATGCTGTGACCTTACACGCACACACACACACCCAACTCCTCGCCCACGAGAGTTGGAGTAACAACCCGCAGGGCAGCGATACTGAAATTATTTCAGCCCCTGGCGGGATTCGAACCCGGACCGTCGTAGTGGCAGCCGGGAACTTTACCAGCTGCGCCACGTGGTGTGTGTGTGTGTGTGTGTGTGTGTGTGTGTGTGTGTGTGTGTGTGTGTGTGTGTGTGTGTGTGTGTGAAATATATATACATCATACATATAGAAAATGCTTGCAGTTCTTCACTTATTATGTATATTTTCTCAAATCCATTTACATTCATCATTCATTCATTTCTAAACCTACTTTGAGGCTCCTTGTTCACATCACTCAGCATATCTGGCAAGTCTTCTGCTCTTTCTGAGATGTGAATAATGTCATCCGCAAATCTTAGGTGCTTCAAGTATGCGCCATTAATCTTCAAACCTCTTCCCAACTCAAACTTCTAAAAATCCTTTTCCAGCAAGCTGTAAATAATATGGATGAAATTTTAATGCCTTGCCGTTCTCCTTTCTCGATCTTGATTTTTTCTGTATATCTATGTAATCGAATTTCAACGGTACCTTTCGCATAAATCTTTTCTAGAACACTTACGATCTGTTCGTTTGTACCCTGCTTGCGTAGCGAGTTTAGTATTGCTACATGTTCTACCGAGTCAAAGGCTTTTTCGTAATCTACAAAAGCTAAACAATGACGTATGTTGTATTCTGTCGTTTTCTCGATTAGTTGGTTCATCGCTTGCAAATGATCTAAGAGTCGAATATCCGCTTCTAAAGCCTGCCTGTTCTCTCTCTCTGCTCCACCGAATATAATGAA
>NC_134796.1:56536060-56541060 GCF_046742065.1 Oratosquilla oratoria
AAATTAGTTTTAGTTGATGTAAGGCGACTTAAACTAAAGCATTGGTTATAAACACCTATTTTGTTAATAACCCTTTATAATTTTCACTCCTTGTTGGGAGAAATCACACACTGAACTCATCGTCAGAAGTTCATTCCTGTTTCGAACCCTGTAAGGTATTACTCTTCAGCAAATACACTGAGCCATGTAGAACACTTCATTTCGAGGACCATAATGGAAGTAAGCTTACATGTTTTTTTTTTTTTTTATCCTCGGCATTTGTAATTGTTATTTCGAGCTATGTTTTCTTTTCTTTATCTGCACTTCAAGTATATTGATTCAATGCCAAATAGAATTACTTACATTTCTTTCTGTTCGTTCATAACATGTACCAGAAAAATATTGCTTCCATCAAACTACGCAGTCAACCCACGTGTCAGAAAACAGTGAATGGAAATGAGACCATTTTAATATTCATTATACATATTAATACTTCTGAAATTAGCTCAGTGTAACGTGAAGATTATGACAAAGTCATTTAATGCACGGCAGTTAAGTTGGAGTTAAATCGGTGTGGTCCTTTATATGCTCCGTGGTTTCTATTATTATTATTATTATTTTTTTTTTCAAATGCTCAATTCCGCCTTTCGTGAAGTTTTTTTTTTTTTTTTTTTTTTTTATCCGGGATCCTAATTTTGATTTCCGTCTGCTACCAAGTAAGTCTTGTATCTTAGTTCTGGGTGACTGAAGTCTACAGTCCTTACCCTCTACACAATCTAAATCCCCTTTTTGTACAATTCATAACGACGCCATTTATGCATAGTAACAGTTGACGCAACTCAAATGACTAATATAATCTTAATTTGTTCATTTCCAATCCCAAATTAGAGTAATTAGGCTATTTTACCATTGGCGATATTCATAACTGGTCCGGAATCTGCCAAAAATGTGGAAATAGATCCTTTGTTGTCACTGTACTAATACAAATATATTTACAAAATATAATTCAACATTTGGGACCTGATGTATAAAGAAATACAATAAACGCTCGCAGTATTGAACAAGTTAACAAGAAAATTGTAAGTTGTCATTCTGCTACTATATACAACATATCTTGCCAAAGGGAAAACCTCCTGCCCAATTATACATACATACATATGTTGTATATTATATATATATATATATATATATATATATATATATATATATATATATATACATATATATATATACACATATGTATATATATACATAAATATATATGTCTACATATGTATATATGTATATGTCTACATATATATATATATATATATATCGATAAATTTTATGACAGTTGCATGCGGGGCTCGAACCCGCTATACTCGGCTCTCCGTAAATTACCTGTATGGCGCCCTAGACCACTACACCACAGAGACTATAAAACCATCTTCCTTCCCTCGGGAATCAGTTCGATTCCAGGTTTCAAGGATTTTATAGTCTCTGTGGTGTAGTGGTCTAGGGCGCCGTACAGGTAATTTACGGATAGCCGAGTACAGCGGGTTCGAGCCCCGCATGCAACTGTCATAAAAATTATCGGTTTGATGTCACTGCCATTAGCGTATTTCTCTCATATATAATCACAATTCATACAGATTATTCATCTCGTAGTTGTCCATATATCTATACACAACTCTGTTCTCATTCCCCTTCTATCACATGTCTCACTGGAAATCCCCCTTAATTCCTCCTCTCCAACCGCTCTTCTTAATTCACAACAGTAATCACATTTTATAAATTGAATTGAATCCATCTTTACTTAATCAGATCGACTGTTAAAACCGTTAAGCCTCGAAGCAGCCTCTCTCCGTTTGAAATACAACACTGAGAGTTCAACCTTGTTTTGAGCTCTTTGAATTTGATAGTTTATTCTCAACGAGCGATTTTATTTAGTTGCAGGAAATTTCATCTCGATATTGCTTCAAGTCAATGTTCATCTGTGATTTAAGATTTTTTTTTTTTTTTTTTTTTTTAGCTGAGGGGAATATCTTGGTAGAGAATGGGTTCATGTTGTCGTTTCTTTTATTGATACTAATTTTTTCTTTTATTTTTTTTATTTTCGTATTTGTATCATTTTCTCTCACTCTTTTCCTTTATCTATTATTCTACTTATTAGTCCATTTACATTTTTCATTCTTTCACTTATTTCCTTATAAATGTACTTATTTACCTTTATCTCTATTATTTTTTCTATTTATTTAGCTATTTGTTCATTTCTAATCCTAGAAATGTTTCTTTTGTATTTTTCTTTTCTCAACCAACTTCCCACATGTGGATAAACCACAACAAAGATCGAAGACACAAAATCATCAGTCATACTGTGGACCACAATTGCACAACCTTACAATATTGGGAATTTCTAGCATCTAAATATTAATCTTTAAGAACTCTATACAACAAATTCTTTACCAAACTATTTCTCCTGAACCCAGCAAAATGAAAATACAAGAACAAACAGAACTCTTTTGACATTCTTGAAGTTCTTTCATATCTTGTGATTTGTTTCAATTTGGAAGTAGGTAGAAACAACTTTGCCAACCGTGTAGTTAATGAATGGAATAAACTTCCTGCACAGGTAGTGCAATGTAGTTCAGTTCGAAGCTTTAAGAATCATTTAGATAAATACCTAAGTAAGATGCTGTAATGATTATAATTTATGTTATATTATTTGTTTTTGTTTTGTTATAATTTGTCTGTCTGATTTTCATTTATTATTAGTTATATGTCAATTTATTATCATTTACTATTTACCTGTTTGTTTGTTATTCAACTATACCTATGCATTTATGTATTTTATTTGTTATTTACATTATTATAGTTTTAATTTATTATTAATATGATTTTTTTTTTTTTTTTTTTTTTTTTTTTTATCCGACCTAGATATGGATCAAAAGGTCTCCTGTCGGCATGCTCCGCCTTTGTAATCCTTTGTCTCTTGATGGTCTTCGAATTCAAATCATTTGTTGCCTCGAATCTCTGTTGCAGAGACAAATTTAGGATAAAGAAAATCTTGAAAAAACAGGAAAGAACAGGACTTTTAACTTATTTGTTCTAGACAGAGTGATTTTTGTCTTTTCTTTTTAGATTAAGGTAAGGGGTAGAGAGTGTTTTAGTGGAGAGAAAATCTTGAAAAACAGGAAAGAATAGGACTTTTACCTTATTTGTTCTAGACAGAGTGATTTTTTTTTTTTTTAGATTAAGGTAAGGGGTAGAGAGTGTTTTAGTGGAGAGAAAATCTTGAAAGTAAAGATAGGAGTAAGTATTAGACGGGGATGACTCCCATTGTTTCCTTTTTAATAAGAGGACTTTCACCTCTTTTGCTATTCTTATGTGTGTATTATGACGTGATGTACAAAAGAATACATTCACTGCCTCAGGTGTGGTGACGACCAATTAATAACCTAAATGAATACAATGATTTGAGCAAAAATTTTTGGTAATAGACAATATTTCTTGTGTGATTACTATGGCTTATACAAGAAAAAATATACATGACTTGCTGAAAAGTATTATTACTTACATGATATATTTATTAAGATAGACATGCCACTACAATTGTTGGAGTAACTTCAGACTCTACCCCGGTGGGCCGGTACCTGATCTCCTGAGTCACTCTATGGCAACATTTCTAAACCAAGGGACCGAGGATATCTCGGGGTATAGAACCTTACCAAGTGGCTCGCAAAAATGGGGAATTCAACATATTACTTTATTCTTCATTTTGCAAATATACACGGATTATTTTCTTATATTTCTATGTCATGTTTCTACAGTGAAACCAATCTGAAAATAAACACCAATTCCTGTGAAAAAATATTAATAATTATTACAAATGTAAAATGACTATATACTATCTAATCCCATACTAAAGGGTTCTCTGAACACATAAGTTGATGTCAGGAGTCCTAAACGCTTTAAAGGCTGAGAAACTCTGTTATATGGGATACATCACTCCCTATCCAACGTTGTCACCATATATTCGTCTCATTCACAAAACCCTTTTCGACGAATACGTTTACAAATGGGAGCCGAATACGTCCCATTCGTCAGGCCACTGCTGTTGATCCAATCCCACAAATTAGCCGAATCCTTTTAACTCGTGCAGCACCTAACCTGTTGGTCAATTCGAGGAAGTTAAGGCAATTCAGCCCGGTTAGTCAGATCTGTTCTGATCAGGTGTATGAAGCTTCGACAGAGCCCTATAACACTGCTGAATCAGATGTTACGGCGATGGAAATCATAGAGGAAGGAAAAAGAAGAAAATAATCAGAAAACTGATTAATTTCCTGTATATTGTGTACTTCATAAATGGTCTATGGTTAACATCAAATACTTGTTATAATAAATTATATCTTACCACTGTAACTCTACTCATATTAAGTTACCACTATCGAGCCACCAGACTATGTACAGTACAACTCGTAACAAAAAATTCTATCAATTAAATACATATTTCATAGAATTTCTCAAAATACTTCGGTGTTCCGCCGGAGTTGAATGTGAATGAAATTGGTTTAATACTCGTATCTTTGTTGCTGAAAAGCGAAATGAAATGATCTAGCGACAGATACGAAAGTGATGAACAATGCAGACATAAGGGGATACACACACAGTATACATGTGTGCGCACACATGTAAACACAGGCTTCATACATGCACACGTTCGCACACATAGGCGCGTACATACACACACACACACACACACACACACACACACACACACACACACACACACACACACACACACACACACACACACACACACACACACACACACAAAAAAAAAAAAAAAAAAAAAAAAAAATCTAGACCACCCAGATCGGTGTGGGAGTTGAAGGCTGAGTCATTTATAAACGAAAGCTCACAGATGTATCAAACACAGACAAACAATTTATGCCCAGTACAAAGTCTTCCTGTCAGTGTGTTTACACAGACTTAATAACAACATACATGAGGATAAATTTACCCTTAATATAGTTCATTTT
>NC_134796.1:56548560-56598560 GCF_046742065.1 Oratosquilla oratoria
AAATAGTGCTAAACAACAAAATATGAGGAAATATCTTATAAACTAATGTGATGAGTGTACACCAAGAGGAACTGATTAGCTACGGTCGACGCCGTCACCTTTGCCCTATGTGTTTGAACTGTTGGAATCAAATGTAAAAAAAAGTTATACATTTAGAATGTGGAAGATACGTATCCTGTTATATACAAAGTAAGATGGTTGAATTTGGATCTTCTGTACCCGTTTGGAGGAGAATGTTGATATATTTGTACTCGGTACCTACCTTTGGAAGTGATCTGTATACAAAGGATTACAAAGGCAAAGCATGCCGACAGGAGACCTTTTGATCCATATCTAGGTCGGATGCAAAAAAAAAAAAAAAAAAAAAAAAAAAAAAAAAAAAATCATATTAATAATAAATTAAAACTATAACAATGTAAATAACAATTAAAATACATAAATAAATGCATTGGTATAGTTGAATAACAAACAAACAGGTAAATAGTAAATTATAATAAATTGACATATAACTAATAATAAATGAAAATCAGACAGACAAATTATAACAAAACAAAAACAAATAATATAACATAAATTATAATAATTACAGCATCTTACTTAGGTATTTATCTAAATGATTCTTAAAGCTTCGAACTGAACTACATTGCACTACCTGTGCAGGAAGTTTATTCCATTCATTAACTACACGGTTGGCAAAGTTGTTTCTACCTACTTCCAAATTGAATCTATTTCCGGACAGTTTGAGACCATTGTTTCTTGTCTGATTCTCATTCAATGTGAAAATTTGGTCACTTTTGATGTTGTCAATTCCCTTTAAAATCTTAAAGACCTGTATCAAGTCACCTCTGAGTCTACGCTTTTTTAGGGAAAACAGATTCATGTGCTTAAGTCGATTTTCGTATGATTTATTTTTGATATTTGGAATCAGTTTTGTGGCTCGCCGTTGTACTTTTTCCAGTCTGTCAATGTCTTTAATGAGATTCGGTGACCATACGGAAACAGCATATTCCAAATGTGGACGAACTAACGATTTATATAGCTTGTTAATGAGTGATGGACTTTTGAAATCAAAAGATCGCGCAATCAATCCCAGAATCTTATTTGCTTTCTCAGAGGCTGAAATACACTGCTTGGATGATTTGAGGTCGTTACTGATAATTACGCCGAGATCTTTTTCACTATCCACTTTTGTTAACGAATTTCCAAATAACTTGTAATCGTACTTGCTGTTATTTTTACCTATGTGCATTACCTTGCATTTACTTGTGTTAAATTTCATTAGCCACTTTTCAGACCATTGCTGTAATTTATCTAAATCTTCTTGAATATCTAATTGGTTTGAGTGATCATTTGCCACTCCGCACAGTTTTGTATCATCAGCAAATTTGGAAACAGTAGATTTTAGTCCATGGTCTATATCATTTATATATACTATGAATAGAAGTGGCCCAAGAACGGAACCCTGAGGAACTCCACTTGCAACACTTTTCCATCCAGAAGTTTTTCCATTTAAAACAACTCTCTGTTTTCGACCTTTCAACCAATTACTAGTCCAACCTAATAGGCTACCACTTATTCCATGCAAAGCTAATTTAGTAAGAAGTCTTTCGTGTGGGACGGTATCAAAAGCTTTTGCAAAGTCTAGATATATTAAATCTATATTGTTTCTTTTGTCATAATTCGAGACAACTGTGTTGTAGAATTCGAGTAAGTTAGTCACGCAAGAACGTTTCCGTCTGAAACCATGTTGGCTATCATTTATCAAACGGTTACTTTCTAAATGATATTCGATAGCATCTCTGATGATAGTTTCCATTATTTTTCCTACGATCGAAGTCAAACTAATAGGCCTATAGTTATTTGGTTTCTTTTTGTCACCTTTTTTGAATATGGGAGTAACGTTAGCTAGCTTCCATTCTCTTGGGACATCTCCGGATATGATGGATTTCTTGAAAATAATTTCTAATGGAACAACAATCTCATTTTTCATTTCCTTTAAGATTCTTGGATGCCAACCGTCAGGCCCTGGTGTTTTATTAACTTTGAGTTTGTCTATACACCTTTTAATTGTTTCTTTTGTTATATTTACCGTAGTGAGTAAGTTTACCCCAGACTTTTCACAGGTTTCAGTTTGGAATTCACTTTGAGGTGTTTCGTTTACGAATACCGAGCTAAAATAATTGTTTAAGAGATTACACATTCCTTCATTTGAATATTCAAGTTGACCGTCAGCAGATAATAGTGGACCAATGTGATTCCTAACAACCTTTTTATCTCTAATGTAACTATAGAATTCTTTGGGATTCTCTTTGGATTTCTCAGCGATGTTCATTTCGTATTGTCGTTTTCTTTTTCTTATTGTCTTTTTTAAATCTCTCTGTATTGATACATAACTTTCATAGTCATTAGATGCACCCGAGCACTTATATTTCTTATAAGCCTGTCTCTTTTTAGCAATACTTTTTTCAGTTTCTTTGTCGAGCCACTTTGGGCGAGCCTGATTTGGGGGACGTCTGTCCTTAAAAGGAATGTAAGTTTGAATCATCTTAGTGAGCGTATTTTGAAATATTTCCCACATCTGATCTACAGGCCTTTCGTTTAATTTTTCCTCCCAATCTGTAAGCTGAAGCTCCTGACGTAGTTCTATGAACTGAGCTTTACTGAAATCGGGTATTTTAGAAGCACAAGTATCTATTCTAAAATTGTTTAGGAGTTTGAATCTGACTAAGTTGTGATCGCTATTTGCAACAGATTCACCGACTTCTACATCAGTTGCCATGCTTTCGCAGCTAGTGATCAATAAATCGAGTAAGTTTCCATATCTTGTGGGCTCTTTTACATGCTGAATTAAGTAATTGTCACCAAGAAAATCAATCAAGCGACTACCTATATGGCCATGTTCAAGGGTCATCCAATCAATGTCAGTAAAATTGAAATCACCCATTATCAATAAATCCCGGTTGCAGAAACTAGACAGTTCTTGAAATAACAGTTTGTCGTCTGCTAATGATAATGTCTTTGGCCTATATATTACACCTATATTCATTTTTTGTCCATTTGTTTGGGTTAACTCAACCCACAAACTGTCATATGCATCCTGTTTCACTTTCTCTAAAACACAAGCATGAACATTGTTTTTAACGTACAATAGAACACCCCCACCTTTCTTGTGGTTTCTATCCTGATGAAAGTGTTTAAATCCCGCAATATTAAATTCAGCTTCGAACTCTGTACCATTTAACCATGTCTCAGTTATTCCTATCATATCGAGATTTTCGCTTTTGACATACGCCTGTATTTCTTGAAATTTGTTCCTAATACTACGAGCATTAAAGTACATCGTTTTAAGAAACTCCTGATTATTTCTTTTTGACACATTTTGAGTTTCAATATCATGTCTTATATTATCATTTTGTTTTTTATTTATGCCTTGCTCTATATTATTATTATTTGGTCCTTCATTGACATTCAATGCCTCATTAACATTTCTCCTATCAAAATTAACATTTCCCCCATCACGGACATCTGGTCGATTACGGTCATCCGATCTATTTTGTACATTTTGTCCCCCTACGTCACCGTGATTCACGCCGGCCTCCCGTCGTTCAGTGACATTATGTCCGGCATCCCTTTCTAAAATTATATTTTGTCCTCCAGTGACATTATATCCTACCGTGATATTTTTTCCTCCACTATAATTACATCCCATCGTGATCTTTTGTCTTACACTGTCATTACATCCTATCTTGATATTTTGGCCTTCATTGACATTCTGTCCGGTATCTCTTCCTAAAATTATATTTTGTTCTTCACTGACATTATATCCTACCGTGATATTTTCTCCTCCATTATCATTACATCCTATCGTGATATTTTGTCCACCACTATCATTATTTCCCATCGTGATCTTTTGTCCTCCACTGTCATTACATCCCATTGTGACATTTTGTCCTAAGACATTACATCCTAATGTGTCATTTCGTCCTCTAGCGATATTACATCCTATCATGATATTTTGGCCTTCATTGACATTCTGTCCGGTATCCCTTCCTAAAATTACATTTTGGCCTTCAATGACATTATATCCTACCGTGATATTTTCTCCTCCATTATCATTACATCCTATCGTGATAATGTCGTTCTATTAAAGATTCCGTCCTCACATTTTCTTACTTTATTTATTTATTTATTTATTTATTTATTTATTTAGACGTCGCCAATTGCCAATTACATACGTAAGTGCACATTTCTATAGATCTGTTAGCAGCAGCTTTTGGCAGCTCTTGTAAAGTGTCCAAGACAAAAAAAAATCAATCAATGAATAAATCAAATAATAATAATAATAATAATAATAATAACAATAACAACAATAACAACAACTACTACAACAACCACAACAACTACAACAATAACAACAATAACAATAATAATAATATGGTCTAACATCCACCATCCCCATTTCGGATCACCAGCGCCTTGTACAATAAGCAGAAGCTGATGAGGAGCCTAAACTAGGAGAGTTTTTTCAAGTGATAAATGAAGCTGCGTCTTGCTGCATTCCTAACCCGGGCAAAGGACAAGAGACAGGGATGACCCTTCATCCACGAGGACCTAAGAGGAGAGGGAGGAAAGGGTGGTGGAGGGGAGTGGAGTGTGGTGGAGGAGAGTAGAGTGGGTGGGAGTGGGTGCCTGTCTCAACTGCTTACCTCCCTTATAAGGAGGAATAGAACCCTAGTAGATATAGATAGATAAGTAGATAGGTAGGTAGATATGTCGATAGGTAAACAGATAAATCTATATAAGTAGATAGTTGGGTAGATATATATGTAGATAGGTAAACAGATAGATCGATATATATAAGTAGATAGGTAGATAAGCATAGATCGATATGTATACATAAGTAGATAGGTAGATATGTATATAGATAGGTACATATACAGATCGATATATTATATATATATATATATACATATATATATATACATATATATATATATACATATATATATATACATATATATATATACATACATATATATATACATAATATATATATACATACATATATATATATACATATATATATATTATATATATATAAAGTAGATAGGTAGGTAGATGTGTGTAGATAGGTAGATAGATAAACAGATGGAAAGATAGATAGGTAGACAGATATGTAGACTTTGCAAAATTTTCTCATTTATATTGTGACCTGTGGTTTACTGGTGATATTTATAATTATGATGTTTTTATATACTAAAACAGGTTTTTTCTAATCAACTATGAACATAACCCTCTGGAAAATTCTTTATTTTGAATATCATATCGCTAACACATACAATCGCTAAATCACTTTTGTTCTAGATTTCAAAATTCATAATTATTGAATTACTAATTAGGGTTACGAGGAACCAAATAAATCAGAATTTTCACTTTACATAATTCTTCTAAACAAAGTATGGATTTCAGACGCCAAAGCTCCATTGAAATATAACTCAGTTCAGATTAAAATACATTAAATAGAAAGTTTCTAGTGCGAGGTATTAAAGACTCCATAGTAGGAAGAGAGGCAGAGAAAGCCTTTAAATCAAACTGTACTTATTTCAGTACAAACAACTGTAATATTGGCACAACTTAGAATATTTCTTTTCACAGTGATTATAAGAGACAGACGTCGTATATGATCATGTCCCCATCAATTGTCTTCTAATCCCATCAGCACCATCTTCATTTGAAGGTGCAGCTCTGAAGATCTGGCGTCTGTCGGAGTCTGTCGGAGTCTGTCGGGGTCTGTCGGAGTCTGTCGGAGTCTGTCGGCGTCTGTCGTAGTCCGTCGGAATCTGTCGAAGTCCGTCGGAATCTGTCGAAGTCCGTCGGAATCAGTCGAAGTCCGTCGGAATCTGTCGAAGTCCGTCGGAATCAGTCGAAGTCCGTCGGAATCTGTCGAAGTCCGTCGGAATCTGTCGGAGTCTGTCGGAGTCTGTCGGAGTCTGTCGGAGTCTGTCGGAGTCTGTCGGAATCTGTCGGAGTCCTTCGGAATCTGTCGCCGTCCTTCGGAATCTGTCGGAGTCCTTCGGAATCTGTCGGAGTCCTTCGGAATCTGTCGGAGTCCTTCGGAATCTGTCAGAGTTTACTGAGGTCTGTCGGAGTCTGCTGGGTATTCCCCTCATCTCACAAGAGGTTCAACGGTTTTCTTTATTCATTTATCTATTTTAGGCAAAGTTTGAATAACATCTGAAGGAATTTTTACAAATCCCATTTTTGTTTGTTTATTTATCGATCTCTTTACTCGTCTACTTATTCATTATCAATCTATTCATTAATTTATGGATTTATTTATCTTTTGTGCGCAAAGGTCATCAAGAGCCGCAGGCATCTTAAGCTCCAGGCGCCTTCGGCCGCAGGCAGCTGCCGGCCGAAGGCCATCCATTACGCGGCCAAGCCTGCGGCAGAGCTGGGGAGGTCAAAACCCGCGGGTTGTATTGGTAAACATGGTTGTAAATTTTGTGACAATTCATCTTTTTCTTTTATTTATTTTGGGGATTGATATATATATATATATATATATATATATATATATATTCTTTTTTTTTTTTTTTTTTAATAATAATACAGCATACTCAGCACTGGAAATCTTCTTCCTTAAACTTTCTATCCTTCTCGCTATTTTCCTTTCTGTAGGAGGAAGGGAGAACACAATATCACCAAATGGAACCATAGTGATTTTGGAAATAAAAACAAATTCATTACTTACAACGTTTCGCCTATGCTTTAGGCATCTTCTGGTAATTTTAATTTTTAAATCTACAAATCATGATCATATATACAATGTATACAAAATTAACTAGGATAGGTACTTTTTGTTTAAATTCTTCTTGGCGCCCCGTGGGATGCCCCGAACAGCTCCAGGGTTCCACACATATTTAATTGTATATTAATTGCTGGTAGGTGATTCTTTATTAGTACAGCTTCCATACATTTTAATTTTCTCTTATTGGTGTTCTTTGCTAAAATCGATGTACTACTATTCAAAACGTCCAGGGAAGCTAACTTTCCTTGAGGGGCTGTATTCACTACGTTCCACGGATGAATTTGTGGATATTCTTAGGAATACAGCCCCTCAAGGAAAGTTAGCTTCCCTGGACGTTGAAAGTCTTTTTTCGAATCTTCCCGTGGAAGAAACTATTCAGATAATCCTGCAGAATGTTTTTAACCACAATAGCTTACCTCCAAAATAACCACGTGATACCCTTGAGAAAATGCTCCGGGTTTGCACTAAGGAAGCACCCTTCAGATGCCCTTCAGGCCGTATGTATTTCCAAATTGACGGTGTAGCTATGGGCAGCCCCCTAGGGGTTTTATTTGCACAGGCATACATGTGCCATATTGAGAATTCCATCCTTGATGCTGTGAATGCTAAACCTTTTTTGTATTTTAGGTACATAGATGACATTTTCGTAGACATACAGTAGAAGGTAAAGAACAGCTCGATACACTTTTTTTTTTTTTTTTTGAGGGAACTTGGAACATATTATCTTCAGATGATGGGAAGAGTAATTTGCACTTTCTGGGTTCGTTGCTAATCACCAGCGCCTCTATCCTTGGAACAAATTAATTTGGTTTAACGTTGCAAGATTACCCTATCAGGAGGCTAGGACGCTGACCCTAACAGAGGACTTTGTAGCGTGGAATTTAATGAACCATGCCCTTGGTCCAATTCGCTCGCGGCAGGATTCGAACTGACCTCACCTCGACCTCGGTCGTAAGTAGAAACGCTCTTGGCCGGCGAGCATTCACTGGAAATAAACTAAACCAACCAACCAACCACCACCACGAACAACAACAACAAAACAACAAGAACGGTGATAATGATAATAATAGTAATAATAATAATAATAATAATAATAATAATCATAATCATAATAATAATCATAACAATAACAATAACAATAATAATGATAATAATGGTAATAATAGTATTAATAATAATAATAATAATCATAATCATAATCATAATGATAATCATAACAATAACAATACCAATAATAATAATGGTAACAATAGTATTAATTATTATAATAATAATAATAATAATAATGATAATAATAATAATAATAATAATAATAATAATAATGATAATAATAATAATAATAATAATAATAGTAATAATGATAATAGCAATAAAAAATCACTATCCCATTCCCTCGGAGTGGGAAGTGAGAAACCCATGTGAAGTAAGCACCGTCAGTTACGGCAAGCCTTTTTCATTATTTATTCATTTATTTGTTTATTTGTTTATTTTTTTCTTGGCCAGTGATTCGGTAACCAATACGAGTCCCGAGAATCAAACTCATGATCACCTGCTCACGAGTGCGACACGGTATCCACTGGGATACAACGCAGCCCCCTCCTGGAAAAAATTCCAAACGAAATTGGGGTCACAGAGGTTGGATTGGATATTCAAGGAGAAATTATGGATGACAGAAGTTATCGGTGATCAGCATTCTTTTCATGTGAAACATAGTCTTCAGTCACAAGATCCTGCGTGATTCCTATCCGTAGGGATGTCATTCAAGTAACTACAATAAAGGATTACAAAGGATTGCGAAGGAGATGCATGCCGACAAGAGACCTTTTGGTCCATAGCTAGGTCGGAAGCGAAAAAATTATAATAATGATAAATAAAATATATAATATAAATAATAATAAATAAAATGAACGAATAAATAGGTAAAGTTAAATAATTAACAGGTAAATAATAATAATAATAAAGGAACAGATAAATGATAATAAGTGATAATCAGATGATAAGCATACAAATAATAACGAACAAATGATATAAAACAAATGGCAGTCATTATAGCATCTTGCTTAGGTGTTTATCTAAACGAATCTTAAAGCTTCGAACTGAACTACGTTGCACTGCGTCTGCAGAAAGTTTATTCCATTCATTAACTACACAGATGGCGAAGTTGTTTCTACCCATTTCCAAATTAAATTTATTTCCTGACAGTCTGAGACCATTATTCCTTGTCTGATTCTCATTCAGTGTGAAAATTTTGTCACTTTTAATGTTGTCAATTCCCTTTAGAATCTTAAAGACATATTTCAAGTCATCTCTGAGTTTACGGTTTTTTAGGGAAAATAGATTCATATGTTTTAGTAAATTTTCGTAGGATTTATTTTTTATATTTGGAATCAGTTTTGTGGCTCAACGTTGTACTTTTACCAATCTGTCAATGTCTTTAATGAGATTCGGTGACCATGCAGAAACAGCATATTCCAAATGTGGACGAACTAACGATTTATATAGCTTGCTAATGAAAGATGGAGTTTCGAAGTCAAAATATCGCTGTAATCAGTTTTAGAATATTATTTGCTTAGATGATCTGAGGTCGTTACTAATAATTACGCCGAGATCCTTTTTCCTTATCCACTAAACATAACTTGTGCAGTTAGTTCTCTACAGAGGAGGAAGAGGAGGAGTGAAGAATTAAATGAAGGATGGGAAGGTGGACGAAGAGGATGAAGAGAAGGAGAAGGAAGTGGAAGAAAAGGAGGAAAAGGAAGATAAGAGGGAGGGGGAAGAGGAGGCAGACAAGGAGGAGGACATGGAGGGAGAAGGATGGAGGAGGATGAAAAGGAGGAAGAAATTGAGAAAGAGAAGGAAGTTGAGGAAGAAAAGTAGGAGGAGGAGGAAGAGGAGGAAGAGGAAGAGGAGGAGGAAGAGGAAGAGGAGGAGGAGGAGGAAGAGGAGGAGAAGGAGGAAGAGGTGGGGGAAGAGCAGTCACTACTCGTCAGGTTTCCTTATGTGAAAATGTGGAGGAAAGATGACTAAGATGGATAGAGAGAGCCCTTCGACTTCAGCCGTTGCCTGAGTGGTGAGACACGAAGAATGACGTCTGAGTAGTGAATATGTCAATCGTCTCGCGGGAACACCGCAAAAATGTGTACATTATTCCCAACAGCAGTAACAACAAACAACAACAACAGCAGTAACAACAACAAAAACAAGAACACCACCACCACCAACAACAACAAAAGCAAAATCAATCAGAAAAACAACAACACGTTATAATAGATATATAGATTCATTTCCAAAAGACATAATAGATCCTACATTTCCAAAGAAAACACGACCCGTTTTCAATACCACCACTGAAAATGTGACCCATTCAGTACTTCACAAATATCGTTCACCCCTAACTACTTAAGCATTAATATTTCTATTTTCTATCACAATAAACGTCCTACCATATACGTTCCCCATACCTTTTGGACTGATGTATATATGTAAGCATTCATGAATACATTACAAAAGCCAATGCGTATCCATATTAACAAACCAATCTACATATCAAAAGCGGAAATTTTGATCACTGCAAAATAATTCTAACTATACATACATAGAGTTCATTATGTATCATATGCTATGATTGTGTATATCTATTTGTTTTACACCAGGTAATTTTAATTAAACCACTGCGTCAATAGAATGACAAACACAAACATACACGTGTGCACACGCGCGCGCGCGCACACACACACACACACACACACACACACACACACACACACACACACACACAGAGGCATACACACAGAGGCATACACACACACATGCTCACACATACACAAATGATGCACACAGACAAACGCACACACACACACACACACACACACACACACACACACACACACACACACACACACACACACACACACACACACACACACAGGTACACTCACACACACACAAGCACACACATACACAAATGACACACACAAAGGCAAACGCACACGCTCACACGAACACACACACACACGCACGCACACACACGCATATGCACCCACACATACTCATATATACACACATACAATTACACACACAAAGACGTATACAGGTGTAAACAAAGACGCACATTCGTATACACACGCTCGTACACACACGCATGTACACGCACGCACACATCAACCCAAACACACACACACACACACACACACACACACACACACACACACACACACACACACACACACACACACACACACACACACACACAGTTCGTAAAAGAGTTGGTAACTCCATGATTGATAATGGAAAATATATGAAGTTAGATATGATAGTACATATATACTTTTTGAGAACGAAAAATAGTCAGAGAATAATGCAATGGAAATAGAGAGGATGGGTCTCATTAAAATTACTACAGTATATTCTGCATTTAACCATTAAAGATCATTACCACTTATGAAGAATACGTTAAACTGGGTACACTCTATTAGACATACAAACAGTGACAAAGATAAGCAGCAACGTGTTTATATAGCTCATGTACATCTGAATACATTGATTTTATGACAAACTATTTACGGTAATAAATTTGCTTAACAACATTATATTGGGTTAACAAGCTTGTGCAGGATATTTGAAATTTCCATAATGTTTAGAATGTTTATCCTGAATCTCGTTGTCATGGTCGCAAATATTACAGATTAGGTGTTGGTAAAACATGCGTTGATTCTCTGGTTTCCTGTGGAATGACTGATGACTATTGTTTTAGTTCTGGAGGCTTTTAAGTGATTGGGGAATGAATTAAGGTAGTCTTCATTGGAGTTAGCTTGGTATTCATTCCATATAAACCTTGTATATAAAAATATGTATATTTCAGTTATTACTATTTTCATTATTGTTATTTTTTTTCTATTACCGTCATTGTCGTCGTCATTATCATCGTCGTCGTCGTTATCGTTGTCGTCGTTGTTATCGCCGTTGTTATCATCATGATCGTCATCGTCATCGTCGTCTTCGTTATCATCATCACCATCACCATCACCATCACCACCATCACCATCATCACCATCACCACCATCACCATCATCACCATCATCATCACCACCACCATCACCATCATGTTTTTAGTTTGGATTGAATAGTTTAGCTTCCTGTTGCATTCGTTATCTTTTTTTCTTTTCAGAAGTCCAGGAAATGTAAGCGTGTAGGTGCTCCTGAACTTCAAAACTTCCACTTCACAACGCTTCCGTTTCGCCGTCTACGTCCACGCCACAATGGCCTTACAAATACGCTCCTCAACAGGCATTAGGCACAATTTTGCCACCGCCGGGATTTATTTGGGATTTTTAGATCCGCGTGCTTTTATGGCCAGTGAATTTATCCACCTAGTTCCAGTTTTTTTGTCCACATGAAGAACGAAGAGAGTCTGGCTCAAACTGGAATGAAACTGGAATGGACTGGAGGATAATAACTGGAAAGTTCAGTGTCTGTGTGTTTAGTGGGTTGGAGGTCATGTTGTTTTGATGCAGGCCTTCCGACAGGTCTCGCATTTGCTTAGTTTTAGTTGTGGGTTCGAATCCCGCACGTCTCTCCCATTCCAGCAGGGACTGTCATGCGTCTCCAACAGTCCCCACTGCTACTCAGCGCCTCCTGGCGTAGGCTCTTTACCTTTCAAAAAGGCTGGAACACACTACTATTTGTTCATCCATTTTGTTAAGAAAATTTAATTCTATTATATTTGTTTTGTATAATTCCAGGCTTTCTTTTTTTATCATCTATTTTATTTTATTTATCTATTTGCTTATTTTCACTTATCTATTTATCTGATATTCATCTATTCATATCTTCTATCTATTTTCATTCCACTTATTTGCTTGTATGTCTTGTTTGTTAAGAAAATGTAATTCTATGATATTTGTTTGTACAATTCCAGGCTCTTTTCTTTTTTTATCATGTATTCTATTCTATTTATCTACTTATTTATCTTTGCTTATTTATCTATTTATCTGATATTTATCTATTCGTATCCTCTTTTTTTGTTTATTCCATTTGTTTATTTGTACATCTTGTTTGTTTGAGTAAGAACTAACTTTTCTTTCGTTACAGACAGTCGTCGTCGTCGTCGTCAAATCATCTAATTTCTCTTAAACCTTTGGAAACGACACAACGTCATGAGAACTCGTTGTCGTCTACAGCTGTCAAAAAGCGTCCAAGAAATTACTATTATCAAAAAAATCAGTTGGCTGGAAAACACACATGATAATTTGCAATTTCGACTAATAATCTAGATGTTAAAAAAAGTTCTCGACTTTTTTGATGATTCAGGCAGAAACTGATAAAGTACAAAATTTGTAGTTTGGGGTACAGCCACATCGGAAATAACAGGTGATTTTCTCTGTGTATTTTTCAAAATTAATTTGCTTATCTATTTATCTATTAACTTTTTCATTCCTTTGTTGACATCAGGAAAAATGACGTGAAATGAAAGTCTATCAATTTTTCTTACAATGTGTTTGAATTTTTTTGGTAAAATGTAGATTTAGAGACTTACATGTACCTCGACTCTACTTGTTGTATACACTCTTCCACGCCATATCATGTTCATTTTTGTATAGTGATGTCTATAACTGCATTGTATTGTTTTAACTTTATTAATTGTATGTTAAGGTAATTTTAGTAGTGCTAAATATAATTAATCATACCTTATCTCCCATATGCTGTCATGAACTGCATAATACGTATATAACTTTATTTCTGGCATTTCCTTAAAGCTCGATTGCTATAACCCTGCTCTAGAGATTCGTAATTGTCTACGATATTCTACTTCAAACAGCTTGTCCTACGATATACAAATATTACGAACAAAGCTATTCTTTTATGTACCAAGACTGACGCTTACTGAGCGTAATAAATCAACGAAAATAAAAAAACATAACAAAACCCTATAAGGTATTACGGTAATCGTATGTATATGATGCGAGGACGACGAGTTAAAAATATTATAATGTATACATTTGTATTTATAAACGGGAGGATAAAAGTTAAGACTATGGAAAAAGGTAGAGTCAGTAGACGAGGCTACATAGTCCTAGTAACTATTTCTAGATAGAAATAGAGACGTTAGAAAAGGGTAGATAGCATCAGTAGAGGCTAAATAGTCCTAGTAACTAATACTAGATATATTTAGATAGAAGTTGAGACGGTAGAAAAGGGTAGATAGCGTCAGTAGATAAGGATACATAGTCCTAGTAACTAATACTAGATATTTCTAGATAGAAATTGAGACGTCAGAAAAGGGTAGATAGCATAAGTAGAGGCTACATAGTCCTAGTAACTATTACTAGATATTTCTAGATAGAAATTGAGACGTCAGAAAAGGTAGATAGCATCAGTAGAGGCTACATAGTCCTAGTAACTAATACTAGATATTTCTAGATAGAAATTGAGACGTTAGAAAAGGGTAGATAGCATCAGTAGAGGCTACATAGTCCTAGTAACTAATACTAGATATATTTAGATAGAAGTTGAGAGGGTAGAAAAGAGTAGATAGCATAAGTAGAGGATACATAGTCCTAGTAACTAATACTAGATATTTCTAGATAGAAATTGAGACGTCAGAAAAGGGTAGATAGCATAAGTAGAGGCTGCATAGTCCTAGTAACTATTACTAGATATTTCTAGATAGAAATTGAGACGTCAGAAAAGGGTAGATAGCATCAGTAGAGGCTACATAGTCCTAGTAACTAATACTAGATATATTTAGATAGAAACTGAGACGGTAGAAAAGGGTAGATAGCGTCAGTAGACAAGGATACATAGTCCTAGTAACTAATACTAGATATTTCTAGATTTCGTTAAACCGAGGAATCCTTGCTAGGACGAAGTGTAGGACCACTCGTACCACTCGTAATACGACTAAACGACGCGTCGTTAGGATAGATGGATGGCCTTCGTCAATCCGGTCAACTATGTCTTCGACAAAGACTTCTGTATGTGGACCAATGGCAGTGGTGATAAGAAGGAGCTTAACCTAGGAGGAGCTGAGTAGCTGCGGCCGAAGCCGTCATCTTTGCCCTGTTATGCAATTTTTGGGGAATGCTGGGGCGGATGACAGTCACTGCTGGGAATCGGGGAAGAGTATGGATGGATACAGAGATGATGTCAAAAAAAAAAAAGAAAAAAAAAAAGGTGGTCATCATAAGGTGAAGCAGTGGGAGTAAACCAGCTTCGGCTGTTGGGACCTAAACATAAGAACTTTAGGAACGTAGGAGTCGAAGAGACTGCAAGAGACCGTAAGGCCTACACTAGACAGTTCCTTTTTTTTTTTTTTTTTTTTTTTAATAAGAGGAGGAATATGAATTGTTCCTTTATGCAATGCGTTGGACCCAAACACTATGGCGGGAGTGAGGAGGGTACCCTCACATCCTTGAATATGTGATGGGATTGTTGTCTGAACTGGACTTGTGTGCTCCTATTCGGCTCTCTCTCAATTACGTGGAAAAAACTGATATATACAAACACACGCATATACACGCAATGCAAGCTTACATGCAATTATGTGATTCACCATAGTCTTGGAGCACGTGCTGGAATCGTGATCGAGTTATTGCCCTATCGGATGAGAGCTAAAAACTCGTATATGGAAGATCTATGGGTAACGCTAAGACCTCTCTCTCTCTCTCTCTCTCTCTCTCACACACACACACACACACACACACACACACACACACACACACACACACACACTCACACACACACACATACATACAACTCCTTGCCCACGAGATCTGGAGTGCCGGCTCGTAGTGTAGCGATGCTGAAATTATTTTAGGTCTGGGCGGGAATCAAACTCGTACCGCTGGAGAAATGGTCGCGAAGGGTACCACTGCACCGTTGAGCCGAGTGTGCGTGTGTGTGTGTGTGTGTGTGTGTATGTGTGTGTGTGTGTGTGTGTGTGTGTGTGTGTGAGTGTGTGTGTTGGTGTATAGTGTGAGTGTGCGTGTTGGTGTATAGTGTGTGTGTGTGTGTATGTGTGTGTGTGTGTGTGTGTGTGTGTGTACGAGTGTTTGCGTGCGTGTGTGTGTGTGTGTGTGTGTGTGTGTGTGTGTGTGTGTGTGTGTGTGTGTGTGTGTGTGTGTGTATTCACTTGGTCTTTGGATCACGTGTTGGACTCGTGATCAACAGCTATTTCCCTCCTGGAAGAGAGCTCAGAGCTCGTAGGTCCGATCTATGGGTAATGCTATGACCCGTACTCCCCAGTCCAGTGCACTACCAACCGCGTGTGTACGCGCGTGTGCGTGTATGCACATATGAATATAAACAAGCCTTATGCACACGTATGTAGACATCTCGGCCACACAATCTAAACGCACTCGAACAATAATTCCCTCGCCGTTTCCGCGGTGATTTACTGCCTGGGAAAAAAAAAAAAAGTTTCCGCTGAAAAGATTTTGTTGAAGTTCGAAACTTGTGTGAGGATTCCACCTGCTTCGGACTTTAAAGTGAGAGGATTAATGGCGTCAAGAGTTAAGCCTCTTGTCAAGGAAGACATCCCAGCGTCCACAAACAAGATTTCCAAACCTCAACTTAAGTCCTTTGCCAAGATGTTCCCTCTCAGGGTTCCGCATCTTCTGGCGCCAGAACATTTTATTCGGTTTTGTGGAGTTCTTTGATCTACCGCTAAGAGACTCGTTCAACCCTAAGAGACCCTACGTATTGAAGGCGAAGGAGGAGGAGGAGGAGGAGGAGGAGGAGGAGGAGGAGGAGGAGTAGGAGGAGGAGTAGGGGGACGAGGAGTAGGAGGAAGAATAAGAGGACGAGGAATAGGAGTAGGAGTGCGAGGAGGAGTGGGAGGATTAGGAAGAGGAGTAGGAGGAGGACGAGGAGTAGGAGGACGAGGAGGAGGAGGAGGACGAGGAGGAGGAGGAGTAGGAGGAGGAGGAGTAGGAGGAGGAGGAGGAGTAGGAGGAGGAGGACGAGGAGGAGTAGGAGGAGGAGTAGGAGGAGGAGTAGGAGGAGGAGGAGTAGGAGGAGGAAGAGGAGTAGGAGGAGGACGAGGAGTAGGAGGACGAGGAGTAGGAGTGGGAGGAGAAGGAAGAGTAGTAGGAGGAAGAGGAGTAGGAGGAGGAGGAAGAGGAGTAGGAGGAGGAGTAGGAGGACGAGTAAGAGGAGTAGGAGGAAGAGGAGTAGGAGGACGAGGAGGAGTAGGAGTAGGAGTAGGAGGAGGAGGAGGAGGAAGAGGAGTAGATGGAGGAAGAGGAGTAGGAGGAGGAGTAGGAGGAGGAGTAGGAGGAGGAGTAGGAGGAGGAGGAGGAGGAGGAGGAGGAGGAGGAGGAGGAGGAGGAGGAGTAGGAGGAGGAAGAGGAGTAGAAGGAGGAGGAAGAGGAGTAGAAGGAGAAGGAGGAGGAGGAGGAGTAGGAAGAAGCCGACGAGTAAGAGGAGTAGTAGAAGGAGGAAGAAGAGTTGGAAGAGGAAAAAGAAGAGGAAGAAAGAGAAGGAGAAAAAGAAAAAAGTGCTACTACGCCAGGAGGCGCTGAGTATCTGCGGACGAAGCCGTCGCCTTTGCCCAATCATACCATTGGACTGTTGGGGATCAGGTAACAGTCTCTGCTGGGAATCGGAGAGGCGCGAGGGACTCGAACCCACAACTTAGCAAATGCGAGACCAGCACGCTTCCGATTACGCTACCGGGGCATCGATTTCTTTCGTTGAATTGTCGAAAGCTTCACCATCCATTGAATTCATCTCATATATAACACTTTATCTGTGATTTTTCTTTATTATCTAAATCTTACGTGAAGTTATGAAACTATAGTTACTAAGAAAATAAGATTATCAAAACGTTATTTTTCTTATGTATAAAGTTATTTTTCTTCGCTGGAGGTTTCCGCTTATTTCATGGCTATTAATCACAATGTCATGAATACATAAGAATAAATTCACTGCGTACTTCAAATACCATATGTATACACAAATAAATAAGTAAAAGAGAAAATAAATAAACGAATTAATGAATTGATAAACAGAGAAACTATTAAAAAGTGTCCGTAAATGACTAAGAAAAACATTTGATTTCCAATATTGAACAAGCCTCATTTCCGCTTCAAAAATAAAAAAAAACGTCCTTTTATCATGGAATTAGACCTCTGGTTCTCATTCCCTCTTTAAAAAAAAAAAAAAAAAAAAAATCGTCCTTCTATCATGGAACATAGACCTCTGGTGCTCATTCACTCTCTCTCTCTCTTTCTCTCTCTCTCTCTCTCAAAAAAAAAAAAAATAGTCCTTCTATCATGGATCATAGACCTCTGATTTTCGTTCCCTCTTCAAAAAAAAAAAAAAAAAAAAAATGAATAAATAAATAAATAAATAAATAAATAAATAAAAAATCGTCCTTCTATCATGGAATATAGACCTCTGGTTTTCATTCCCTCTTAAAAAAGAAAGAATCGTCCTTCTATCATGGAACATAGACCTCTGGTTCTGGAATAGACCTACGTGGTTATGCATCAGCAGCCCCCCGACCTCAAAGAAAATTTGATTGAATCTTTCCGACTTTTGGTGAATCCTTCCTCTGATGGAGGGCCTCCTCACAATGCCCATGTGACCCAAGAAGAATCTCAATGCTTCCATAGTCTGCGCATCTCAACCCCTTACAGACAGGGGGTTCCGCTGTACTGAACAAAATCGGCTGGCGGGAACCATAAGATTTTTTTTTTTTTTTTTTTTTTTTTTAGCCTGGGGTCTCGTTGGGTTGGAAGAATAGCCTGTTATTATCCAGAAATCATTTCTAAATAATATATTAATCGAATTATAATTGACCGTTTCATGACCACATGTACCACTGCTTTGAGCGAAATATTCTGGCGATAATAGTAAAAAATCGAGATATTGACTTGTGTTATTCTGACTAATATATATATATATATATATATATATATATATATATATATATATATATATATATATATGTATATATATATCCATAAACCAGTACGGGTTTTCCATTTAGCAGTATTCATTTCAGGTGAGATTCCACAAAATCATGCTGACACATCGAAAGACTAATCTTTCTGAATTTTGCACTAAAGTGAGCGAAACGTCTACATTCACATGACGCAATCCTTTTGTACCTTTCCTGACTCTTCCTTATCCTTCCAAGAAGAGCATTATGTGGCACGTTTTTGTTCCTCGAAGGTTCTTCACAGTCCCCGAGTCGTCTTTTGTCAAACACAAAAACAGACAACAGTTTGAGCGTTAGCAAGAACAATTGGGACGACGTTAAAAGCGAAAGAAAAATTAATGAATAGATAAGAAAAAAATTAGATGAAGAAGGTGATAATGTACAATGAAAGAATGAATAAATACTATGGGATGCAATGAATGAAATAAGGCAAGATAGAGCTAAAGGCAAGACAAAATATATATATATATATATATATATATATATATATATATATATATATATATATGTATATATAGAACCAAAGTGATCACAACGTTAGGGCAATAAATTTATTCCCAACCCATCTTCTTTTACCCTTCCCAACATAATTTTCTCTTATTTGTCTTATAGAATTTATAAATATATACATACATATAATAAAACAGACAATAGCTTGAGCGTCAGGAAGATCAGGGTGACATGAAAGGAGAAAAAAAAAAAAAAAAAAAAAAAAAAAAAGGAAAAAAAAAAAAAAATAAAAAAAAAAAAAATAAAAATGAATATGAAATAAAAAATGAATATCTAATAAATGAAATAAAAAATGAAGGAATCTATTAGATGACACCAAATAAGTTTTAAATAATTTACTACAAATGGGACAATAGTTTTCGCTTTGCATGTAATGGGGGCATATCATGGGTATGGTATTGTCTAAGATTATGCAACTTCCCGAATATACAAAGAAAAAGGTACCTATGGTATATATATTCCATGTATACAAAAATAGTGAGCAGGACAGTCGAGCGAATGTATGGAAGACGAAAGAACAATAATCCATAATCTCGTAAGAAAGAGAAAAATAAGATTATCATTAATCTGGCCTTTAAGAACACGAAAACCAATGTTTTAATTGAAAAAAAGAAGAAGAAAAAAAGAACGAAAGCAAAATGTGGAGATTAAGACCTCGCCTCAGAATGGTAGGAAGCGGATTAGGAAAACAGACTGAAGGGGAGAAACGAGGGAGAAGGAAAGGAGGAGGGAAGGAAGGAGGGGAGGAGGAGAGGAGGGGAGGAGGGGAGGAGGGAAGGAGGGCAGGAGGGGAGGAGTGGAGGAGGGGAGGAGGGAAGGAGGAGGGGAGGAAAGGGAAGGAGAGGAGAAGAGGGAGGGGAAGGTGGGAAGGAGGAGGAAGGAGGGGAAGGAGGGGAGGAGGAGAGGAGGGAAAGAGGGAAGGAGGGGAGGGAGAAGAGGAGGGGGAGGGGAAGAGGGAAACTGAAGGAGAGGAAGAGAGAAGGAAGGGGGAGGAGAGGAGGAACGAGGGGAAGGAGAAGGGGAGGGAAGGAGGGAGGAGGGAAGGAGGGGAGGAGGGGGAGGAGGAGAGGGAGGAGGGAAGAGTGAGGAGGGAAGAGGAAGAGGGAGGAGGGAAGGAGGAGAGGAGAGAAGGAGGGGAAGGAAGGAGAGAAGGAACGAAGAGAGAAGGGAAAGAAGAAGGAAAGGAAGGAAGAAGGGAAGATGGAAGTTGAAAGAGGAGTGAAGGAACGTAGGAAAGAAGGAAAGGGAAGGATGAAAAGAGAGAAATAAGGAAGACAAGAAAGAGAGAAGGCAAAGAGGGAGGGCAAAGAGGAAAGGAAGGGAAGGAAGGAGAGGGAATGAAAAAAAAAGAGGGAACTGATGAGACGTGAATAGTGATATTGACATAGAAGGGAAGAATGAAAAAATCATAGAGAAGGAGAAAGAAGATAAGGAGCACTACCAATACAGACACTTTTCTCTTCTGGAAACCTCAAAAGTTTCTAATATTGAGAACGAAAAGGATTTGAACATATGTCGGCAGTTTCTGATTATCCAATTTTTCAGTTGTATATATATATATATATATATATATATGTATATATATATATGTATATATGTATATCTATATATATGTGTATATATGTATATACATATAGTCCAAAATATGGGTAGGATGAGGGTTTAATACAGAAAACTATGAGTATTTTCAATTTTCTTGTGTGTGTGTGTGTGTGTGTGTGTGTGTGTGTGTGTGTGTGTGTGTGTGTGTGTGTGTGTGTGTGTGTGTGTGTGTGTGTGTGTGTGTGTGTGTACGAGTGTAGTTTCAAAAGTAATATCTCTTTTATTCTGTACCAAGGGATTCGAAGAGATTTTCTATAGTATTATTATGATGACTGAACCTATGTGCTCATAACCTGAAATTTTCATTTCTCTGTTGCAGATATTGACGATGTGACAGTCTATCAAAATAACCCCCTGCCATGGATGTGCGCCAGAAACAGAGATGCTTCACTAAATTCCTCCACGCAAAAGTGAAACCAATCGACATACACCGACGCTTGGTGAACGTTTACGGAGCCGAGGCAGTTGATGTCAGCACGGTTAGGAGATGGGCTCGTCGACTCCGGAATGTCGACAGAGATGTGAGTGATAACCCGCTCTTTTTTTTTTTTTTTTTTTTTTTTTTTTTTTTTTTTTTTTTATTAGAAATACCACTCCCGTCTTCGTAGCTCTTCGATTTTTTGAATTACGAGTAAAAAAAATATAGGACGCATTACTTCTGGAACTACCCTTATATATCTGCACATATGGAAGACAATGAAGATATTCAACATCAGAACATCAATTAGCACAGCATAGGTTAAAACCAAAGTAATTTGTACGTTATTTAGTTTGTCGCATGCCGATTTTATTCAGCTTGTCGTTTGTCCCTGAAATCATGGAATAAGTCCACTGATACCAGTTGATATCATTAAGATAAGGAAACACTCTGAGGCATCAAGATCAGTTGAGGTTATTTTGTATATTATCATTATCATTGAATATCAATTGTCAATTATTAATTATCATTATAATCAATGTATATGAATATTTTAGATATCAACTATAGAATACCATCATCATTATCATTATAATTATTACTATAATTATTATTATTAATATTATTATTTTATATATGTATATATATTACCATAATCGTAATGATCTTCATCATGATGACCTTTTTCGTGTTTTGTTATTGTTGATTAGATCTATTTGTCATCTTTTAATTAGTTTAGTCATTTCCTTAACTTTTTTATAACTATCACCATTTATCTATTTGTCATCTTATAACTAATTAGCATATTCATTTACTTCCTTTTTTAACTATGGTTATATGACATTCTCTGAGAAGAACATGGAAATCCAATGAACACATTTTTGAAAGATTAAATAGTGGCGGTGGTGGAAGGTGAGGAGGTGGGGGAGGGAGGAGGGGAATATGGGGTGAAAGAACAAGAAGAATGGGAGGAGGTGAGGGGAGGGAGGAGGGAGCTATGGGATGAAAGAACAAAATGGGAGGAGGTGGGGGGGAGGGAGGTGGGACTATGGGGTGAAAGAACAAGAAGAATGGGAGGAAGTGGGGCGAGGGAGGCAGGGGCTATGGGGTGAAAGAACAAGAAGAATGGGAGGAAGTGGGGGGAGGGAGGCAGGGGCTATGGGGTGAAAGAACAAGAAGAATGGGAGGAGGCTGGGGAGGGGCACTATGAGGGTGAAAGAACAAGAAGAATGGGAGGATGTGGGGGGAGGCGAGACTATGGGGGTGAAAGAACAAGAAGAATTGGGAGGAGGTGGGGGAGGGAGGGGGCTATGGGTTGAAAGAACAAGAAGAATGGGAGGAAGTGGGTGGGGGAAGCGGGACTATGGGGTGAAAGAACAAGAAGAATGGGAGAAGGTGGGGGAGGAAGGAGGGGACTATGGGAATGAAAGAATATGAAGAACTGGGAGGAGGTGGGGGGAGGGAGGAGGGGGCTATGGGATGAAAGACCAAGAAGAATGGGAGGAGGTGGGGGAGGGAGGAGGGGGCTATGGGATGAAAGAACAAGAAGAATGGGAGGAGGGGGGGGGAGGGAGGGGGTGGGGGGAGTGGAGGAGGGGGCTATGGGATGAAAGACCAAGAAGAATGGGAGGAGGTGGGGGAGGAAGGAGGGGCCTATGGGATGAAAGAACAAGAAGAATGGGATGTCCGAAGAACAAAGCAATAAATTAGGGACGCCTGACAAGTCTTCAACGGGATTGGGTTTGCCGGGATTAGGGACTTTAGGGATTCTGCGGAAGAAGTCTGAAGAGACGAAAGGGAAAGACATCGCGTCAGCAAGATGGCGGATTGCAGAGTGGCTGGGCCCCCTTTTTTTTTTTTTTTTTTTTTTTTTTTTTGTCCTTATTTTGGTGTGTGGGAGGAGGGATGGGAAGGGACGGGAAGGAGAGGGATTATTTGAAAATCAGCTCAGCTGAGTGCGTGAATGAGTGAGTGAGAGAGTGAGTGAGACGAGAGAAGCTGAAGACCATGTAGACACGGTCGAATAACGTGAAGAGTCGAGAGCATATCCAAACAACATTAAGAGATTAACCTAAAACCACTTAACCCCAAATCCGGGTCACCGTGACTTTCATTCCCCATCCCGCCCACAGCGGACATCTGGTCCATCCCTTTCTTTTCCCAAATTCTTCTCCCCCTCCCCCTCCCCTCCTCCACCTCCTCCACCTTCCCAACCCGCTTTCCGTAATTCCTCTGAACTCATTAAGTTTAAATTATGAATTCGAGCAAATCCAGTGGACTTAACCTCACCACCTTTGGCAGCTGGGGCGCCTCCCAAGGGGAGGACGACGAGGGGGGGAGGAGGAAGAAGAAGGGGAGGGGAAGGGGGTGGAGGAGGAAGAGTAGGAGGGGGACTAGGAGGAGGGGAGGAGGGAGAGAGAGGGGGGAGAAGGAGGAGGAGGGGAAAAGGAGCAGGGGAAAAGGAGCAGGGGGAGGAGGCGGAGGCGGAGGGGGGAAGAGGCAGAGGTGGAAGGAGGAGGGGAGGAGGGGAGGAGGTGGGGAGGAGGTGGGGAGGAGGTGGGAAGGAGGAGGGGAGGAGGGGAAGAGTGAAGGAGGAGGGGAGGAGGAGGGCGAAGAGAAGGGCAAGGAAGGGAAGAGGAGGGGGAAGAGAGGAGTACGAGGGGAAAGAGGGGAGTAGGAGGAAGTAGATGATGTTAGAAGGAAGGAGGGGGAAGCAGGGGAGTAGAAGGGAATATAGGAGGAAGAGGGAAGAGTAGAAGAGAGAATATGAGATGGAGAGGAGGGAGAGAGGGAAGAGAAGAAGGAGGGGAGGAAGAGGAGGCGGAGGGAGGAAGGAAGCAGAGGGAGGGAGGAGGCGGAGGGGGAGGGGAGAGGGGTCAGTAGAGGGGAGGAGAGGGGTTAGGAGAGGGGGAGGAGAGGGGAGGAGAGGTGAAGGAGACGGGGAGTAGAGGGGGAGGAGAGGGGGAGGAGGTGGGAGGAGGGGAAGGGGAAACCAGGAGGACGGGAGAGGAGGGATGGGAAAGGAAGGGAGGAAGTGGAAGAAGGGAGGAGGATGGGGAGGAGGGGAGAGGAGATGAAGGGAAAGTAGGAGGAAGGAGGAGGATGGGGAGGAGAGGAGGAGGGGGAAAGGAGGGGAGAGGAGATGGAGAGGAAGGAGGAGGAGGAGGAGGAGGATTGGAGGATTGGGGGAAGATTGGGGGAGGATTGGAAGGAGGAGGGAAGGATGAGGAGGAGTGGGTAGGAGGGGGCCAGAGGAGAGAAAGGAAGAGGGTGAGGAGGTGAGGAGGGAGGAGAAGGGTGAGGAGGACGGGAAGAGGAAGGGGAAAGAGAGGGAGGGGTGGAACAGGAGGGGGAGGAGGGGGAGGAGTTAGAGGGGTAGGTGGAGGGGGAGGGGTTCAGGAGGAGTGGAGTGGGTGATTTAAAATCATCTTTTTTATCTTTTCCACTCTGTGCTTTTTTTTTCACAAGTTCTTAGAAATAATGTCATTTGGGAAAGCGTCTCATTCACAGCAGTTCTTTTGTTCTTCGTTGTATTGTGGAACTGTAAATTGGCGCCGAAATTCTATGCACTGGAAGACACTTCAGCCTCTTCCTTCGTTCCAGTTTGGAGATTATGTATATGTATATGGAGTACGTACAATATCTGATTTTATATATATATATATATATATATATATATATTATTTATATATATATATATATACATATAAATATATATGTATATGTGAATATATCACGAAAGCGCTCTGACTCTTCCTAGTGGATTCTATATATATATATATATATATATATATATGTATATATATATATATGTATATATATATATATATATATATATATATATGTGTGTGTGTGTGTGTGTGTGTGTGTGTGTGTGTGTGTGTGTGTGTGTGTGTGTGTGTGTGTGTGTGTGTGTGTGTGTGTGTGTGTGTGTGTGTGTGTGTGCGTGGACTGCTTTTTTCATTTTATTTTCATTCTATTTTATGTACTTATTTTTATGTCACGGCTCATTTTGTCTTGCATGTTCTAACCTCTATACATTTCTACTTTTTATTTTTCTTGTTTCTACAAACACATATTTGTTCTCATTTTTTTTTATATAAATGTACAATGAAGATCACTTGAATCTGCTTTTTGTAATGACATAATTATCAGCTTTGTTTTATAATAAATTTCGAGTAATTGATACGTCATCATGCATAAGTTATTACGGAAAGTGAAGCTGTTTCGGGCAACAAAATCAATCAAATCTAAAAAAAAAAAAAAAGAGTCTACAATCTCCACATCCTCTAGACCACTTTTAGTCTCTCGAAAATATATATATTCTTCCTGATATAACTTTTCTTCTTTCTTCACCTTCGTCCTTCCCCTCGTGCACCAGAGCTTCATAACCCAAGCAGGAGCTGCCTGCACATCTTGCCATCACACCCTCTCGTCCCACTTGGTATATTATCTTCCGCTGGCCCAGAAGTCTTTCGCCCGTCAGCGAAAAGGAAAAAAACTAAAGCCGAATATCAGTCAGCCAACCTCCCTTCATGCTTGCCTGCCTGCCTGCCTGTCTGTCTTCCTGCCTGACTGAATAACTGCCTGTCTGTCTTCTCTCCTGCCTGTCTGCCTGCCTTCCTGCCAGCCTGGCTAACTGCCTGTTTGCCTATTTTCCTGCCTGTATGCCTAATAGTCTCCTGGCCTGCCTTTCTGCCTGCCTTCCTGTCTGCCTGACTAACTGCCTGTCTGCCTATTTTCCTGTCTATATGCCTAATAGTCTCCTAGTCTGCCTGTCTCCCTGCCTTCCTCATGCTTGACTGAATAACTGCCTGTCTGCCTATTTCCCTGCCTGTCCGCCTATTTTTCTGCCTGTATGCCTAATAGCCTCCTAGCCTGCCTCTCTGCCTATTTTCCTGACTGTAAGCCTGACAGCCTCTTAGCCTGCCTGTCTGCCTGTCTGCCTGTCTGCCTGTCTGCCTGCCTGCATGGATGTCTTCCTCCTCTTGTTTTTTCTTTTTCTCTTTCTGCCTGGCTGCCTCTCTTTCCCTGATTTTCCTTTTCAACTCTCTTGTCTCTCTCTTTTTGGAACGGGAGTATTTTATTTCCTCTTTATATTTATCTCATTTTTAGCATTACTGGAATATGCGTTATTCATGTGATTTTAGTCAACATATAGAACTTCTTTGTCCTTTTTATATGGATTGATTTACAAACAATTCTAGAAGAAATACTCGAATGATGCATTTACAAATTGAGACTATTGTATATGATATATATATGTAAGGTATATGCTTTATATGTACTCGGATACACTTGTGTGTGTGTGTGTGTGTGTGTGTGTGTGTGTGTGTGTGTGTGTGTGTGTGTGTGTGTGTGTGTGTGTGTGTGTGCGCGTGTGTGTGCGCGTGTGTGTGTGCGTGCATACGTGTTCGCGTTTTGTGATCCTAATCTTTGAATCACATATTCATTTTCTCTTCGTTAAATCCTAGTAAACTCTCTTCCTTCAACTAAATATTCATATTGACTTTTGCGTGGTAATTATATGTTTTTATCGTACAAGTTTGTTATTTAACATATTCACCATATTGCGTGCTTGTACATAAACTATCTTCACCTGTACCTTAGTATATTAGAATTACACAAATATAACTCTACTAGTTGTTCAATCAAAATTAGATTTACATAAATTACTGTCATAAAGGAGCTACTGTATGCACAAATACATCAAATATCAACAGCGTAATCCATACATATTCCGGTGTATCATAAGTCAGATTTGGATCACCATAAAATGACTGTGTCTGAGTTTGAGCCTGTGCCTGTGTCTGAGTGAGTCTGAATAGATGGATATGACTTCTAACTTATGTCCGAGTCTGAGTAAGTCTGAGTCATTTTGAGTTATTCTGAGTAAGTCTGAGTCAGTCTAAGTCTGAGTCAGTCTGAGTAAGTCTAAGTAAGTCTGAGTCAGTCTTAGTCAATCTTAGTCAATCTGTGTCAGCTTGAATGAATGCATACGAGCCTGAGAGGGCATATGTCTGATTCCGAGTGTATGTCTGCCTGTGCCAATTTGTGTCTTTGTCTCTATGTCTCTTTGTCTGTGTCTCCTGACCTGTCTCTGTCTTTGTCTATGCGTCTCTTTGCTTGTATCCCTTTGTCTGTGTCTCTTTCCCTGAGTCTTTGTGTCTCTTTTTATATGCCTATGTATGTATCTTTGTGTCTTTGCTTCTGCGTGTCTTTGTCTGTGTTTACCAGTATCACTCTGTCTGTGTCTCTTTGTCTGTATCTTTCTGACTGTATCTCTTTATCTATGCCTTTGTCTGTGTCTCTGTTCGTGTCTCTCTATATGTGTCTCTGTCTGTATCTCTTGGTCTGTCTCTTTGACTGCGTCTTTGTCTCTGTGTCCCTTTGTCTATTTCTCTTTATGTCTTTGTTTCTTTGTATCTCCTTGTCTGTGTCTCTTTGTATCTTTGTCTGCGTCATCCTTGTCTGTGTCTCTTTTTCTGTGTCTCTTTGCGTCTTTTTGTCTGCGTCTCTTCGTTTGTCTCTTTGCCCGTGTCTGTCTCTGTGTCTCTTTGTCTCTGCCCCTTTCTCTGATTCTCTTTGTATGCTCCTCTTTGTTTGTTTTTTATATCTGTCTCTTTTTGTCTGTGTCTCTTTGTATCTACCTATGGCTATGTTACATTACCTGTGTCTTTTTGCTTGTGTCTCTTTATCTGATTCTCTTTATATGCTTCTCTTTGATTGCTTTTATTTATCTGTCTCTCTTTTTCTGTGTCTCTTTGTATCTACCTGTAGTTATGTCACATTGCCTGTGTCTTTTTGCTTCTGTCTCTTTATCTGTGTTTCTGCCTGGTTCTCTTTGTGCCTCTTTGTATCTGTCTGTGTCTTTATCTATCTCACCCACCCTCCCTCTCTCCCTCTCTCTCTCTCTCTCTCTCTCTCTCTTTCTCTCTCTCTCTCTCTCTCTCTCAACTTCTCATATTTTCCCAATTGCTACAACGAATCCTTATTCGTCCACCACCTCTCCTCGTCTTAGCCATTGCCCACTTGTGCCCAGAGATCTCTCTATTGTCACAAAACAGCTGAAAAAGAAGTCTTATTGTTCATCTTTCATTCATTTTCCCCACTGGTTACGTCATCGGAAACATGCTGGTCTCACGCTTGCTTAGTTGTGGGTTCGAATCCCGCACTTCTGTCCAATTCCCGGGAGTGAATGTTTCCTACCCCGAAAACAGTTCAGTGCATAATACGATTTCCGGCTGCTGCTACTCAGCGCCCCCTACCGTAGGATACACACCATCTTACGTAATCGGAAGCAGGATGGTCACGCATTAGCTTAGTTGTAGGTTCGAATCCCGCACATCTCTCCGATTCACAGCACTGACTGTTAACTGCCCCAACAGTCCCTAGAGCGAGTATTAAACCTCGGTCGCAGCTACTCAGCGTCTCCTGGCGTAGACTCACCAACTTTTATTCATTTTGATTTATTCTAACACATCCATCAACCACTTACATACCGGGTAGTCCTTTTCCTTTCAATTCACCTGCCGTAGGTCTATTTCATTTACCTTCCCATGAGGTGGGAAGTGAGAAACCCTTGGTAGGTCAAAGTCCTGTTAGTTAAAGCAAGTCGCTTCCACTTTTAAGCCGATGCTGGGTCGCCTCCCCGCCTAGCCAGGGCTGTCGTGAACAAACGCGGCAATGCCCGTAGCGGGTCACGGGAATCGAATTCATGACCACCTACTCATGAGTTCAAGACGATATCCACTGGGCGACCGTGCGACCCTATTGGTATAATCTTAGTTGTCGGCAAGTGATTTTATTCATTTGTACATCATCGCTAGTAAAGAAACTCCTGGTAGGCTCCACCTCTACCTCTCCCACCTCCTCCACCTTTATTCCATTCGATCAACTTCCTTTATTCCTCCAGTACATTTTCTTCTCCTTTTCTTTCCCTCCTACTCTCGTTACATCTTCTTTTCCTAATCATTTTTTTTTCTTCTTCTTGAAATTTCTTACGTAATCCAGTCCGCTTTCTTTCCCACTTCTCTTTCTCTCCCTTTCTCCGTCCCTCCTCCTCTCATTAGATCTTAGAAAGAAAAAAAAATCTTCTTGAAATTTCTTATGTACTCCAGTTTTCCTTCATCCCTAGTTCTTTTTTCTTTCCTTCTCTTTCCCTCCTCGCGTTACATCTTCTTTTCCTTGACATTTTTGTTCTTCTTAAACTTTCTCATATACACCAGTCTCCCTTCTTTCCAGTTCATCCACGCTTTCCTTTCCCTTTTCCTTTGACTCCGTTTCCGGTATTCGTCATAAATCACTTTTATCAAGAAAATTCCTTGATTCTCTCTAATGTCACATTTGTCTTCGGCACATGTCAACTTTCGAGCTCACAGTCGGCGACTTACACCTTACAACCTTTCACCCTCTACTGGGTGGGTTGATCTAATAGAGGTATTCAAATGGGTCAAGGGCTTTAACAAGGATGATGCAGGCAAGGTCATATCAAGACAAGAGAGTAGGATTCGTAGTAATGGATTTAGATTGTAAAAATTAAGCTTAAGAAGGAAATAGGCAAGAACTGGTTTACCAATACATTGGTTAACAAATGGAATAGACATAGAACCAAGTACTTAATACTGAAACTATTATTCGTTTTAAGAGAAAGATAACTTCATGGATAGAGATGACGTCATAGCGGACATAGAACTACCTAAAGTAGACCTTATTGTCTCGTGCAGTCTCTTCTAATCCTATGTCTTTATGTATCTGTCTCTCGTAGCGCCTTTCTTAGGATAGCGTCATCCTAGCCGTATGAAATCATACGGCGAGCTTATATCCTTGTCCCTTTATGCGGGACATGGAGAACACACACACACACACACACACACACACACACACACACACACACACACACACACACAATATACACACATATAATATAGCGACCATGCTACATAAAAAGGACTGTACTAGTCCCCGTCAATATAATATATATATATATATATATATATATATATATATATATATATATATATATATATGCTAACTCTGTCACTACTACTACGATTGTAATCTAAAAGTACTAGGAAACGAGATAGATTAAACAGCTACAACACAAAACTCACATAGCACTAATAACGTTGAATATTCTTACGAAGTTCAAAAGCATACGAGAGTAATGTTCTCGTAATGTATAAAACTGATAGTTTTCCTTTTTTTTTTCTTTCCTACGCTATGAACACTTTCAACTTCAGCATTATTTTTGTTCTAGGTTTATCTTGAAGCGGAAATGTGATATTCTCTTCAGCAGAAACTCGTAAGAGAAGCTTATCCAGGAATTTTCTTATCCTCTTTATCGTCGTAAGATTTACTCTTAAAATATTCTTTTCCTCCTGGATTAACAACGTAACCATAGAGAAACGTCCCACTACGAGTCCACCGTTTTCTATGACATACGTTACTTTAAAAAAAAAAAAAAAAAAAAAAAAAAAATCCCGGATACATAAATTCCAAAATCGAATTCTTCACCAGAATCTTCTCCTCCCGGAAGTCACCGGACGCAAGAATTTCTTTTCTTCCTTCTTCCATTACGTCTCCTTTCACAACGCCTCCTCTTCTTCCTTGGGATTTTATATATATTTTTGGGACTCCTCAGCTCTTAACTCCTCTCGTGTCGTCAGCGGGAGAGATGAGAAAGGCGAAGGCAATTGCTGCTCGGAAGTGGACTCAGCAGAAATCTTAGAACGAAGGCACCAGATCTTCAAGTTTCTCGGACACAAGACTTCCGAACATGAAACTGCCGAGCACGAGCTTATTCCGGAAGTGATGATGATGTTACATACATATATATATATATATATATATATACAATATATATATATATATATATATATATATATATATATATATATATATATATATATATATGTACACATATATTATACCAACAGCTTTTTTTCCCTTACAAGGGAGGTAGCCTAAGTCAAAGGCATAAATCCACTCCCACCCATTTCATCTCCACGGACACCACTCCCATTCACCACCCCTCCCTCCCTCTTTTCTTGGTTCCTCCTTAATGACGGGTTATCCCTACATCTTGCCTAATGCACTGGGTCAGAAGCGATGTAATAACACAGAACACATTCACAGCAAGGCCACTTTATTTAATCGGCGAGCCCATTCTCCGTCCCTTCATGCACAAAAAGAGAAGACGGGGAGAAATCCCTTAGGGCTGCGTCAAAATATCATTCACACATACTCCCTCACTCCGCAGATCCCACACCTACACCCTTCTATGTATCACAGCATCGTCCATACACAGCCATTCTCCACTCACCCCATCTTCTGCCTTCTCACTTCCTTCCTCAACAGAAATTCGCCTCTTTCCTCAATACCCCCTTTACCCCATCCATCCACCTCATCCTTGTCCGCACCCTCATGTTCATTCCTTCCACTTCTGCTTTCCACACCTCTTTTACTAATCTTTCTTCACTCGCTCTTTCTATGTGTCCAAACTATCCCAATATTCTTTAACCAATCCTATCTCTCAACTCCCTTTCCACCAACGCTCTCCTCCTTACCTCATCGTCTCTCACTCTATCCAGCCTAGTAACCACTACCATACTTATCAGGCATTTCATCTCAAACGCATCTAGAATTTTGATCTCTTCCTCTTATATGTTTCATGTTTCCGTCCCATGATGTCGGCACAATCACTCCTTCATACAATCTCCTCTTAGTATTTATTCCCAAATGTCTATTTTATTCCTTTTTCCTGTGTTATTATTATTCTTGCTATAGAGGAAGATATAGAGAAAGGCGCGGTCTACAATATACCATGTGGTGGTTGCCCGTTAGGATATTATGGAGAGACGGGAAGATCAGGGTTACGGACATATAAACAGAAAAATGACGTCAGAGCTCACAGAGCCTCCAACTCGCTAGTGGTTCATTTAGACCAATGTGGCTATATTCCAGATTGGAACAGGATAGAGGTGCTTCACAAAGGTCTAGGGAAAAAGATAAGGAAAGTAGCTGAGGCAGCCTACATCACTTTCCACCACTGCATCATCCATAGGGATGCATTGAGAACGGATGAGGGTATGGGGGCAGATGGAGGGAGAGGAATATGGCAAGGATACAGTATATAAGTTGTTAATTTTCTGAGATTGTATGCACTTTGAGAATGTCCTGGTAAGGACGAAACGTCAGTGAATAAAACTACAACTGTTCTCTGTGTTTAACTCACCACCCTTCCACTCATTTGTCTTCTATACTTCAATATATATATATATATATATATATATATATATATTATACATATATATATATATATATATATATATATATATATATATATATTATACATATATATTTTTTTTTACGTATATTCATGGGTGTGTATACTCACTGACAGATTGGTAATAGTATCTATGACTGTTCGCAGTGACAAAGCATTCAGTTATGTTATCTGCAAATTTTCAACGTGCTCTGATTAAATTTAAGTTTCACAAAAGGTAAATTATGAGGACGAGAGCATAGCAAAAGATTAATATTTATACATGGAACTTGTCTAATGAAGCAACGAGGAAATAGAGTTAATGAAAGAGAAATGTAGTGCTTTCTGTGAGGAATATATTGTGTTTGTAGGATTTTCTAATTATTTGGAAACATAGGAGTAATGTGTGTATGTCTATATATAAATATTTTGACTCGAGTATATTTCACGTATATATATCATGTATACACGTGCGTATATGCGTACGTTTCTGTGAATATGCGTACATATAAGTATGTATGTGCGTGTATGTATATACAGTATGTTGAGACGTTCAAATCAACTCATATGCATGTATATATACACTGTATGTATAATGTAACCATAATGATAATAATAAAAATCTCACCATACTATTCACACACAATCGAAAGTGAGACACCTATGGTAGGACAAAGACATGTGTTTTTTATAGACCGACATTGGGTTGCCTCCCCGTCTGACCGGGGCTACCGAGAACCACGACCATCTGCTCAAGAATTCAAGACAGTATCCGCTAGGCTACCGCACTGCCCAGTTGTATTTAGAATGACGCTTCGGTGGCACATTCGAGCAACCAAGGCTACACATAAACAGGGGTATTCATACATAATCATAAATTGTAAAATCTGACATAATACTGTTGAAAGTGTTTTAATAAACATCTTCCCTCGCTTCAAAAGGTCACCAATTTTATCATGAACAACATGAAGGAAATATGCCAGACAGAATACCTTTTCATTAGTATTCATGAGTGTTTGTATGTATGTATGTGTGTGTGTGAATGTGTGTATGTATGCATGTTTATATTTATAAGTGTATGTATGTATATAAACCTGAATTATGTTTAGAATGAACTTGTTACACAGCCATATCACAATCCAAAATAACGCATCTTACATATGGAAGTCTACGGTTATTATTCACCCTGTTTAAATTTGAATGTCATTTCACGAACTTTCTTGGGATATCTTCTACTATACAAGTAATACCAATACGAGTGTCCGAATATATATAGTGTATAAACATACAAATATGTCTCAATTCAAATGTTGATCAAAATTATTAGAAAGAAGAGAGAGAGGGTAAATGGGGAACAGTGAGAGGATAAAGTTTTCGTGGAATGGGGGCTTTGCGAGTTGTATTTGTCAGAGTTTTCCTTCGGAATTCATTGACTTGGAGATGTTATATGAATAGATTTATATCTTTAATGTGCACTGATATATACGAAGTAGGGTGGAAGTCTTTTCAAATTGAGGGAAATAATAACAATGATAATTATAAAATGAGTCATTATGAATGAGGAATCGGGAATAAACAATAAATGATTTGAGGTGAGAGTGAAGTTCCATCTCTTCTCTATATACGTATTCCATTTATATCATTTTACTCTTCCTCCTCCTAACACCTCCTTCCGCCTCCTCCTATTCTTCCTCCTCCTCCTCCTCCTCCTGTTCCTGATCTTCTTCCTCTTCCTGTTCTTCCTCTTCCTGTTCTTACTCTTCCTGTTCTTCCACCTCTTGTTCTTCCTCCTCCTCCTCCTCCTGTTCCTCCTGTTCTTCTTCTTCCTTTTCATCCTAATTTTTTACTAATTTTATTCCTCTTCCTTCTCTTCCTCCTCTTTCCCTTCTTCCTCATTTTCCTACTCTTCCTCCTGTTCCTCTCTTCCTTCTCCCCTTCCTCCTCTTCCTCTCTCCCCTCTTCCTCCTCTTCCTTCTTGCTCCTCCCCCTCTCTCATCCCTCCATACTCTCTTGTTCCTCCTTCCTGCTCTTCTCCTCTCTTCCCTCCTCTTCCCTCCTGCTCCTTCCTCCTCCTCGCCCAGTCCACTTGCATCATCATCCCGAGGGAATACTCTGCTCATTATGTATCAAAGGCGAATATTAATTAAATCATTGAAAAGGCAGTCAGCTCTTGCCGTCGCTTCTGTGATGATTTGACTCACTTTTCGCCGTTTCTGACGAGTTCCCATGGACTCCATAAAGCTGGCAAAGAGACACACGCCGAGACAAAATGGGGACCAGGCATCCGGAAATGAAAGATTGGATGAAAATCATTATGTAAATGCTAAAGTATATACACGTGTCTGTCTATGAATGTGTGTGTGTGTGTGTGTGTGTGTGTGTGTGTGTGTGTGTGTGTGTGTGTATCTACTACAATAAAGTAGTAGCCTCTGGCTGTCTGTCTGTTCACGAACTCCTCCTAGGGTTTTGGAGATAGACCCCCATAACCATATATATTCTGATACCCTGTCATTCCAGGCCCTTGGATAACTATATTTCCCCCCCCCCCCCATTTTTTTTTTTTTTTTTTTTTTTTAGCGTTAAGGGTTAAAGTTAGGTGGGGTATGGTGCGGTAACACGCCACTACTGTATTATCCCCTTAACGTGCATAACATTTTTATGACATAAAAATGACTATGATTGAAGAAATCATTGAATGTGTCCATAGATATAATTTATATTTGTGAAATTAATGTTTACACAAACTGTGATAGCTTTTGTAAGGAAAAAGCATGTAAATGTAAAATGATTGTATAATTTTACCAAATGTTGAAATATTTGTTATTTCTATTTAATTCAATAGCGGGCGGGGGACTTTAAAATATTTAAATTGGGTTTCAATTCTTCTCTTACGGCTGAGTACCGTTCATCATGTAGAATTAATAATCCACTACAATGGTTAGGTTAAAGATTATCTACGAACTACTCCTAGATTTTTGCATATACATGTACACCCCTATAACCATATAGATTCTGAAACCTTACAACCCAAGGTACCTGGATAACTATCTTTCATTTGTCTGTCTGTCTGTTCACGGACTCGTCCTAGGGTTTTGGAGATAGACCCACATAACCATATATATTCTGATACCATATCATTCCAGGTACTTGGATAAATATATTTCGTTAACAATATATATATTTTGGTTAGGGTTAACGGTTAAAGTTAGGTAGGGTATGATTAGTTTAGGGATTATTCACGAACTCCCGGTAATTAGTGTAGTTAAATATATATTGTTGAAATAGGTTGCGAAGGCTAGTTCTCCATCTTCGGTACACTTTTTTTGTCGATATACATATATATATATACATATATATATATATATATATATATATATGAGAGAAAATGTGGGTGGGGAAGGGCAAACGAAGATGTGTTGGGAATAGAGTTAGGGCAATAAACTCTATTCCCAACACATCTTCGTTTGCCCTTCCCCACCCACATTCTCTCTCATTTGCCTGAAATAATTTTAAATATATGTATATATATACGTGTCTGTGTGTGTGTGTGTGTGTGTGTGTGTGTGTGTGTGTGTGTGTGTGTGTGTGTGTGTGTGTGTGTGTGTGTGTGTGTGTGTGTTTGTGTGTGTATTTTCCATTTTAATTTGAGTCTCATCTTCGACATCATTGCATCAAATTTATTTAAAATTTTGTTCTTTCATCAAAATGTAGATTTTCTTCAGGTTTTTTTTTATTCCATTTCCTTCTCTTTCTACATTTTACCTTCTTCATTCTCCACAGATCCTCTCCTTTCCCTTCCCACTCCTTCTAGTTCTCCTTCATTTCCTCTCCTTTACCCTTTCCCTCCCCCTAGCTTCCCTTCTCTTACCCCTCTACCCTTTTCCCTACTCTCCCCCTCCCCATACCATCCTTCTCCATTACTACCATTCCTTCTTGTATTTCTCTTGTTATCTTTTTCCTTTCTCTCCTCCCCTTCCCTTCCCCTTTCCCTCCCACTGTCCTCTTCCCACCCCACTACCCTCCCCCACCCTCCCCACACCCTTTCCTTTCCTCCCTTCCCCTTACATCTCACTTTCTCCCCTCTCCCTGCCCTCCTCCATCCTTCACCTCCCCTCAATTCCTGGTTCCCTTATTTCTCATTGCTGAAGTACATGGACGAAGATTCCTGAAAGTGTCTTCCGATTCGGTGTCTTTTTTTAGTTTCTCATCTCATTTCTCGTCCGATTTTCTTCGAGACACTTAATTACCCTTTAAGACTTGCGTCACAGAGACGTGTCAACTTTGTAACAAAAGGGGAAGAAGAAAACGCTTTTTGTAAAACATTTCGGCACGTGTAAACAAACATACGCACAAATATACACACACACACACAGACACACGCACACACACACAGATACACCCACACACAGATACACAGACACACACAGATACACACGTACACACACAGAGATACACACGCACACACACACAAACACATACACAGGCGCACAAAAACGTATGTCCTTATACACATACGACCACCTACGCACAAATGCATACATGCGTTCATACGTGTACGCATATACACACGTATAAGCACATACACGTCATTATGATAATGAATTGGGAGTATACGAAAGGCATGGCGTTGCTTGGAACTGTCTACTGTAGGCCTCATGGTCTCTTGTAGTCTCCTTCATTCTTATGTTCTTATGTTCATTCACATGCCGTCGCCAGTTCACGCGGTCTCTCAGGGTAAGCTTCCATGCAGTCACCCTACCCATTTCAAAACGCTCTAGACAGGTTCGGTCAACATTACACACACACACACACACACACAGACACACACACACACACACACACACACACACACACACACACACACACACACACACACACACACACACACACACACAGACACCCACTCACACCCACATACACACACACACACTCATACACGTACACACACACACACTGTAAATGAATAAATGACATTTGTTTATTCACTGTGGTCAGGCTTAGCTAATATCATTTGATCATTTTTATAAACACATAATCCTTAACATTATTAATAAACCGGCCTATTTTCAAATCAACAGACCTGTGGAGATAGCCAGAACGAAATATATAGTGACTTCTTGAGTGAAAGTACCATAGACAAGGTAATCAACACATGCAATGGAGCTTAATACATTTTTCATTATATTCTCATTTTAATAGCGTTGAGATCCTTTCGCAATCGTTTTCATATCGAAAACGTCTTCAAATAACCTAATAAAAAACTTCATTCACGTTAGGATTGAAACTAAATGCCTACACATTTGATGAAAAATGAGCCTTCGAGAAAAAAATAAAATAAAATGAAATCAGTACGTAGGTAGGTATACTTTCTCCCATTTTCAGACCATCTGTTTTAAAGCCATTTAATCAAGTCAGTTTATTGCTCTAGATGAAAGACGCCCGAGATATTAAAAATCAGCTCCGAAGTGAAATGAAATCTTTGGTTTGAGAGGTCAAGAGGTATCCTTTGGCTTCTAATCGAATCTTCTGCCAAAAACAAGAGCATCGGAAACATTTTCCAAAGTATTTTGGGTCTTCAAGACGATTGAGGTTAGCCTACGCCTACTGAAGAACTGCCATAGGCTAAGGAAAACGTATCATAAAACAAATGTCTCCCAATACTCAGTTTCCGAAGAGAGAATTGAATTTCCTTCATCAACTCTGGAAACACAAAGAGATCGGGGTGACCTAATTGAGGTATTCAAATGGGTCAAGGGCTCTAACAAGGGTGATGCGGGCAAGGTCATCATATTAAGACCGCAGGCTAGGATTCATAGTAATGTATCTAAACTGGACAAATTTAGGTTTAAAAATGAAATAGGGAAGAATTGGTTTACCAATAGATTGGTTAACGGAAATCATAGACCTTGTAGTGAGCGCCATAATAATTAGTTGTTTTAGAAGAAGATTAGATACCTTTTCGGATAGGGATAACAGGTGGTAAGGGACGTTGAACTGTCAAGTGTAGGCCTTATGGTCTCTTACAGTCTCTTATCTTTATGTTCTTATGTTAACTCCTGAGTGCTAGATTAACAAAAAAATCTGGTTATCGACAGTCCGGCTTAAACTTCATCTCTCAGATAAATAGAGATCTTATTGGGAAAATATTTCCCCATTTTTCCAGTGGAAGGTGAATTAGATAATGACAGACTGTCACAATATGCCGAACACCCCCAACCTCTTTTCAAAACATCAAAGAAGATTTTGAGGCTGAAGATAGGCTTTCTTTTCATCTTATTATTTTATGTATGATGGGCTATCCTTGTCTCCTGCCACCAACCCCGAACAGAAACAATACAAGACAACACATCCACAGCAGGACCGGATAGCAGAAGCTGGTACATCCTCATTGTTTGATTTATATACCGCAAAAACATTTCCTCACTGGAACTGAATAGCAAGATCCAATCTTCCAACAAGATGGTGACTGTTAAAACTTTCGTCTAAGATTCAGTAAAAATAAGATAAAAAAAAAATAGAATTAAGAAAATAAACAAATAAACAAATAGATAAGTAAAAAGAAATAAATCAACGGGTTAGAAGAGGTAAATCATTATAATGGCCTGCTTAGCGGCCAAATTAGAATCTATTATATTTCTTCCTCTAGGGATGTGTAAAAACCATTGTATGTGTAACTCAATCTCAACCGTAAAGGACCTGTCAGCTAAGATAACTAATGTGATCAGCGATGTTAATGAAAATTAGCTGCAAAATGCTTGGAATAACAGAATCGTACACTTTGCTAAAGGTATATACACGTGTCTGTCTGTGATTGTGTGTGTGTGTGTGTGTGTGTGTGTGTGTGTGTGTGTGTGTGTGTGTGTGTGTGTGTGTGTGTGTGTGTGTGTGTGTGTGCGTGTGTGTGTGCGTATGTGTGTGTTGTGTATCACGTAGGAGTAGGCATGTGTATATATACCTATATTCCAAAGAAGGTGAGAACATTCTTCGTATTATATTTTCTACGTCTACTTTTAGTACAAGTTTTCTCCTTCACCTAACAATCTTTATCTTTCTATTTTCTCACACCCTGTTATCTCTTTTCTCTTTTTTCTCACCAACCCACCTTTTCTCTTTTCTTGTTACAATCTTTCTGCTTCCTAACACCTTGAAAGCTCTTTGTTTCTCTTTTTCCCTTGACTGCCCACCATCCACCTCTCTTTTCTTATGGCAATCTTAATTCATGTATTTCTCTTCTCCTCTTTTCGAAACGACCCATGACCTTCTCTTTCTTCCTCTACCATCGCTATCCAGCGACCAATTCAGAGTCTCAGGTTCTTTGGTGAACTGAAAGAACTCTTCACCCAGAAATCTTTCCCAAGAGACCTGTGGCTACTTCCCCGAAGTGGAAGAACGAAGATGATAGTGATTTGCTAGAACACACGCCTGCGCGTACGCGCACACACATCCACAGACACACACACACACACACACACACACACACACACACACACACACACACACACACACACATACACACACGCAAACACACACACATACACGTTATGTATGTCTATAAGAATAAGTAGTGTAATGTGTATGTGTGTGTGTGTTTGAGGACAGAGAGGAAACGGTTACACGAGAAGAGCTTTGAGTTTTATTACCGACGCTTCGACAGGCGTCTTTTTCAAAGTACTACATCTAAAGGATAGATACACAGTTTATATATATATTTTACGTTTATCTATCCTCTAGTATTACCTTGAAAAAGACCAGAATGTCGAAACGTCGGTAATAAAACTCAAAGCTCTTCTCGTGTTTCCGTTTCCTCTCTGTCCTCAAATTTGTCACGATGAATAATCATCGTGTGTGTGTGTCTGTGTGTGTGTGTGTGTGTGTGTGTGTGTGTGTGTGTGTGTGTGTGTGTGTGTGTGTGTGTGTGTGTGTGTGTGTGTGTGTGTGTGTGTGTGTGTGTGTGTGTGTGTGTGTGTGTGTGTGTGTGTGTGTGTGTGTGTGTGTGTGTGTGTGTGTGTGTGTGCGTGTATGTATGTTTGCCTGAGTGTATGTTTGTATGTATGTGTGTGTGTGTGATCGACAGTTATTTCCCTCCCGGAAGAGTGTGAGTGTGAGTGTGAGTGTGAGTTTTTGTGTGTGTGTATGTATGTTTGCGTGAGTGTGTGTTTGTATGTATGTGTGTGTGTGATCGACAGTTATTTCCCTCCCGGAAGAGTGTGTATGTATGTGTGTGTGTGTGTGTGTGTGTGTGTGTGTGTGTGTGGGTGTGTGTGTGTGTGTGTGTGTGTGTGTGTGTGTGTGTGTGTGTGTGTGTGTGTGTGTGTGTGTGTGTGTGTGTGTGTGTGTGTGTGTGTGTGTGTGTGTGTGTGTGTGTGTGTGCGTGTATGTATGTTTGCCTGAGTGTATGTTTGTATGTATGTGTGTGTGTGATCGACAGTTATTTCCCTCCCGGAAGAGTGTGAGTGTGAGTGTGAGTGTGAGTTTTTGTGTGTGTGTATGTATGTTTGCGTGAGTGTGTGTTTGTATGTATGTGTGTGTGTGATCGACAGTTATTTCCCTCCCGGAAGAGTGTGTATGTATGTGTGTGTGTGTGTGTGTGTGTGTGTGTGTGTGTGTGTGTGTGTGTGTGTGTGTGTGTGTGTGTGTGTGTGTGTGTGTGTGCATTTGCACATGCTTGTATGCACGTATTTGTATGAGTGTGCATGTGAGGTCGTGTTTATGAAGATGAAACTTTATATAACTTTACATCTAACAATGTACTGCCTCTATTAGTAAATCAATATATAAGCGATGATATATCTTACATGCAAGCAATATAGTGCATGGCATTTATTTTGTCTTTCTACATCTCAATTGCTAGAGTTTTGGCGATTGTAATGGAGACTTAAGTGTCATTTGATGGAGGTGAAGATCCAAAAATTGACCCAGTCTTTCCCTACGAAAGAAAGTCGCTAGTAAAAAACTGTGGGTGTCGTTAGACGAAACTACCGATGTAGAGCAGAGGTTTGTCGCTTGTGTTGTATTTGGTATATTGGGAGAAGAAGAAGAACGTAGCAAATGCTACCTCGGGAACATGGGAATGTTACAATCTGTCAACCATGCCACAATAGCGGCATTTTTCAATGATTCGCTCAGAGTACTTATGGCCTAACCAAATCCTTTATGACAATACTCTAATTGTCCAAACTGATGCAGCTCCATACATGTCTAAAGCCATGCTTGGATTGCGTGTTTTATTTCCTAATATGGTGCACGTCACATGCATAGCTCATGGACTGCACAGGATTGCAGAGTTAGTTCGATCCAATTATACAGATGTAAATCGGCCGATTAGCGCAGCAAAGAGCGTGTTCCTAAAAGCACCCCCGAAGAGTCGAGAAATCCAGGGATATGTGCCCTGGAATACCTTTACCACCCTCGCCTGTAGTTACTAGATGGGGTACTTGGTTGGAAGCGGCACAATACCATTCCACTCATTTTCAAAAAGTGAGCAATTTTATTATGTCTTTTGATGCGAATGAGGCTCAAAGCATAGTTGAATGTCAAGAGCTTCTGAATAATGCCGAAGTGAATATTAGGTTATCCTTTATATCAGCTAATTTTACAATGTTAGCTACAACTATTGAGAAGTTGTAGACACGAGGTCTCCCTCTGGAATCGGCAGTGCATTTGGTCGAAGAAGTTGAGGAACACCTTAAAAAATTGTATGATCAACAATATTTTTATAAGTTGATGTCAATTTTAAAGAAAAATCAAGGGTTCTCAACTGTGAGAGAAATTAGCTCTAATTTATCTGGAAAACTGAAGGAGACTCAAAATGAATTCATCAAACAATTCTCCAGCTCTCATTTAATTGCATTTCTCTTCGCACCAGTTGTAACTTGTGATGCAGAAAGAGTTTTTTCAGTGTACAAAACTGTATTAGCTGACAACAGACGTAAATTTCTTTTTGACAATTTAAAACAGGTTATGATTATCAAATGTAACGAATGCTAGATTTGATTATTGTGAGAGTTGTTACTAGGATTTTGAGGTTATTGACTAGATAACAAGCTATCTAATTGAAATTGTTCTCAAAGATTTTTTCACTATTTTTTGTTACACTATGCAGAATAAACTATCACAATTTGACATAGTACTTCATACCCTCCATAATATATAAATGTACGATAAATGAAAAATCTCAATTAGCCATATTACAAAGAAAATAGCTGCATATTATTGAGCATATAAAGCTAACCTTAAAGCATAAAAAAATATTTAAATAGCATAAAGCATATTTAGAAAGCATAAAGAGCATATTTAAAAAGCATAAAGCATATTTAACACGCATAAAGCATAAAGCATATGAGCATATTTCAAAAAGCATATTGTCACAACCCTAGTCATTATATATGTCTATATTCACGAACTGCTGATATTGTCACGTCATTAATTTTACCTGACAATTCTATTCAGAAGCCAAGCAACACTTGTCTCTTCAGAATATACCTAAAGAGTTCCAGATATTACCATCAAACAACATAATGTAATTCTGAATTTGAGCTGCATCTACCAACAACCGCGTCCACTATATTTTGAAATTTGTTTACAAGAATTGTAAACATAGTTCAGGAACTGGACGCTTGTTGGTATAAACCGGATATAGTGCGTGTTGTAACACGTGGAAAATCTATGTTCTTTTATCGTAAGCACACGCATTTAAAATGTTTTAGCCTGAAACCGCTGATTAGAGATAATCTCCTTTGACCTGGTAAAACAGTTCCTAAACAGAATAAAATGTTACTGGTCTTTTAATCGGGGCTCTGGTTTTGCACACGATTCTGACGATGCGTTTTGCCACAAAATTTCCTATTGTTATTACAAGCGCATCATCTCCTTACCAAAGTAGGAGCTGTGCTTGTTAATGGTTACAAGTTCTTTGCATTGTAACCTCATGTCATTAGTCCAAGTAACCAAAGCATTATGGTCGAGGAATTCAAAAGAGAAACAATAAAATTAGTATTTTTACGGTCTCGTTTTAGTATATTGTATATACGAAACCTTTGTCCCATTTAGCTAATTCAGGTAATGAACGCCGGATTCTTCTTAATCTGTCACATACTGACACTCCCTTAGACTCGAGATAATCCAAGATCGTATTTGCTGTATATTATTCTTCGTTTGTATTAGAAGTCTTATTATTGTTTTTACTTTATATATACTCTAAAGGTTTCATTACCATGAGACTCCCATACATTAATTGGAGTCTTGTCCTCGTTTATAGTTGCTCTATCAGTTGTCATTCATACCAAGGATATTATGTCTTATCCTCGTTAAGCCGCAATAAAACCAAGCTTACAACCCGTTTCCGATCACCCTCGACCGAAAGTCAAGCGATCGGTCGGCGACACAAAGCCTATGCAAGGATTTGAAATGGAAAAAGTTTATAAGATGAAAATCTATGTACTGGGGACTATTCAGTATGTCTTGTAATATATCTATCGATCTATCTATTTATCTATCTTGTTACCGACGACCAGCGACTTCCAAAGATTGCCTGCAACTGGTCGGCGACCACCTGGTCGCCGGTGGTCGGAAACCGGTCGTAAGCTTGGTGTGACTGGGTCTTTATGTCTTGCTCCTTTACGCCGGGTCTTATTCCTCAGAATGCTCTTTCAGTAACTCGTTATCTTATTTTCAATCACGAAGAAAGTAAAGGTTACGTCTGCTATTTACGCAACTTTTTTACATTTTTTATTTCTTTTACTTGTCTCCTAAAAACTAGTATCTATAATTTTCATAACGTTTGAGTTTTCCCCCATTTCATCTGACAACTTCTACATGAATATATAATAGATAAAGAGAGTTTTACGCATACACATGAAAAAAAAGGAAAAATAAATATATTTGACAGTTTTGTTTGAAAATATTTGGTGCTAGTGACAAACACATTTTCTCGGGGATTCTGGAAGTGAAAGACATAACAGCCATAAAGATGTGCCGCGGAATATGAACGAGAAGACCAGGAAGAAAAATCCGTCCCTTGACGGAGATCCGGGAGAGAGAGCGATTGCTATAGAAATCACCGAATGATGGCTACCATCGCGTAGCGAATTTAGATGCGGAGACTATCAACTAGAAAGGCTTCTTAAGGCGGCATCACAGTAGGCTAGCATGCTACTTGCATTTGCTATCTCGCTTGAGTAGAAACGATTTCGGTTGCGATATTCTTGACTTCCGTAAGAACATCTCAACAATGTGTCTAACATTTGTCTCTTAGCTCGTCATTCAGTTTCTCAGTATATAACGAAAGAGTAATTTCATATTTGGAAATGTGAGAAAAAAAATCTTAACCGAAGTAGTTTCTACTCAAATGAAATAGCCAAAGCAAGTAGCATGCTAGCGAGAAGCTCCTAGTATGCCACCACCTTTATTCATAATACAAAATGAAAACCTAGAAGACTACACAAACAATGAAGACTTTAGAATGTGTTACCAACACAATGGGAAGATCTTTGAAACTATGTCAATGTTGATGGTATTGTGGAAGTCGTGGATATAGACGGATTTTTTTTTTTTCTTTTTTTTTTTTTTTTTTTTGAGAATCCGTGAAGCCTGAGAACTCTGTGGTGGCTTCTTAGGAAGTTAATGGAAATATATTGAGTGTTCTTGAATGGTTTTGTGGATGCTGCAGATCTAAATGTATATCCAAGAAGACTGATATCTGGATTCTTATTATCAAATTGAATAATGCTGTTACTACGGCTTCAGATTTAGACAAACAGATACAGATAGATAGACAGATAGATGAATAGATAGATATAGACAGATAGATAGACAGATAGGATAGAGATAATTGGGTAGAGATAAATACACACAGACAGACTGGCAGACAGAGACAGACAGAAACAGACACAGAGACAGACAAACAGGCAGAGACAGACAAACACAGACAGACAGACAGATAGACAGACAGAAACAGAGACAAAGACAGAGGCAGAGACATGGATAGACACAATCAGACAAACGCAAACAAGTAGGCAGACAGACAGACAGACAGGCAGGCAGGCAGCGAGACAGATTGATAGACGGACGAAGACAGACAGACCGAGACTTATAGAGGCAGAGACGGAGACAGAGAGACCGATAGAGGCAGAGAGAAAATCAAAGAGCAAGAAAGAGCATAAGAGCAAAAGAGAAAAAGATAGAAAAATAGAGAAAGAAAAAGAGAAAGAGAAAGAGAAATAAAAAGAGAGAGAAAGAGAAAGAAAAAGACAACGAAAATGGGAACGAGGACGTGAAAGGGAAACAGAAAGAAAATGAGAAAGAGAACAAGAACGAGGACGAGAACAAAAACGAGGACGAGAGAGGGAAAAGAGAAAGATGGAAAGAGAAAGAGAAGGTGATAATGACATAAATAATTACCTAATTCAATCGGCATAGGAAGAATCTATTCACACCTCTTTTGCAGACAGAAACTCCATTTATCATTCAGTTGATGTTATCGACACAACTCTTGGAAATTAATCTTATCTTCACTCGAGTATCCAAAAGCATTTCACTCCAGAGCATAGTCGCCCATGATGTATGATGTATGAGAATTATGCTCATATACATTTCGTTATCATACTTTTGTGCCTTTCTTTACAAAAAATGATCACGGTTTGTGTGGAAATAAATGCATACTGATATACAGTAAATGTTTAGCAAACTTTATATTTACATAGGTTCGATCTATTATGGGTGTCTGTAATATTACACATTAAAGATACTCTGGTTTAGATAACACACACACACACGCGCGCACACACACACATACATACACACACACACACAAGCACACACACACACATACAAGCACACACACAGACACACATGCACACACACACACACACATACAAACACACACACACACGCACGCACACACAATATATATACATACATACAGATATATATATAAATACTTACACACACTCACCAATATATTGACATTGATTCCATCTATTATGTGTGTTTATAATACTACAAATTACCCTCATACTACCGCTTGGTTTATGAAATTGAACACTTAAGAAATAGGAATATTGCAAATTAAATCTGTAAGTAACAGAAGGCAGCAAAGATGTAAAATATTACTATGCCTACGTTCATTTATGTTGTAAATTTATTGTAACAAAACAACACGTCTTGCTTAATTGTGATATATCCCTTTGGCGTATTTCTAGAACCTAAGAATACAAACATATTTAAATCATTCGTGGTTGTCTAGGTTCTAGATTGTTCAACTAAAACTTGGTAATATCTGCTAGCACAGACAATATATATTTCAATAAAATATTTCATAAACATTGTAACTCGTTTTTGATATCTAGGACAATGATAGTATACATTGCAAAATACAAATTTGATCACCTAGAAATGGTCATTAAATGCTCACCTATCACCCAGCGTGCATGATGGATGTGGAAGTTATATGAAAAAAAAATCTACTAAAAAATAAATATCAAATATTTTCATTTGAGTTTTACACACACACACACACACACACACACACACACACACACACACACACACACACACACACACACACACACACACAACACACATTATATATATATATATATATATATATATATATATATATATATATATATATATGTATGTATGTATGTATGGAAATAAGTTCCACCGCAAGGACTCGAGCCTCTGCCTTAGCGACTGCTTATTATGAAGCAAAGACGATATTACATAATCAAATTAACCATCCTGAGTCCAATGCTGAACAAAGGCCTCTTTCATAGCATTCCATGATTCACACGACCACGCCAATCTTTGACACGTTACTCCTGCAAACCTCTCTATCTCGTTTCTCTTTCTTCTGTCTGGTCTCCCTCTTCCACGCTTCCCATATTGCGGCGTCCACTCGGTAAAACACTTGCTCCGTCGCTCATCAGTCGTTCGTATTGATTTACCTGTCTAATTCCTCTTCCTCTCTTTACCGCTTCAACAATATATTTCACTCTAGCCTGCTCTTTCACCAAACTTGCTCTCTTTCGGTCTCTCAGTGTTATTCCCATCATTGATCCCTCCACTCTCCTCTTTTCAGTCTTTAGCTTTAACTCCATCGCCTTCGTCAGTTTCCAAGTCTCTTACCTGTAGATCATTGCTGGCAGAATGCATTGCTTGTAAACTTTACGTTTCAAACATAAAGGCAGAGAGCCTCTCAGGATTTTCTTGTACTTACGAAATAATTTCCAAATAATTGTAATACGTCTTTTTATTCCATTATCATAATCATTGGTCACTTTCACCATCTGACCTAAATAATTCTACTCCAACTTCAAGAATATCACCATCAATTATAATCTCTTTGCTTTGAACTTTTGTGTTGAACATTACTTTGGCTTTACTCTTATTTATTTTTAAACCTACTTTGAGACTTTCCTCGTTCAGATCACTCATCTCATCTTGCAAGTCTTCTGCTCCTTCTGAAATAAGAATATTATCCGCAAACCTTAGGTAGTTCAAATATTCGCCATTAATCTTGAAATCTTTTTCTTCCCAACTCAACCTTCTAAAAATCTCTTCCAAACAAGCTATAAATAATTTGGATGAAATTGTATCGCTTTGCCGTACTCCTTTCTCGATGTTCATCTTTTCCCTATCTTTATGTAGTCGCATTACAGCGGTACCTTCCGCATAATTCTTTTCTAGAACCCTTACGATCTGTTCGTTTGTACCCTGCTTGCGTAGCAAACTTAGTAATGCTATTCGTTCTACCGAATCAAAGGCTTTCTCGTAATCTACAAAAGCTAAACAAAGAGGTATATTGTATTCTGTCGTTTTCTCGATTAGTTGGTTCATTGCCCGCAAATGATCTAGAGTCGAATGTCCGCTTCTAAAGCCAACCTGTTCTCTTGGTTGGTTTCCATCTAAAACCTCATTTAGTCTATTTGTAAAGATCTTTTTATAGAATACTTGATATACATATGATAGCAAGCTAATCGGATGGTAGTTTACTAAGGTGAAACACAAAGGCAAAAGCCGACAAGACTGTGAGAATCAACACCGTGTGAGATCGAAACCTTTATTGGTACGACGTTTCGCTTGTTACAGCTTTTTCAAGTACCTAAGGTCTTTCTAGTTTCCTTTTTTATGATGTAAAATCAGCATGACATTGCACCAGGATTATGAAACGATTTCTTGACATAAGCACTGGGTGTACAACTGAGCTAATCTTAATATAAACTTCTTTTCTTGCGTCTTTCAAAAGATCTATCAATATACCATCTTCCCCAGATGCTTTTTCCAGTTTCATATTTTTAAAGCAAATCTCTACTTCTTACTTTGTAATCTCTGGTACACTACTAACGTCTACATATGAATTTACTGACTTAATTACGGTCTCTCGCTATCTTTATCATTCTCTCTCTCTCTCTCTCTCTCTCTCTCTCTCTCTCTCTCTCTCTCTCTCTCTCTCTCTCTCTCTCTCTCTCTGCCTCTGTCTTTCTATAAACATCTTTGTCTGTCCATCTGTCTGCGTCTCTCTGCCTGCCTGTCTGTCTCTCTGCATTTATGCCTGCCTGTGTCTGTCAGTCTGTCTATCTGTTAGGAATTGTGGAATATTAAAGGTCCACATTTTCTTCAAGAGAGTGTCCATAGACTCCCCCCCCCCCAAAAAAAAAGAATAAATAAATAAATAAATAGATAAATAAATAAAATGGTCGTAGGTTCTGAATGTGTGTGTGTGTGTGTGTGTGTGTGTGTGTGTGTGTGTGTGTGTGTGTGTGTGTGTGTGTGTGTGTGTGTGTATGTGTGTGTGTGCGTGTGTGCGTGTATATATATAAACTTAGAATGATATAACTCCTTTGTAAGGCATTTCCATCCAATTTTCTGCAACAGCTTCGGTTGCAATCTATTTGCCAATGCGAATAAAGTTGATTACGCTTTGGGGAAAAATATATACTTTTTTGCACGAAACTTGCATCAACCTATTCGAAATTACGCAAAATCTGTTCTAATGAGAATTGCTTTTGAAAATGTAATAAATGGGCGCTGTCTCTTTACGTTTTTTTTTTTTTTTTTTTTTTTTTTTGTCCATTAATGTTTTGTCAGTGGAAACCATTGCGATGAGGATTATTTTTTAAAATAAAAAATAAATGAATAAATAGATAAATGAGATGGGTTTCTGGTTCCAAAAATTATCTTTCATTTTAAGAGAACGCATTGATTTCTTCCACTACTATTCACGACAACCTCTTAACTATACTATTCAGCAAAAGTAAATTCCTTGTCCAATCAAGAAGATTAGCCTAAATTAACTCTTTAACTTGTGTTCTTGAATTACAAATCCCTATTTAGACCACCTACTGTCCATAATATATATATATAAAAAAAAAATTATAGATCTTTAAGTCACGAAATGGACCCTTACATATCTTATCGGTTATTTTGTAGGTCTATTTCTTTACCTGAG
>NC_134796.1:56601060-56611060 GCF_046742065.1 Oratosquilla oratoria
ATTAGATTGAGAGATCGTATCGTAATTTTTTTTCTTTGTCTTTTTTTTTTTTACTTCCTTAACCTCCCTCTCTCTCTTTCTCTCTCTCCCTCTCTCATTCAAAATAATTCTTGTTGATTAATCTATGAAGGCCATTTGAAGCGTTCCATAGAAACGTTAATTTGTCCTTTTTTTTTTTACTTCCTTAACCTCCCTCTCTCCCTCTTTCTCTCTCTTCCTCTCTCTTTCTCTCTCTCCCTCTCTCATTCAAAATCATTCTTGTTGATTAATCTATGAAGGCCATTTGAAGCTTTCCATAGAAACGTTACTTTGTCCTTTTTTTTTTTTACTTCCTTAACCTCCCTTTCTCTCTCTCTCTCTCTCTCTCTCTCCCTCTCTCATTCAAAATAATTCTTGTTGATTAATCTATGAAGGCCATTGGAAGCTTTCCATAAAAACGTTAATTTTTTTTTTTTTTACTTCCTTAACCTCCCTCCCTCTCTCTTTCTCTCTCTTCCTCTCACTTTCTCTCTCTCCCTCTCTCATTCAAAATAATTCTTGTTGATTAATCTATGAAGGACATTAGAAGCTTTCTATAGAAACGTTACTTGTATGAATGATTCTTTACGTACAATCTGAAATTTTACTTGTAATATATAGTCTTATATTGATAGCATTATTTCCTTCCAACATTACATATGAATGAATGAATGAACAAATATGCAAATAAATGAATAAATGAATAAATGAATAAATTAATAAATTAATAAAATAATATGAATAAATGAATTAACAATTTAATCAGAGTAATAAATCATTAAGTGAATAAATTAATAACTAAATGAATAAATGAATATACAAATAAATGAATAAATGAGTGAATAGTTAACCAAACAAATAAGTAAACAAATAAACTTTGATGACTGAATTGATTACTGAGCATCTTTAGACTAGTCTATTTTATGTTTTTTTTTTTTATTATTCGTGACTTTTGGTGCAGAAAAAAGTGAATACTTTTGTTACTTTTTTTCTGAAAGAGCTTCCCTTCAGTCCGGCTGATAATCATGTGCAAGAAGATGCGATATTTCTTGCGTGATAATGATATGGTTTAACGTCACACACTCCCCCCCCCCTATCGGGAGGCTAGGACGGTGCCCCTCACAGAGGACTTTGTAGCGTGGAATTTAATGAACCATGCCCTTGGTTCAACTTTGCCGGAGGCAGGATTCGAACCACCATCCCCCTCGACCTTCGCCGCAAGTAACGACGCCCTAACCCGCTCAGTCAGCGAGCTCTGAAGAATATGAAAACGATAATTTTTTTTAATATGCTTTTTTTTTTTTTTTTACCAAGAATTATCATAAATTGTATGCTTTGTGAAATTCTATCTTCTTGTGGATCAATAAAATAAAGAATTATATATGATCTTTTTAAGTTATTGATAGATAATAACAACTTAGATGTATTAAATAGTGATGGGACGATATATATTTTTTAACGATTCGGATACGATTCCCGATACTACTGTAAACTTCCGATTCCGATTCCGATACCTGTGATGCTGGGAAACAAATATTTTACAAAGTACATTAATTAATGATTTATCGGAAGCAGAAGTTTAGAACAGTATCGATATTTGTATCGGAATAGGAAGTTTAGAACAGTATCGGAACTTGTATCGCAATCAGAAGTTTATAGCAGTATCGGGACTAGTATCGGAATCGGAAGTTCAAAACAGTATCGATACTCGTATCGGAATTGGAAGTTTAGAACAGTATCGAGTCTTGTATCGGAATCGGAAGTTTAAAACAGTATCGAGGCTCGTATCGGAATCGGAAGTTTAGGACAGCATCGGAACTCGTATCAGAATCATTTAAAATTGTTGGTATCGTCCCACCACGAGTAATATATACAAGTACCAACAAAACCGCTTTTAAGGCATTCATCGCATGACTGATAGTTTTCGAAACCTCACACATTACGGACACCACCAGAAAAAAACAAAAAGCCCCTCCAGGACCTGAGTCTCGTAAAACGCGCCACAAGCTATTTTCATTTCGTCGCTTGTGCCCCTCAGGGCTTGGCGCAGTTTTTCCTCAAACAATTCTGTTATGGCAGAACATTTGTTATAGAACAGACGTGCTGGTTCTATTTGTGAGCTGCTGTGAGACAGTTCTTTTGGGAGAGGTTGGGTCGGGGGGAGTCTGAAGACGAAGAAGGCCTTACATCGCCCAGGGGAGCTGTCGCAACGCGTGCTAGGTCGTCTGAACGAACGAGAAGAGGAAGAAGAGACGAGGAACAAAAGCAATATTGAAAAAGTTAAAGAATATATGAAATACCAAAAGAAAATACAGTAAATTGAATAAATAAACAAACATACAACACATTTAATCATCAGAAGCACTTCCTGAAGAATAAGAAGAGGAAGAGGAGGAAGTACAAAAGCAATGTGGAAAAGATGAAGAATGTGAAATAATGAAAGAAAAATAAATAAAGTGAAATTAATGGATAGGTAAACACACACGTGGGTTGGGTCATCAGGTGCATTTCGTGACAAACAAAATGAACGAGAGACAAAAACAATGTGAACAAGGTGTAGAAAATAAAAAATACCAGAAAAAAATGAATACCTAAATTTAAATGTATAAATAAACATACAAACAAGCAAACAAGGCAACAATCAATATACATGAATATTTAAACAGATACATTTATAAACAAATATTTAAAAAACGAAAACAATGATAATAACATACAAGGAAGCAAGCAAAAAAGATAATAGATAAAACAAAGCAAGTAAGCAGAACAAAGCAAATAAGCAACACAAAGCAAACCTACAAGCAAGCAAACAAGCAAACAGCCAGGCACATAAGCAAAAACAAACACACAAACAAGCAAACAGGCAAACAAGCAAACAGGCAAACAAGCATACAGGCACACAAGCAAAAAAGGACAAACATGCAAACAAGCAAACAGGCAAGCAAGCAGACACAAAATCAAACAAGCGAAAAAGTAACCAAACAAGCTAACAGATAATCATGCAAACATACAAACAAGCAAACAAACCAACAAGCAAGCAAACAAACAAGCAGACACAAAAGCAAACAAGCGAAAAAGTAAGCAAACCGTTAAACATGCAAACATACAAACAAGCAAAAAAGCCAACAAGTAAATAAACAAACACGTAAACAAAAAACAAACCAGCAAACACAAAAACAAAAAAAAGATAAACAAGAAAAAACAAACGAATAAACGAACGAATACATGAAGAGAAAGCCTTCCGTATAAAATGCAGAAAGAGGAAATAACAAAGAAAGAAATATGAAAACATGTCTGAGGGTAAGACTAGTTATAGAAAGTCATGAAGAAGGAAGAGACGAAAAGAAAGACATAAAGAAAGAAGCAAAAGCAATAGAAACACAGTATAAAATCAAAAGAATAAAAAGAAAACATATAAAAGGGCGGACGAGACGGAAACTGTGTACAGAAGGCAGAAATGGGCATAGGGAAAATATAAAAACAAACATATAAGAAGCAAAAAAATAAGAAGAAGAAGAAAAAAGAGAGGGCGAGAAATAGACTGCATGGAAGGCAGACAACGAAAAAAAAATGGATTGAGAAAACTTGCCATACACACACACACACACACGACAATATGAACAGAGATCGGCAAGAACAAGATAGGGAAATCATTACCAGAGTCTAAGTCAGCGTTTCTTAACCAACCAACGTTCCCCGGAACCCTAAGGTTCCGCAAAAGGTTCCTAAGGGTTTCGTGAGAACAATTGAGATAATCTAATGCACTTTTGATTTTTTATTTAATTTCATATACGTAATATAACTAAACACGCATGACATATTCTTGGTTATTGTAATAATGTAAAATAGACATCACCCTATCTAACCTATTATTAAGATGAAAATAAGATGAGAAAGGTATGGTATATATATATATATATATATATATATATATATATATATATATATATATATATATATATATATAGATTTTTGTTTTTTTTTTTTTTTTTTTTTTTTTTTTTTGCGCAGAGGTTCCTTGAGAAATGCAATTTATTTTCAAGGTTACGCAAAGGTGAAAAGGTTGAGAAACGCTGGTCTAAGGGGTGGGGGGCTAGCATAGTAGTATTGTTATCAAAGAAATGCATAAAAAATCCTTCAATAAGAAATTATATTCATATGGAAATATAGGAAGAACTCACGATATTTTTACATTTCAACACACTGTTCATAGACAACTAATATTCCTACTTTTTTATTTAAGTTTAATTCTTTTCAATATATATTCTTTCCTCTCTTCCAGATATTCTTGAACATGTATTAGTAGCTTTTACCATTTATTTTGTTTGTCTGTAGACATAATGTAGTTTTATTTACTTTACTTTTGCAAATGTATTTTCAATAAACTTACTATGATATCCTTCTTCCATTTGCTTACAGCCTTTCCTTTTCCTTTCCTTTTATTTATTTATTTTTTTGTCACTGAAATTCCAAAAATTCTTTCAATGAAGATGTTCACTGGTCATTGTTTTTTCTTTCCTCTTTACAAGTGTTTTTTTCACATACAGTACTTCCAGTTCCTAGCCTGTGTTGTATTTATGTTTCTAGAGACCATTGAGCTGATATTCGCATACATAAACTGCCGTTGGTATTCTTAAAAAAATCTTTCCTTATATAAATCTTATATAAATCCTTGGAAGGGAAAGATTTATATAAGGTAATGTTTTCTTAAGAATACCACCGTAACAATCTTAAAAAAAAAATCCTTATATAAATCTTTCCCTTTCAAGGATTTATATAAGATTCTTATAAGGAAAGTGTTTTTTTAAGAATACCACCTTGAATCTCTTTATCTATATACCAAAGGCTTCTTCCCACTTACAAATAGGAAGAAGCCTTTGGTATGTAAATAAATAATATATAAATAAATAAACAAATAAATGAATGAATAGATAAATAAACAAATAAAAATATAAATAAATACACAGATACATAGAAAAACATTCAAATGAATAAATACATAAGCGAATAAATTGAATGATTGCTAAGGAAATAAGTATTTTGATAAATAGATAAATAAATGAATAAACAAATTATTATATTATATATATATATATATATATATATATATATATATATATATATCAACCATAATTAATATTAATTCTAAGCCATCAACATCAATTAACTCGAGGAGGCATACATGCAAAAATTGCTACGTGGTCAAACTAAGGACTCGAATCTCCACTCGCACGTAACAAGTGACAGTGATTTAGCCTATTGTGGTTGATAAATGTAAATCTGTTTACTGGGACCCATTCAGTGTTATATATATATAGACTCTATATATATATATATATATATATATATATGTATATATATATATATATATGTGTGTGTGTGTGTGTGTGTGTGTGTGTGTGTGTGTGTGTGTGTGTGTGTGTATAATCATTAAGATTCTCAAGCCTATCCACCACGTCATGGTGTCAACTCTTAGATAGGATACATACATACATATATATATATATATATAATATATATATATATACATACATACATACACACATATATACATACATACATACATACATACATACATTACACACATACAAAACTTGCACAATGGGAACAGTAACAGTGACGATTTGCATTCCCGAGGTACTTTTTTGAATGGACTCGATACCGGGGCTGCAGGTTGGTAGTCCACAAAGCTAACCACTACACCAGCGAGTCATCTTGATTCTGTTTATGCGTTGCGTTCTTGGAAACATAATGGAACATATAAATCCATTCAGAACGTTTCAATATCAGATTAAAAACATTAGTTAATGCCACCCTCGGAAGTATTCAATTCCTTTTGGAATGAATATTTGATGAACGAGTTATCCAGGCCTGGAATGAAAGGCCTGAATAGAAGCGTAGCTCTGGAAAGCGAACGAAAAGACCCGCTGGAATTGGCTCCTCTACTCCTCAGATACCGTTGGGCCAATTTGACGGTGATTAAGCAAAGAGTTAGGAAGAGGTTTCTGTGTGTTGGGACAGGTGTGATGGAGATTTAGAGGGTCAGGGAGAGACAAAAAAAATAAAAAATAAAAAAAAGGATTTCACTTCATTTGTAAATGACTTCGAGAGATTTCGAATTTCGTTCGAAAAGGGGAGTTCGCTCGATACACCAGTTTTCGTTCTCCAGTCTTCAGGGTCCATGTACATGAGGACAGAATAAGGTAAGAGGTGGATAAGAAGGTGGGAATGGAGGTGGTGACAATGATGGAGATGAAGGTGGATTAAGAGGGGGAGGAGGAGGAGTGATAGGAGGAGGAGGAGGAGGAGGCGAAGGAGAGAGAAGGCAAGAGGAGGAAGCGCAGGAGGAGGGAGGAGGAGGAGGAGAAGGAAGAGCAGGAGGATGAAGAGGAGGAAGATTAAGAATAGGGGGATGATGTTTACGAGTAGAGGAGTGAGGATAAGGAATACAAGAATTAGGGTGATGAAGATTTGGATGATGAGGATACGATGACGACGACGACGACGACGATGACGACCACGAAGTTGTTGTTGATGTTAATGTTAATGTTAATGTTAATGATGGTGATGGTGATGATGATGATGATGATGATGATGATGATGATGATGATGATGATGATGATGATGATGATGATGATGATGATGATGAAGACGACGACGACGACGATGACGACGACAACGACGACGATGACGACGACGACGACGAAGAGGAGGAAGAGGAAGAAGGGATAGAAGAGGAGGAGGAGGAGGAGGATAAGGATGGTGATAAGAATAATCATGAGGAGGAGGAAGAGGAGATATAGGCAAAAATAAAGCTGATTAATGTTGTGATTGAACCAAATTTTACTTTGGCTAATAAAATAGGAATAGAGTGAGTCGAAGAAAGAAAATATTGACAGGATGGGGGGGAGGGTAGGGGTGTGGGGGGGCAGTGGTAATCTTGATAAGTAAGGCAATAAAGAGTAATCGAGAGTGAAAGGCGAAATAAAACGAGCCTTAGCAGTTACGTTAACGATGGCGAACTTATCAAGCACATCGCCAGTTCAACGAAATGGCGAACGATTGATAAAGGAAGAGGGAAAATGGACAACTAAACGAGCATGTAAATCAAGGAACTCCACCAGATTTCAGTCCCGGATTAAAAAAAGAGAGAAAGAGAGAAAAAAGATAGGACGGCAGGAAGTCACGTAGGAAGACGGAGACAGACAGAAAGACGGACCGACAGAGACAGACAGAAAATGACAGAGACAGAAAGAGACAGAGACAGAGACAGACAGGCATGCAGACTGAAACGGACAAATACAGACATAAACAGACAAGAAAACAGACAAACAGGCAGATAGACAAACACAGAGAGGCAGACAGACAGTAAGAATGTGGGATGCAAGGTGCATATAAGTATATAAAAATAATAGATAAATAGACGAATAAGTAGATAAATGTACACAAACATATGAATAGATAAATATATGAACAAGTTAACCAATAAATTAATAGACATATAAATACATAAATAGATTAATTGATAGATAAAAATAAAAATAAATTTATATATAATAAATATATAGATAAACAAATAATTATATGAATAAATAAATATGTGAAAAGATGTCTTTATTTTCTTCTATTCTATCACATTTTATCTTATTACATTTTATTTTATTTCTTTCTTCATGTTATCTAATTATTTTTGCACTTTCATTTCATCTTGTATGACTTTAGGCTTTGGGCTGTCATGATAAATTTGTAGGAATAATTTCAGTTGGTACCGGCCGCGGTTCGATTCAGCTAAGAGAAACTCTGTCTATCAAAAGGTCAGTCAGTTTCTTTTGAGTCTGTCGCGCCGAAATCTATACAGTGCTGCACGGCCCCGAGGGCGTAAAAACGCTCTGAGAGGTACAGCGTGATCGATGTGTTTCATTTCAAGAACAGCTGGTCGAGATTGGAGGGGTAGGGTGAGGGTGAGGGTGAGGATAGGATAGCAAACATTCCAAAACCCTAAAAAAAAAAAAAAAAAAAAAAAAAAAAAAAGGAGGAAGGAAAAAATATACAAATAAAATGTGAAAAACATAGGTTGATATGAAATAGTGAAAAAACTGGCTGGACCATGGGTGTAGGTACATGAGAATGATAAAATACATACAGCCCTTAATCCCGCCTTTGTAAAGGGGTAGCCTTTTCAATGGGCTGTTTTTACCTTCCCCATATAGTCATTTCATACTACATGGTGTGAGTAATAATAATCATGATGATTATAAAAGAGTAGAATATATACTGGAGGGAGGGAAGGAGAGAGAGAGAGAGAGAGAGAGAGAGAGAGAGAGAGAGAGAGAGAGAGAGAGAGAGAGAGAGAGAGAGAGAGAGAGAGAGAGAGAGAGAGAGAGTGTGAGAGAGAGAGAGAGGAGGTGAGGGAGAAGGAGAGGGAGAGAGAGGAGAAATACAAAGAGAGAGAGAGGAGAGAGAAAGAGAGTAAGCGAGAGAGAAAGCAAGAAACAGAGAGAAGGGAGAGAGAGAGAAACGAGAGAAAGAGAGAATAAGCATGAGAAAGAGAATAAGAGAGGGAAAGAGAGTAAGCGAGAGAGAGAGTAAACAGGATAGTGTAAACAAGAGACAGTAAACGAGAGAGAGAGAGAGAGAGAGAGAGAGAGAGAGAGAGAGAGAGAGAGAGAGAGAGAGAGAGAGAGAGAGAAAGTAGTCGAGAGTAAACAAGAATAAACGATAGAACGAAAAAAAAAAAATCCAAGTGTAAATAACTGATCATATTGATTCATCTCAAGAAGGGTTGGAGAAAGGAAATGAATACAAATTGAAAAAGAAAAACGGAAATATGAAAGTAAGTATTTGTTTTGTGGGAACTAGCCTCGATCAATACAGGAAGAGAACACAGAAGAGAAGGAGGGAGAGGGGGAGAGAGAGAGAGAGAGAGAGAGAGAGAGAGAGAGAGAGAGAGAGAGAGAGAGAGAGAGAGAGAGAGAGAGAGAGAGAAAGCGAGAGAGAGAGAGAGAGTAAGCGAGAGAGAAAGCGAGAGAGAGAGAGATAGTAAGAGAGAGTAAGCGGAGAGAGAGAGAGAGAGAGAGAGAGAGAGAGAGAGAGAGAGAGAGAGTCAGCGAGAGAGAGTAAGCGAGCGAGCGAGAGAGAGAGAGAGTAAGCGAGCGAGCGAGAGAGAGAGAGAGTAAGCGAGCGAGAGAGTAAGGGAGAGAGAGTAAGAGAGAGAGAGTAAGCGAGAGAAAGAGAGAGCGAGAGAGAGAGGAGATAGAGAGAGAGAGAGAGTAAGCGAGAGAGAGAGAGAGAGAGAGAGAGAGAGAGAGAGAGAGAGAGAGAGAGAGAGAGAGAGAGAGAGAGAGAGAGAGAGAGAGAGAGAGAGAGAGAGAGGTGGGGGGGAGTGGGAGAGAGAGAGAGAGAGGGGGAGAGAGCGAGAGAGAGAGAGAGAGAGAGAGAGAGAGAGAGAGAGAGAGAGAGAGAGAGAGAGAGAGTAAGCGGGCGAGAGAGAGTAAGCGAGAGAGAGTAAGCGAGAGAAAGTGAGAGTAAGCGACAAAGAGTAAGCGAGAAAGAGAGAGAGAGTAAGCGAGAGAGAGATGTCTGACCATCTTTGATGACAGTGAGATGACTACTGTGGGTTCAAGAAATAAACAGAAAATAACAAAAAATTACGAGAAATGAAATAGATTGAAGCAAAATCCGACAAGACAGAATAGGTAAAAACAAAATAAAAATAAAAATATACATAACAAGAAATGAAAGTTAGAAATGAATTGAATAGGTAGATAGAAAGGCAGAGATATAATGATGAAGGAAAAAATACATATAACAAAGGGAAATAGAATAAAGTAAAAATAAATTAAATAAATTAAACAAACAGATACAACGGATTAAAACAGAGATAAAACGAAAAAACGAAAAGAAAAGATATAAATTAATAGATGAATATGATAAATAGAAAAAAGTAGATTAATGTCTATTGGAGCTGATAAATGACGAGGCG
>NC_134796.1:56621060-56623560 GCF_046742065.1 Oratosquilla oratoria
ATATATATATATTATATATATATATATATATTATATATATATTATATATATATATATATATTATATATATATATATATACATAGATAAATAGATAAATAAACAAAAGGATAAATAAATGAAAAAACAGTCAACAGATAAATCAAAAAGTAGATAAGCAAATAATACATAAATACTTTATATTGTCATGAAATTTCAAGCTGATTCGATAAAGCGTATAAACACAGGTAATCTAAAGAATTTTTAATGAAGTAATTAATGAGACCACATAAAAAAAATAAAAAGTTTTTCCAATATCAAAGAAAAATGAACAAGTTCATGAGGTCACATGAGCCATGCTGGTTGATGTTAACGATAAACGTCATTAATGAATCTTCATTTGTTAAATGAACGTATAACCAAAGTGTCAGATAATTGACTATAAAAAGAGATGAACAGAAATTTCATATAAAAGTCTTTCTAGATTAAAAACATAAACGCATTAACTTAAAATGGTTTAACATGTAGGAAGTAAACGATTCAGCGTGATCAGCTTTATCAGAACTATGATAGTTTTATCATACATTTCCATGAAATAATACTATATCAACAAATAAAACATAATAGAAATCAAACGCATTAAGAGAAACACAAGATTTACCATTAGTTTTGTCAATCTAGCATGAGCTGGTGTCTAGGATATTCCCGTTTGAGAAATCTAGTCACCCTGGTAAGCATCTAGATCAAGCTTTCGCGCGTGATGCTCTACTAGAATAGAGCGTCTTCACCTAGAACAGAGAAACTACATAACTGATAGTTCGATTCCCGCTAGGGAATCAACGCGTGTCGGCAGTAAAAACGTGAGGTTTTAAATCTCGTAATTCTTGACAAAAATATTAATAAATGGGGACATTGTAGAACTTGTAATAACTGAAAAAAATAACACAATAACTTCAACAAAAGTTATTTCAAATATCAAATGAAAACTTGAAATAGAGTGATTGAGCTAAAAACCTCCGCAACAAATTTTATCCAAAATGCAATTTTTTTTTTTAGTTTGAATGAGGCCTTTGAGATGAAGAAGACAGAGGAAGAATCCTTTGGTATTTTCATAGCTCTATTAAGTAGAAATTTTCCATAATAGACAGGTTTTGTGCTAATCGATTCCTAAGACATTATGAGGATTATTGTGTTGGATAAGACTATTTTAATTCTTATTCCAAAACAAGTAATCATCCATACACATGCACACACACACACGGCTCGGTGGCGGATTGGTAGAGCACTGGCCTCACAAGTCAGAGAACCGGGGTTCGATTCCCCGGCCGGGCGGAGATAAGTTGGGTTTGTCTCCTTTCACGTGTAGCCCCTGTTCACCTAGCAGCGAGTAGGTACGGGATGTTAGTCAAGGAGCTGTGATCTTGCATTCCCGGTGTGTGATGTGCGAGTGGTCTCAGACCTACCCAGAGATCGGCTAATAATGAGCTCTGAGCTCGCTGCCGTAGGATGGTGTCTGGCTGTCTCGACAGGAGGCTGCAGCAGATCCGTGGTGAATACACGCACACACACACACACACACACACACACACACACACACACACACACACACACACACACACACACAAAAACGTATAGCTTGAGAAATTACTTGAAAGAATGGAGACAAAAACGTTTGCTGGGACGAAAACAATTGTATTCATGCAGTTGTATTTTATACAATTGTATTATACAATATGAACTCTCACTCCTGGACACAGGAGGTCAGAGAGGACTCTGAGAAGGAACAACAGATAAGAAAAAAAAATGGTCAACAGATGATTTAATTAAATTTTGAAATTATTTTCAAGAGGTTATTCAACAGCAACAAATAAGCAAGGGGCATGTAATCAAGTAGGCCGAGAACAATTGATACACAAGTTTAAGAGGTATACTTGCCGAGTTCGTCGCCTTGTGTCCATTGGTCAAACTTGTGTTTAGATTGTACTGGAGAGCTGGAGTGGAATCTAGCAACATAAAGAGTAAGAGAAATTCCAGTGGATCATTAGTGGAAGTGGAGTAGAAGAGAGAAAAAGAGTAGGAACAGACCGAGTGGAAATTCGAGTTAAAGAGTAAAATAGGTGATTAACAAAGGAAGAGAGAAAAAGAGAAGCAAATAAGAGGAAGGACAAAATCGGTGGTGGAAGAGGATCAGGGTATAGAATTCAAGTTGATTCTACTATGGTGAATTCCAACCGTGAATTTACTACTTTTGGTATGTTAACATCCATTGAACTAATGCAAAAATAAACTATACTTTAATAACATTGATGCGGAGTAAAAGCCAAATGATAATTTGTAGACTTTAGAAAATAATCTAGAAAAACAATGAAAGAGTGAAGACTTTAGTTTGGTTGAACAAGAGACGTGTGGTTATGTTTCAGCTGACACACTTAACAATTAATCAGAGAATGGAGAAGCTAACACACAAACACTGTAAACAAAGAAAATTATATGACGCAATGGGAGGGACGAGGAAGAGGGAAA
>NC_134796.1:56633560-56656060 GCF_046742065.1 Oratosquilla oratoria
GAAACAACAAAGAACGAAGTAGACTTCATATTAGGAGATGAAAGCTAGAACGTTAACAACGTTACGGTCATAAAGTCAAAATAGGTAGTGTCCACAGAATTGTAGGTTGCAAAGCTAAATTCAATTTCAGATCCGAGAGAAATAAACTAGTTTTATAAAAGAAAATAAGATTCTAAGCTCTAAGAACTAACTAGGACACTATCGAAGGTATGAATTTAAATTTAGTGAATATCATCAGGGAATCCGCAAAGTAGAAAGTGCAAAAAGTATTAAAGAAAACAAATACTTCACAGCTACAAATGACCTAATTAAAAGAAGAAGGACCATACAGGTTAAAAGCAGGAGAGTCGAAATAGAAAGAGTAGAACTAAAAACTTTTATCAACAAAAGGCAGAGATCGGAGAAAAGAAAAAGAAACAGGGATGAAATAGAGGAAACTACTCGGAAAGATAAAAGTATTAAAGGGACCGAGCGCAGACATGCTTTAGGAAGACAGAAAATGGCATGTTTGACAGATATAAATGGAGAAACCATTAAGTGCAGGTAGAGAATAGTAAAAAGAGTAGAATATTTTTACCAAGAGCTTTACTCGTCGAAGGCCGTACCTGAGACATTAAATTAATCTGTAGACGTTAATAGTGTACCAGAAATTACAAAGAAAATAGTATGTGCTCTAAAAATATGAAACAAGAAAAAGCACCAGGGGAAGGTGGTATATCGATAGATCTTTTGAAAGACGCAAAGAAAGAAGTTCATATTAAGTTAACTAATTTGTACACCCACTGCTTACGTCAAGAAACCGTTCATGAATCCTGGTGTGACGCAATAGTGACTTCGCTTCTTAAAAAAGGGGACCAGAAGGACCTTAATAACTACCAACATATTATCTTGCTATCAAAGGCATATAAAGTATTCTCCAAGATCCCTACCAATAGTCTGTCAAGTTTTAGATGGAAACCAACCCAGAGGACAGGCAGGTTTTAGAAGCGTATATTCGACTCTAGATCATTTGAAGGCGATGAACCTAGTAATCGAGAAAACGACAGAATACACTATACCTCTTTGTTTAGATTTTGTAGATTATGAGAAGGCCTTTGACTAGGTAGAACCAATAGCAGTATTAAACTCACTACGCAAGCAGGGTACAAACGAACAGATCTTAAGGGTTTTAGAAAGTATCTATGCGAATGGTGGCGCTGTAATTCTACAACACAAATATTTAAAAAAGATCAAGATCGGGAAAGGAGTACGGCAAAGTTGCAATTTCAGCAAAATTATTTACAGCTTGCTTGGAAGAGGTTTTCAGAAGGTTGAGTTGGGAAGAGAAAGGTTTGAAGATTAATGGCGAATCTTTGAATCACCTAAGATCTGCGGATGATATTATTCTTATTTCAGAAAGAGCAGAAGAATTCCAAGATATGCTGAGCGATCTGAACAAGGAAGGTCTCTAATTAGGTATAAAAATAGTAAGAGTAAAACCAAAGTAATGTTCAACACGAAACTTCAAAACAGAGATTATAATCGATGGTGAGAGTCTGGAAAAAGTTAAATAGCATAATTATTTAGACCAGATGATAAAAGTGACCAAAAACCATGGTAACGAAATAAGAATATGTATTATAATTGGTTGGAAAGTGGTAAGTATAATAAAATCCTGTGAGGGTCTCTACCTTTATGTTTGAAACGTAAAGTTTATAATCAACGCATTCTGCCAACAATAATCAACGGGTGTAAGATTTGGAAACTGACAAAGGCGAAAAAAAAAAAACTAAGTAATGCATAGAGGAGAATGGAGATATAGATTACGAGAATAACGCTGAGGAACCGAAGGAGAGCAAAATATATATATATATATATATATATATATATATATATATATATAAATATATATATATATATATATTTACATACGTATGTATGTATGGATGGATGGATGGATAGATGGATGGATGGATGGATGAATGGATGGATGGATTTATGCATGTGCGGAGATGTATCCATTTACATGCGGGCATGTTGTCTATATCATGGCACCACCACCAAACCTATAATTGAAAATGTGTTTTCTCCAGGGTAGAAAAATTGGAATTAGTGTGTATACATTACCATGGAGATAAGTATTGCATGCCTGAAATTAGGGAATTAAGTTCGAAGGCCATTCGAAAATAAAATGGTGTGTGTGGACAAAATACTGACTGGAAATTTATCGAAGAGAATGACCTAGTGGGATTCTAGGTCAGATGTAGATAGGGCTGTTATCGTTGATAATAACCCATATGTGAGGTAAATTTTTCATTTTTAATTATTATATATTTTGATTTGTTATTATTTTTATATTATTAATTTCAAGGTGGAAGTACTGGTATAGATGTTAGATATTGTATTCCAAATAAGATTATTTATATCGAAAGCCTTCTTCTGATGAAGGTGATCTTATTAAAAGTATTACACTCGTGCGCGCAAATACATGCATATACACATACATATATATATATATTATATATATATATATATATACATAGGAGAAAAAAGGACTATATATATATATATATTATATATATATATATATATATATATATATACACGCACATAGGAGAAAAAAGAACTCTATAATTTGGCAAGCTGATTAATTAGAAAACATCTCTTTTTATTTCTAAGCTAATTAAAATCGCTTCATATTAAACAAGAAAAATATCAAAAGGAAATATCCTTTAACGTAATACCTACGTCTAAAAAATGTATACATGTTCTATATCTCTTGAATTATACGAAATATAATTCTGAACCCTTTCAACATGGAGACGTTTTATGAATTTTCTGTTCCTTAAACAGCCAGATTTTAATCATGTGAGAAACAGAACTCGTTTCACGTGCTGGGTCTCGATCTACGAGAATATCATTCACCCTGGGATCTCGTAACTAGGCTGAATAAACCTGGATTAAGCTAACTAAGACAGATTTATCAGCGCTCGTCGCCTAATTGAAGAGGCTAGTTAAGTCCTGCCATAATTATATTTCCCCAATTTTTCTTCTTCCTTTCTTCTTCTTGCCAAAGATATTTTTTCTTTCTCTCCCTTTCTCTCATTTATGTGTGTTTGCACGTTCCTTTTCTTTCAAATTTGCCTACCTTTGGATTCTGATCTTTTCATTATTTTTTTCTTCTTCATGAATATCAAAGGCTAATTGTAACACTTTCATTTCTTAATGTTGTATAGTTCATTTACATTTTATCATATTTCCCTTGTTCCCACAGTGATTCTCGTTAAAAACTTTATTTCGGTTAAATCCAAACAAATTTAGGATAAGAACATACGAATGTGGGTAAGCTGCAAGAGACCATAAGGCCTACGCTTGGCAGTTCCATGTCCGTTACTACCTAACATCCCCATCTGAAAAGTTATGCAATATTCTCTTAAAATAATGGATTGCTTCAGCGTTAACTAAACTAGTTTTTGCCTATCACGTGTCAATTTTGCAGAAACTAGAAGCATTTCATCTTACCACTCTAGATATACAAAGCACTTTAATTAGAGGAAGTTTTTTTTAAAACTAGGGATTCTAGAGTGCTATAGACCGAAATCTAGTGGTAGTTAGTGAACGCTTTGTGACTTTAATCGCCTATTTCAGTTCTAGTATTACTTTAAACATTAATGTTAATTTTAGAAAACTGCTGCATCTAAATAATTCTATTTAGTAAATTGAATATAAATGAAAACATATAAAAATATATAAAAAAATTATTTCTAATAAAACTAACATTTCGTCACATGAGAACAGTGGTGGTGATCTTGCAAGCAGGACGTCAATGAGAGTCATCTCCACAGCACCAGTTCTCAACCTCCTTCAGTAAAAATTCTCCGCATTCAGATTTGGTTTAATGTCGCAAACTCCCCCTATCAGAAGGCTAGGACAATGCCCCTTACAAAGGACTTTGTATTATGGAATTTAATTAACCATGCTCTTGGTCCAACTCGCTGGTGGCAGGTTTTGAACTACCGTCACCTCGACCTCCGCCGCAAGTAGCGACGCTCTAACCCGTTCGGCCGGCGAGCATCCTCCGAATTCAGTCGGAAAAAAAAATTCGATTTAAAATTCCTTTTATCAAAGGATCACAAAAAATGTAATACATATTTTTAATTCTTTGTAACATTTGTACATTTACTTGCGTCTTTGTTTCGAAAATAAGTTTTTCACCGACTTTGTTAGTTTATTATAAAGGATTACAAAGGCGGAGCATGCCGACAGGAGACCTTTTGATCCATATCTAGGTCGGATGCGAAAAAAAAAATCATATTAATAATAAAATGATAAATAAAAACTATGATAATGTAAATAACAAATAAAATACATAAATAAATGCATAGGTATAGTTAAATAATAAACAAACAGGTAAATAGTAAATAATAATAAATTTCACTTAAGACTAAGATTTTATTTGTTTCTTAGTCTACATTTTCCGTTTTCATTTGTTTATCTGTTCATGTATTTATATATCTGTTTCATTATTCATTTATGAATTAATATCTATTTTTTCTAATTATTTATCAAATCATTTTTTCTTTTTTGTTTATTCATCTATTTATTAACTGATTGATTTTTTCTCTTTTTTATTTTTGTTTTTTGGGGTTTGTTTTATCCATTTATTTATTTATTTATTTATCTAGTCATTTTTTTACCCCTGTATTAATCCGTTTATATATCTATTTACTGTATCTATCTTATTTGTCTATTTTCATTTAATTCATTCAGTTATTTTTACTTGTTTCTATTTTTGTACGTATACATTTTATTTGTCTATTTTCATTTTATCCAGTTATTTTTATTTATCTATTTATTCATTTTTGCGCGGATACATTTTGTCTATTTTCACTTTATTCATTCAATTATTTTTATCTATTTATTTTTTATTTTTGCACGGAGACATTTTATTTGTCTATTTTCTTTTTAATCCTTCAATTGTTTTTATTTATTTACTTTTTATTTTTGCACGGATACATTTTGTCTATTTTCTTTTTATTCAGTTATTTTCATTTATTTATTTATTTTTGCGCGGATACATTCAACGGTGAAATAAGGGATTTCATATATTCTGTTTAACACTACACAATTCTATTCAGCTCTGAGAGAGCCCTGGGATTTAACGAGATGTACACAGAAAATCAAAGGGTTACAATTCAGGAATGACAATTACCAGATGCAGTTTTTAATCAGACAGATAACGATCTTGGATTGCAAACTCATGCATTGCAATTTGCAATTGGAAATGCTCCCATTAACATATAAAAGGTCAATAAAAAAGCAGTTTGACCAATGAAACCAGCCTTGAGCAGCTTACACTAACTGGGGATTCAATATTCGAACCAACACTAACTGGGGATTCAATATTCGAACCGAATTTATGAGTCTGGAGTTTTCTTATTGATTTTCTTAACACTTTTGTTCACATGATAGAAAAAGGAACAACGACAACAAAAAGGAAAACAAAACAACAACAAAAACAACAACACGAACAATCATTAACACTGATATTGTCACTACCACTATCACCACCATCATCATATGCTTTACTATTACTACCACCATCTTTACCACCTGCACCTCTTCCACCACCACTACCACCACCTTTTCCACTACGACTACCACCTTTTCCACCAACACTATCACCACCTTTTTCCACTACCACTACCACCACCTTTCCCACCACCTATTCCACCACCACTACCACCTATTCCACCACCACTTCGTCAATTTCCACCACCACCACCTTTTCCACCACCACTACCACCTTTTACCCACCACCACCACCTTTCCCACCACCACTACCACCATCTTTACCACCTGCACCTCTTCCACCACCACTACCACCACCTTTTCCACTACGACTACCACCTTTTCCACCAACACTATTACCACCTTTTTCCACTACCACTACCACCACCTTTCCCACCACCACTACCACCTATTCCACCACCACTACCACCTATTCCACCACCACTACCACCTATTCCACCACCACTACCACCTTTTCCACTACCACCACCACTACCACCATCTTTTCCACCACTACCACCACCTTTCCCACCACCTTTCCGACTACCACCACCTTTCCCACCACCTTTCCGACTACCACCACCTTTCCCACCACCACTACCACCTTTTCCACCACCACTACCACTTTTTCCACCACCACCACCTTTTCCACCACCACTACCACCTTTTCCACCACCACTTCCACTTTTTTCACCACCACTACCACCTTTTCCACCACCACTACCACCTTTTCCACCACCATTACCACTTTTTCCACCACCACTACCACCACCTTTCCCACCACCACTACCACCTTTTACACCACCACCTTTTCCACCAGCACTACCACTTTTTCCACCTTCACCACCTTTCCCACCACCACTACCACCTTTTCCACCACCACTACCACCATTTCCACCACCACCAGTGTTGCTATTAAGAGAATCAATTTGACCATCAACCACCATGCCATGAACACTCATCATCAAGAAAGCCACCTCCATTACCATAACCACCACCACCACCTCTACCACCACCACCACCGCCACCAATTACCCTTACTACTGCCAGCGGTGACAAAACAGACGAAATGATAACTACAATATCAGTAAAGAAAAATACAAGGACAAAGCAAGAAAAACAAGGACAAGAAAAGCATAAAGATTTACTGAGAAATAAACGTTTTGATCTCATTGAAGAAGACCTAAATGGTCGAAACGTTTATTATTAACAAACCTTCATAGCGTGAAAGTTTCATTGGCACTTCAACTTCATACATATACCAAAGGCTTTTTCCCCCTTACACGGGGGGTAGTCAAAAAGAAAAAGGCATAGAAATCACTCTTCCCCATTTCATTTCCCATATATTCCACTCCCCTCCACCCTCCTCCGTCCCTCATATCTTGTCACCTCCTTTTATTAATATTGGCCTCAAATGTTTCTGGGGATAACTTGACATCCTGTCCGAACCTTCTACGAGATACCTACTAAGCATTTCAGCGGCTTTAACCCATCGTTTTTCGCTCATATTTCCGAAATAACCATTCACATCAGTATGACATATTAGCACAGCCTAATTCCCACCCTGCCCTAATTTTTGACGTTATAGTGCATTCACAAGTGTATTTGATTACGGCGTTTACTCTTGATATTAAGTGTGTCGTAGCCGACACCCGTGAAGTAAATCAAACAGGTGAAGTCGTGACGTCATCACAAACTACCTCGTGTATCCCAACTTCACTTGTTCGATTTACTTCACGGGTGTCGGCTACGACACACTTAATATCAAGCGTAAACACCGTAATTAAATACACTTGTGAATGCACTATAACGTCAAAAATTAGGGCAGGGTGTGAATTAGGCTGTATTAATATACCATGCTGATGTGAATGATTATTTCGGAAATATGAGCGAAAAACGGTGGGTCAAAGCCGCTGAAATGCTTAGTAGTTCCTTTATATCCCTGAAGTCGTCTACATCGGCGAAGAATGGGAATAAATTCAGTGACCAAGCTATCTTTATAAACATGATTAATTTTCCTTCCTATTTTTTTTAAAGAACTGGACAATGCAAGGACGACATCGTTATCTTCACCTTGTCATTGATTAATCATCGAGGATGTAGCGTAAAAAAAGGGTTGAATTAATGGAACGCAGATAAATGATCACCTCTGTGTTGGCGTCGAAATGAATCATTAGTACTCTTGGCGATTATTCCACGCTATTTGTAAAGTTTGCATTAGGCGTGTCATGCTCATCACACGGAACGCCTGACATGGATTCCCTGGGAAGCCAAGTGAATTAAAGGAAAGCAAAAGGAAGGAACGCATAGCAAGGCAAAGCAAGACAAAGTAGGTAAGGCAAAGCATGGTAAAGTAGGTAAGGTAAGGCAAAGCAAAGCAGGCAAGGAAAGGAAAGGCAAGGCAAGGCAAACTAAGGCAAACCAAGGTAAGGCAAACCAAGTCATGGCAAGGCAAGGCAAACCAAGACAAGGCAAGGCAAAGCAAAGGAAGAAAATAAGAAAATAGAAGAGAAGGAAGAAAAGAAGAAAATAGAAGAGATGAAGAGAGAAAACCAGAGAACACCAGAGAAGATCAGAGCAGAGCAGAGCAAAACAAAGCAAAGCAAAGCAATGATGAGAAACCTCTGATGAGGCAAAAGCCGGTCTTTTGTTTATGGTTGATGTCGGGTTGCCTCCTCGCTTAGCCAGTGCTGTCAGGACCGCAGAGGAGTTACCTTACACTAACTTGGTGGGAGTTCAGAAATTAGATCGCCACTTAAGTTGATTAACTTATGTTTGGTGATAATTACACGTCAGCCCTTTGGGTTTTGTGCAAGCCTCCTTTGGTTATCTGATACTGTAGTTCGGTGCTAGAATAAATATATAATGTATATTTGTTATTTACATTATTATAGTTTTTATTTATTATTTTATTATTATTATGATTTTTTTCGCATCCGACCTAGATATGGACCAAAAGGTCTCCTGTCGGCATGCTCCGCCTTTGTAATCCTTTGTATATGTATGTATGTATACGTGTATGTTGAAATATATGTAAGTAGCTGTACATGATTGTGCGTTTCCATGAATGTACAGCATCTGTGTGTGCTTGGATGAACGCCTGAAAAAATATACATACATACATAAATACATATAGCAACGGAAGGTATCCTAAGTCAAATGTATAAATTCACTCCCATCTATTTGTGAAGTCAAGTAAACACTAAACTAAAGAAGTCTACTGCCATCATGCTCTATCAATGTAAGATCATTTCCAAACAATCCCATTGAGATTAGTTTTAATCCTTTTGTTTGTGGAGTGACTTCTTCCAGCTGAATAAGATCGTAGAATGAAGAGAGAACAAGAATAAAACGTCAAACCACTCATGACGAATTTTTCATGAAAAATTCTGGAAGAATGTCGTCATTGAAATATATGGTCGGGGGGAATCTTTGTCATCTCCACCGTACTGGATAGCATTCTCATTCTTATTCTCATTTTCATTTTCATTCTCATACTTCTCATTCTCGTCCTCATCCTTCTTATTCTCGTCCTTTTCATTCTCGTCCTTCTCTTTCTCGTCCTTCTCTTTCTCGTCCTTCTCTTTCTCGTCCTTCTCGTTCTCGTCCTTCTCGTTCTCGTCCTTCTCGTTCTCATCATTCTCATTTTCATCCTTCTTATTCTTATCCTTCTCATTCTCATCCTTCTCATTTTCATCTTTCTTATTCTTATCCTTTTCATCCTCATCCCTCTCATTCTCATCCCTCTCATTCTCATCCTTCTCATTCTCACCCTTCTCATTCTAATCCCTCTCATTCTCATCCTTCTTATTCTTATCCTTTTCATCCTCATCCCTCTCATTCTCATCCCTCTCATTCTCATCCTTCTCATTCTCATCCTTCTCATTCTCATCCTTCTCATTTTCATCCTTCTTATTCTTATCCTTCTCATTCTCATTCTCATTTTCATCCATTATTTTTTCACTCTCTCTCTTTCTCTCTCTCTCTTTATTCTGGCTGCCTTCAGTCGACTTCATTCATTCATGTTTCCACTAATCCCATCAGACGAGAGTGACGTAACATGATTAACTCCTTACATACGTGGTAGCACGCTTCTACTTTTGTTCATTATTGATTGACTGAATGACTGACTTATTGAGTGATCGATTGTCTCACTAACTGATTGATTTCCTTATACATATTTATTCATTAGAGAGTTTATCTATTAATTTTTTTATTTATTTGTTAATTTATCTCTATCTATTCATTCATTCATTTATCATTTATTTATCAATACTTATTTAGTTTGGTCTAGTTGCACCTGGACAATCTTCATTACCAAGGATGCTTCTCAATAAGCCACAGAGTTACCACTTCAGACTGACACACGAATACAACTCTTTGGTAAGAAATCCATATGAAGAGTTTGTTTTATTACACGTGTCCGTGAACGACTCGGTAAGGTCACTATCCATTAATATATGGAATTGCTTCGATCACGAGTAAAGGCGATGGAGTGGACAGAATTTTACAAACTTATTTCAATCCTGCTGCAATGCTTCTGATCCATAGTTGTACATTCTTTCCGTACTGAAGAACCTTTTTCTTCTGTTTGTCTGTTTATCTATTTGTTTGTTTACCTAATTATTTTTCAAATGCATGCATGTATATATATATATATATATATATTATATATATATATATATATATATTATATATATATATAAGACAAACAAACAAACAAGTAAATACATGGATACCTGCATAAATGCGTATATTAATACACGCACAAGCAATTCAAGATAACAAATAAATAAGTAAGTAAAAAACAATAACTAACTAAACCAATAGGGAACAGATAAACAAGCAGATACAAAAAATAGTTAAGTAGACGAAAAAATACACAGATACATAGAAATATTTATATAAATAATTAGAAAATAAATAGGTAAATTATTGAATAATCGAATAAGAAAGCGAACAAATTAGCAAATAAAAACAAACAAATAAATGAATAACACAAACAAATTACTAAATTAGTAAATACACAAATTAATAAATAAAGCATATCAAATAATTAAATAGATAGTTAAATAAATGTTTAACAAAATAACTTAAACATGTAAATGAATATATATACAAGCAAAAGAATAAACAGGTAGATAAGATAAATATTACAAAGAAATAAATGCATTAATAAACTTATCACTTTTACATCTCTACCGTATTACCATGTTCCTCTTTTCCAAGTTAGACTCAAATCCAATAGGATTAATCTCTCCCTTAAACTGTATTAAGCCTCACATTGACAATAAAGATCGACTACTTGACTACGCTAATCGTCACAAATGACCGAAAACTACATCTCCAAATTGCTAAATGACTTACCATTACAGAGGATTCAACTAGGAACGCCCCAGGACTGCCATCTTGGGTATTGTGCCGTGCATATAGAATTGTACCAATTAGGATCTAGTGGGATAATTAAAAGCGAATTACCCAATGAAGCGCACCTTGATTAACCACGTGCAACCGTGAGTTGGTACCTTAACAAGCTTGACATTGATGCTGACTTTGAGGTTCACTTGCAACATCTGCAAGAGCCTCACTAACTATGATACCTTTAATATCTACAACTTCACCGTCTACAATGACTTTCCCACCTGCATTACCTTTCCCATCTACAATTCCTTTATCATATGAAATAGCTTCACCATCTACAATACCTTAAACCATCTGCAAAAGCATCACTATCTACAACATCTTTACTATCTACAATAGCATCACCATTTACAATACCTTTACCATATGCAATAGCATCATCATTTGCAACACATTTACTACCTACAACGCCTTTACCATCTTCATAGTTTTCAAAATCTACAATATCTTTACCATCTCCATTTCCTTTACAATCTGCATTATCTTCACTATCTACAACACATTTACTATCTACAACGCCTTTAATATCTGTATAATTTTCAACATCTACAATACCTTTACCATCTCCATTTCTGCATTATCTTCACCTACAGTTCCTTCACCACTTGTATTGTCCTCAGCATTTTACCAAGCAAAAATAAGGTCTCTGTGTTTGCTGGCTATACCAGGATCCTCCTTCGTGTTTTCTTTTTCTTTATTTTTATTTATTTATTCATCTTTATCCGAAGGTACGAGACTATGTATGTATGTACGTATGTATGTATATATGTATGTATATGTGTGTATGTATGTATGTATGTATGCATGTATATGTATGTATGTATGTATGTATGTATGTATGTGTGTGTGTATGTATGTATGCTTGTATGTGTATGATGCTTATATGTGTGTGGGCATGTATGTGTTTATATATGTATTCATGTATGTATTCATGTATCCCTGTATATATGCTTGTATGTGTATGTGTGCATGTATGTATATATGTGTTTATATTGTATTCATGTATGTATTCATGCATCCATGCATGTATTTATGTACGTATACATGTATATACAGTACATACACACCTCCATCTACCTACATGTATGTACCTCTACAAACCTACCTGTCTACCTATTCGCCTCTACTCTCCTGTTCTAACTCCCCCCGTTCCTGAAGAACCAACTTAATCTCCCTCGAGATGAGGTCGTCCATCCACAGGCTTTATGACGTGCTGAGGAAGCACCCTGTGCTGACTCAGTACATGTTGTCTCTCCCTACGCTATACACGAGGATAAGGACACAATAGAATACAATGGAGTGTACGATGATGGTGAATGTAGAAGACATGAAATTTAGTCTCTAGTGATGCTGAATGTAATAAAAGAATAAAATATATTTGAATTACACGAAGATATGGACACAATAGAATACAATGGAGTGTACGATGATGGTGAATGTAGAAGACGTGAAATTTAGTCTCTAGTGATGCTGAATGTAATAAAAGAATAAAATAAATTTGAGTTAATTTGTTATGCGGGTAGATGAAAATAGTATGGAATACAGTTAAATTTCGAAGTTGTGTGAGAATTTTTTTGTGTATGATGATGGTGAATGCAATAAAAAGATTGAATCTAATACCTATTGATGCTGAATGGAATTTAAAAAAAATAGGTTTAGATTATTCGCTATGGATGAAGATAGAAATATAAAAATACAAAGAAATGTTAAGTTTGTACGAGATATTTAGGGTCTATTATCATGTTGACTGCAATGAAAAAATGAGAATTAGTCTCTAATAATGCTAAATGGAATAAAACCAGACTCATTATAGATGAATTTGCCTTCCATAAAGATACGAGTATCATAATATGTGTCGAGGCTGTATAAGAAATTTTGGGTCATTTAGGATAGTGAATGAAATATAGTTAAAATAGTTCTCAATGACTTAATATGAATTAGAGTAAGATACAAAGGAGGAATTTGTTAAAAAAAATATAGATTTACACAAATAAAAATATGAAAAAATATATAAAATAAAAATATATCAAAGTAAGCTGAAATCCATGAACTGAAAGATGATGTATATTAACCAAAGATTAAACAGATGAAAATATAATATGCCAAACAAATAAAAGAAAAAATACGATTGTAACACACGTGCCCCATTCTCTCGTTCTGGTTCCTCGTATTCCAAAATGCTTCGCATGCGATTACCGAAGTGTAAAAGTTGTAACAACGAATAATATTGTTTTGATCTACGTTTAGATTAAATCTGTGTCTGTGACATTGATCCTCTTGTTTTTGGATTGTCAGAAATACTTGGTTCCAGACACAATGAACAGATTTAACTGAAGCAATTAAGATCAACAAAATGATAATTTATGTTAATTTGGAAACATTGACCACCCACCCCCACCACCACCACTGTATGGAGTGCTGGCTACATATATATATATATATATATATATATATATATATATATATATATATGTATATATCATATTATATATATATTTATATAATATTCATTCATTTATCCATTTTATTTTTCTATTTATCTAGCCTATTTACTTTTTTTTACATGTCTGAGAACCAATCAGTCAGCATTATTTCATAGTTGGAGGATTATCTTAAAAAAAGAAAGAGAAAAAAAATAGACGAAAAAGTTAATCGGGTTACAAAGCCAAGCACAATACCGCCAACTACGAAAGACATCACAAACTCCATAACCAATTACTGGATAATATTTCAGCCTCAGACTTCGGCGAATGAGCTATATATACACACAAGTTACACAAAAGTGTCTATTGAAAACCATTGTTTAGACTACATACTCTCATCCAAGTCCTGTTAGACAATTAAGGAGAAAAACACGTTTATGTAGAGGAATGTACCGACACGTTTGATCCATAGCAATATCCGCTAGCGCGCATGCGCACGTAAACCAGGATATTTGTATCCGTGTTTATGCCAATGTATTTTTGTGAACTTTGCTTTGTGTAGGCGGCTGGGTTCGTATGCGTGTATTAGAGGATGTAAATGACCTGTTTTGTGCTAGTGTGTGTGTGTGTGTGTGTGTGTGTGTGTGTGTGTGTGTGTGTGTGTGTGTGTGTGTGTGTGTGTGTGTGTGTGTGTGTGTGTGTGTGTGTGAGTGATTCACCTTGGTCTTTAGATCACGTGTTGGACTCGTGATTGACAGCTATTTCCCTCCCGGAAGAGAGCTCAGAGCTCGTATGACCGATCTATGGGTAATGCTATGACCTTACACTCACACACACACCCAACTCCCCGCCCACGAGAGTTGGAGTAACGACTCGAAGCGCAGCGATACTGAAATAATATCAGCCCTGGGCAGGATTCGAACCAGGTACCGCCGGCACCGCCGTACTGACAATCTGGGACTCTACCAACCGCGCCACTGAGTGAGTGTGTGAGTGTGTGTGTGTGTGTGTGTGTGTGTGTGTGTGTGTGTGTGTGTGTGTGTGTGTGTGTGTGTGTGTGTGTGTGTGTGTGTGTGTGTGTGCGTGTTCTTGAATAATATACATTCTTGACTGCGTGCATCAGCTAACGACATGACATCAAAAACGATGACTGTCTTGATCAGAGACATACGCCTTCTCCAAGTCCATTCTTCTCTCTTTCTCTTTCTCCTACATTTTGCTCTCACCTTTTCTCTCACTCTCTCTGACTCTCTCTTTCTCTCTTACTCTTTCTCTCATTCTCAGCTCTTTTTTTCTTTTATTCCTCTTTAACTTCTTCTTCCTGTGATTGTACCCTTCTCCTCGTATTTCCTCTTCCTGTTTCTCTTTCCTCCTCGTCCATCGTACTTCTCATCTTCATCCTTCTTCATTTGCTTCTCTTTGTTCCCTTCTTCCTTCTCTTTCTCCTCTCTTGTCTTTCTCCATCCTCTTCCTCCTTCTGCTTCATCTTTCCTTTCATTAAGGTCCTCTATGATCCTACGACTGAAAGAGGAGGTGGAAGAGGAAGTCAAAGAGATGGAGAGAGAAAAAGAGGAAAAGAGAGAAGAGGAAGAAAAACAAGAGGGAGAGGGAGAGGGAGAGGGAAAAGGAGAGGGAAAAGGAGAGGAAAAAGGAGAGGGAGAGGGAGAGGGAGAGGGAGAGGGAGAGGGAGAGGGAGAGGGAGAGGGAAAGGGAGAGGGAGAGGGAAAGGGAGAGGGAGAGGGAGAGGGAGAGGGAGAGGGAAAGGGAAAGGGAAAGGGAAAGGGAAAGGGAAAGGGAGAGGGAGAGGGAGAGGGAGAGGGAGAGGGAAAGGGAGAGGGAAAGGGAAAGGGAAAGGTAGAGGGAAAGATGGGGAGGGGAAAGAAAAGAAGTATAGAAGAGGAAGAAGAGGAAGTAGGGAGGATGGAAGAATAGAAAATGGAGATAGAGGAAGAGAACGAAATGGAGTTGTAGGAATAGGAGGAATAAGAGGAGAAATGAAAAAAAGGAGGCGGAAGAAGAGGAAGAGAAAAAAAAAGAGGAAAAAAGCGAAACTAAGGAGAGAAGACAGTTACTAAGAAAATGAATGGAAATGAGGAGGACAAGAGGACAGGAGGATGAAAGATAGAAAGGAAACAAGAGAAAGAGGATAAGGATTAATGAAACGGGAGATGACGTCTTCGCGAAACACAAGGTTTCAGCTCCTCCACTTCAGTCGTTCTGAAACTGAAGTCTTTCGTTTCATGATATAAATGACTAAATGCACTTTACTTATCACTGCACAGGGCTAAATACGTTCCGTTATCAGGAAAAATATGATTAATTTTAGTGTCAATTTTGATCTGTTTTATAGGTTTGTATGAGCTGAAATTGTCAGACTTTTTATCGTTATATTTTATTTTGATTTGTTTTATATGTTTATATGTGTATGACCTATGTTTTATGACGTAACGCAATAAAAGTGAGAAAGCAAGAACGAGACCACGAGAGATCTAGAGAGAGTAAGAGAGCGAGAGACAACAAATAAAGAGAGCAAGAGAGAATAACTGATTTTTCTCGCTTAACTATACTTGCCTCAAAAAGAGAGCGAGAGACAACAAATAAAGAGAGCAAGAGAGAATAACTGATTTTTCTCGCTTAACTATACTTGCCTCAATTTGCGAAACAGGTTGTTTACACAATATATCTGTGACAATAGACATATTGTTATGATTTGACACCATTGTCACCGTTATCGACAGTACTGTATAATAACGAGCATGTCTATTGTCCTTCCATCCAGGTCACTAACAAGATCAGTGGCTTCCAATCTGAGGACCATGGAGACCTCTAAGGAGGCCATGAGGACCCCCAAAAGGGACCATGAGGACCCCCCAATGGGACCAAGGGGACCCCCAAGGGGACCATGATAAGAATTTAGGGTCGCTATGACCTGCAGTTACATTTTATACATTTCTATTCAATGTAGTCTAATTACCCGTCATCCAGGAGGGAGGAGGGTGGAGGGGAGTGGAATATATAGAAAATGGAATGGGTGGGAGTGGTTTCTTTTTGGATGATGTAATTACCTAAGTTTATCACAAAAATGATCAAATGTAAGCTGATTATGATTGTCAACTTGGTCATATATCCAAAAATTTCTCTTCATATATATATATTTTTGTTTTACTTGCGAAGAAAATAAATGGGAGCCAGATGAATGTTTAGAGTTCATGAAGGGCTGGGAATGGAGCGAAAAAGACTGAGAACCAATGTCCTAGCGGACTAAATCCCACCTAATCTGCACTCGTCCTAGACGACCATATCCCCCACCCAATCTGCACTTCGAAACGTGTCATTAAACAAACAATCCTCCTGAGCCTAAGACGGACTATTGGCAACCACTACAGAGATCCTGACGGACACGCTGACAACCCTACGTGCCGCCTGTCGCCTGCCTGACACATTCAATGGCTGGTCAGCTGTCAGCTTGGGTGCGAATTGCTCCAATGTGCTGACGACGTATTGACTGAGTGATTGTTTGTCTTGGTGGCCATGTTGTCGACCAAATGACCGGTTCGGGACCGTGACCAATTGGCTCCCTGATGTCGAAAACTGGTCGAGTTTGTGGTGTGGAATCTGGTCGAATACATGTGATCAATTTGCTTTGTACAAACGGATTCTAAAACACACACGTACTTATGCGACATTTTCTAAACATCTTTTTATCTATTTATTTAAGTATATATAATAATAATAGTAAAATAAATATATGAATAGATACATGATAACAGTAAAAACAACAACAATAATAATAATAATAATAATAATAATAAAACAATAACATTAATGATTATGATGATGATGATCATCATGGTGATGAGCATGATGATAAAAACAATAGAAATATAAAAACAAAACACAAAATGTAAAAATAAACAACAAAAATACAAAAACAAAAACATAATAATAATAATGATAATAATATTAATAATGATAATAATAATAATAATAATAAAAATAATAACGATAATAAAATATAATATAATATGATAGCATATGATAATGAGATAATAATATAAAAATAATATGAATATAATAATATAACAATAATATAATAACATAACAATAACAAAGATAAATAATCTTTTACGGATTTATAAATGTAAATATAAATATCCCTGTCAACAAAATAAATATATACCGTATATGAATTCAAATTTTGATATCAATATAAAATTTGATATCAATACAAATGTAGAATATACATATTATATATATATATTGATATATATATATTATATATATATATTTACACTATAATATATGCAAATAAATGTACTAATGAATAAACAAACAGGTAAACAAATTAAATCTAATAAGATGCTATTGAATAAAAAAAAACACATAGGAAAAAAGAAATCCAATCATTTTTATAGCATCATGGTAACAATAGAACTGGCATAGTTCTTCGAATAATATGTGATAGAAAAATTCCATCAAGATTATCATAATTGTTTTTGTTATCGTTACACTGGTGGCAAAGGTTATTTTTATGATTTCAATAAAATATGTTAACTACATAGAAATTATTTTATGGTCCTATTATGTGTGTAATTACGTTTTCTTTAACTCCGGTTGCTTGCTATATTCTCCATGTAGACAAATTACCCTTAGCATTTACTATCTTTTATCGCAATGGTTGAGAGATAATAGTTTCTTCACAGACTTTCTGGCTGCGGGCAGAGTGCATTGAAGGCATATCTCGAGAATAATAAAAATCACTACGGAGCTGTAAAGTAGTTTAGTTATTTGGTACCAGGTAAGCAAAGGCAGTTAAAGGGATGAGGTTAACATTGAAAATGTATTTGGTTAATAATAATTAACCCGTGGTTCTAGTCTTTAAGGTGTTCCCAAGTTCTCGTCTCCGGCAGATTTTTTCTGATTTTATCATCATTATACCAAAACAATAGAAAGAATAAAAAATCTAAGCAGGTCCATATAAATGTATAATGTACACATATATGTCAACGACCAAGCACACATAAAGATACAAACATAAGCACACTAGCTGTCATATACATACGCATATACAAATACAAATACGTACGCACACACACACACACAATTATATATATATATATTATATATACATATATATGTATATATATATATATATATATATATATATATATATATATATATAACTCCATCACAAGTACTCGAACCTTTGCATTACAACGGAGCTTATTAATCCATTTTTCACAATGACACACAACATGCATGCAATAATATGCATATATATATATATATATATATATATATACACACATATATATATATATATACAAACGTGTTTCTTCACACTATTATGGAAGTGCTTGATTTTATTGCCACACCACCCCCCAAGTATTACAAAGAATAAATTGATGACAAATCTAAAAGGATACTCACAGACCCGCTCCCCAAATACATAATAAAATAGATGAATAAATAGATGAATAGATAAATGAATAAATATAAGCATAATTAGGAAGTTAAATAAAAAAGAATAGAATATATAAATTGATAATCGAATATAAGAAATAATAAACAAATAAATAAGGTAATAAATGAATGAACAAATATATGAAGATAAAAAAGGACATATAGGGATAAGTAAATAAATAAATGTAATATAACTAAATGGATCGACTTGGTACAAACTTGGGTCCTGAAACGCGGTCAAAAGTCCAATTACAGACCCAAAGGCCTCATACCGCGACTCCTGTCCCCCATATTACATTCTATAATGAAAACTAAATTTACTTGTCTCGTAATAACTAGACGATCTTGTTCCTTTTCGCGGAGCGTGGCCCAATTCTAGATTTATCATTACCAATTATTAACTGCCATTATGATTAACTGCTCGAATCAGTTATTAGCTTCTTGTTAGAGAGATTAATGTCATCATTTTCTTGCAACTTGTTGACACACAAATTGCCAAGTGGAGTGACTTGTTTGGGCACCAAGTCGAGGGGAGTAGACACGGAATTGATTGCTCTGCATGCAGGTCGAGGTCATAAACACATGTGAAACCAATGAATATACACATACCGAAACGTGTGTGAACTATATTATATATATATATATATATATACATATATATATACATATATATATACATATACATATATATATATACATATATATATATATATATATTGATACCGCAATCGGTCTCTCTCACTTGTTAAGTGTTAGCGGAGGTTCAAGTCTTTAGTTGTACCACGTATCTATTTCTGCATATATACCTCCTCGAGTTTCTCGATGTTAATGTCTTAGAAATAAAGTGAATTGTGGTTGATATATATATATATATATAATCATACATATATACATATACCAAAGGCTATTTCCACATAATAGGGGAGGTAGCCAAAAAACAAAGGCATAAAAATCAACTCCCACCCATTCCATCCCCCAAATACTCAACTCCCATTCACCCCCTCCCTCCCTCTTATCTTGGCTCCTCCTGGATACACATGGGAGAGGGTGGTGGATGGAATGGTGGTAGAGAGGACGTTAATGGACAGAATAGTAGTGACTTGGGAGAATAGTACGAAGAGTTAAGGATTTACATGTTCTAAGGGGAAAAAGTGATGTAATATCAAATCATTTTTTGGTGGAAGGTAAGCTGAGAGTGGAGGATAGATGGAGAATGAAGAAATGGACAGAAGGTAGGGAAGTGCTTAAAGTAAACTGCTTAAATGAGAAAGAAAAGAAGTACAAGCTGAGGGAGGAGTGGGAGGGAGTGGAGGAGGAAGGGAGATGGTTCAAGGAAGGAGTCACAAGGTGTGCAAAGAGGGTGTGTGGAACAAGGAGGATGGGAAGAAACAGAAGGAAGGGTAGTGAGTGGTGAGGTTGTAGAAGAGAAGAAACTAGTATTCGTAGATTAGTTACAAAATAGGACTAAAGAATCATGTGAAATGTACAAATAAAAGAGAATTAGATCATGATGAAAAGAGGAGAGCAGATGGGGTAAGAGTATGACAGAATTTTTTTAAAGTAATAAAAAGATGTTTTGGAAAGACATTAAGAGAGGAAGAGGAGGCGAATCAAGTAGAGAAGAAAAGGTAAAAGATGCAGATGAAGAGATGATAATGAAAGAGAAGGCAGTAGGAGGAAGATAGGCAAAGTATTTTAGTGAGTTGCTATATATGAAGAAGGATAGGGAGGAAAAGATAGTTGCAGTGGAAAGCGCTAAGAAAATGACAAGGATCAGTGAGGAAAATGGAGGAGAAATAAGAAAGGATAAGATGAAGGCAGTTGTTAAGATTATGACTGGAGGAATGCCAGTATAGTTCCAGATTGTTAAGTGTAGTTGCGGAGGCTTATGTATATACACACATATTCACATGTACCGTACATAATACTCATCCAATGAAGAAATCAAACAAGCAGGCAAACAAGCGAGAGAGTGAGACAGTGACGGAGAGAAACAGAGAGAGAGAGAGAGAGAGAGAGAGAGAGAGAGAGAGAGAGAGAGAGAGAGAGAGAGAGAGAGAGAGAGAGAGAGAGAGAGAGAGAGAGAGAGAGAGAGAGAGAGAGAGAGAGAGAGAGAGAGAGAGAGAGAGAGAGAGAGAGAGAGAGAGAGAGAGAGAGAGAGAGAATGAAGGGGAGGAAGAATAAGAGAGAATAAGAGGGAAAATGCGAGAGAATGAGAGAGAAAGAGAGAGAGAGAGGGGGGAGATATATAGAAATAGAGCTAGATAGATATATAGATAGAGAGACAAAGAGAGATTAATGTTGAACGTGGGAAACCAATCTTTGCAGGTTTCTGGTCAATCTTTGGCCTTTCTTCATCTTTTCCTTTGAAACACAATGGGACCCAAGTTAATCGCTTTAAAGTTTCCTTTGTTTAGTTTCTTTTTTTAAACGATATCATTTAAACCCGATTGGAAATATCAAGTTATGTTTGGCAGTTTGAGAAAAATCTAACTCGGTTCGTGGAAAAGGAATGGTTAAGAGAAAGAGCAGGAGGGGGCAAATGACAAAAAAGATGTGTGGAGGAGAAAGAAGAGGGTAAAAGGAAAGGAAGAGGAGGAAGATAAGTATGGGAGGAGGACAAAGAAGAATGATGACGGAGAATAGGAACAGAGAAGGAAGGATTTGGGAAAGAAAAGCGAAGAAAAAGAAGAATGGAGAAAGAGAAACAAAAGAAGAATAAAAAGAGCTGAAAAAGAAACTGTACGACAATTGGAGACATGGAAGCATAGGCAGGGGAAAAGGAAGGAAAAAGGAAGAAAGGTAGAATAGGAAGAAAAGAGGAGGTACAAAGGGAAGCAGACGGGAATGGAACGATTTATATATATACATATATAAATACATATATGAATATATATATACATATACATATATATACATATATACATATATAAATACATATATGAATATATATATACATATACATATATATACATATATACATATATAAATATATATATATATACATATGTATACATACATTATATATACATTATATTATATATATATATATATATACACGCACATATATATATATATGTATATATATACATATATACACACACACACATATATGTATATGTATATATATATATATATACACATATATATATCATATATACACATATATACATATATATATATATATATATATTCTGTTGAAAACGACAGCAAATTCATTAGAAATTAATTTCTTTCTTAAGCTTTCTAGCTTTCGGAAAGTAGATTTCTGGGGAAATGAGAGGGGAAGAAGCAAATTTCCAATTGACATTGGTAACTTATATTAACACAGAAGTCTATGTTATATACAAAATAAATGAAAATAAACAAAACACAGTATGATAAACCCAAGACGTTTCGCAGATCGTTCTGCATCTTCAGTTGGAATGAAGGGAAGTGTGACCAAGACGAGTATAAATATGTATAAAGGAAAAAACTTGGAGAGGTCACTTAATGACTCTCCTCTGTTTGGCTGGCGCTATTTGGTTGGTTCCTAAGCCTAGCCGATCGCCTAAGGCATGACATTTTATCCTCTGCGGGGATATTTTGGACCTTTATGGGTGTTCTCTGATCTGGTGGTTGTATTTTGGTGAACAAATGTCTC
>NC_134796.1:56661060-56666060 GCF_046742065.1 Oratosquilla oratoria
ATAAGATGAAAATCTATGTACTGGGGACTATTCAGTGTGTGTTGTAATATATCTACCTATCTATCGATCTATCTATTTTATTACTTCCAAAGGGATCTGTGGAGGGTTTCAAGGACCGTTGCCAGCCTCTGTGGGGCTACGGGTTTCCTGTTTAGTGAAACTTGAGGCAACAGTTGATTGCTTGTCCGTTCTTTTCATTGCCTTAGATATTTCTCTTATATCGCACCATTCTCTCTATTATCTAATGTTCTCAACGCCATTTTGTTTTATTTCATATTTTCTGTCATCTGGGCTCGGATGCATTTTGAACACTTTTATTTGACGTTTCTCAAATTTTCGTTCACATGTTTCTTTTTGTATGAGGACCATACTAATGCAGCATACTCCAGTCTAGGGCGGATCAGATTTCAGAATAGTTCTTTAATCATTGCCTAGTTTATGTATGTGTACCATTTTGTTTATTTAACCTTTTACGCAAAACTTGTGTATGATTTGCTTATTATGGGCAAAACTTTTTGGCAGAACTTACCTTTAATGGATGAATTGGCAACCCCATCCTTGATAACACCCATTGCATCTGAAAATAAAACAAAAAGACTTTGATAGTTATATAAGTGTAATAAATGCATTTACATACACACGTATACTCGTGTATTCATGTATACATTGCTTTGTATATCTTTGTATATACTAGATTTTTACGTGTTTGTATATATACTTGCACACGTGCACACACACACACACACACACACACACACACACACACACACACACACACAAATTGTGTGTGTGTGTGTGTGTGTGTGTGTGTGTGTGTGTGTGTGTGTGTGTGTGTGTGTGTGTGTGTGTGTGTGTGTGTGTGTAGGTATGCACACAAAATAAAATAAAAATATCATGTGATCGTATGAAGAGCATGTACCAGTACATTATATACATAAAGGAGAAATAAACATAGATGATTGATTACTTACGAACTCGGGAATGCAGACAACTGAAGTAGTTGAGAAGATCTTGAAGGAGGGTGTTGAGAGGCTATCGAAGCATATTATAACAAAGAACTAAGAGATCGAAGAAATTTTCGCGAGAATATGTTGGATGAGAGTAATTAGAATACTGAGTAGAAATCGATGATAAATTGGAGAAAAGAAAAAAATGTTAAATCGGTTTTGGTAGGGTAAAGATGATTGTATGATATTTTTATTTATACTATAATTATCATTATCATTATAATTAAAAATGTAATTGTAATATAATTGTAACTAATTTTACTTGTAATCATAATTGAAATTATCATGATCATTATAATCATTATAATTATCATAATTAATTATTGTTATTATTAGTTATTATCAATTATTTTCAGTTATTAATCATCATCATTATTATAATTATCATTATTATTATTCTATTTGTTTTTATTTATATATCTATTAATTCTAATTCGTGTATTTATCTATTTTTTAATAGTCCCTGCTGTTGTGAACTCGAGTTCAAGGTATCCAGGGCTCGATTTCCAACAAGTATCGCAGTGACTGCCATTTGGCGTTGCTGTGTGTTGTTGTTGTTGTTCTTGTTGGTTGTTCTTGTTCTTGTTGGTTGTTGTTGTTGTTCTTGTTGGTTGTTGTTGTTCTTGTTGGTTGTTGTTGTTCTTGTTGGTTGTTATTGTTGTTCTTGTTGGTGGTGGTTGTATTTGTTGTTGTTGTTTCCTAGACTGGCCGAGCAGTCCCGTCTCCTGACGAACTCTACAAATTCTTTATATAGTATATAATGTGTTGTTGGCGTGTGCGATTATGTTCAACGCAGTCTTTCATGATGTGTTGTATATTATGGGGTAAAGTGTTGCATCCTGGACAGTTATGAGCGATGTGGTCATCTAGCCTTTTCTGGTAGCTTAGAAGGGGTGGATGGTGACCGCACCACAGTCTACCTAGGTGGACTCTGTCCTTTCAGGGGAGAGAGGATTCAGAAGGATGGATATCAGGGGGTCTGGCATGTAGCAATGTACTGTCTTTCAGTTTGTTAATAAAGGAGTGAAAGATATTATTATAGATATGTTTCTGGAGGCTGGTATCTAGTGGTTGTGGAAGGAGAGAGTATTTATGTGTGATTGAGGTATTTGGGTATTGTTTTCATGTTTTTTAGCATGCGTGGGCCTTCTGCTATGTAGTGTAGTGGGTGGGCTGTGTTTGTAAAGCTGCGTTAAATGTTTGTGTGACTCTCATGTCAAGATGATCCTTGACTTTGAAGATTTTCGTTTCATAGTGTAAATGGTCTGTAGGTGTTGAATTTGTGGAGCCTGTAATTGTCTTTAGAGCTTTGTTTTTTATGGTTGTGGTGCGTCTTAGTAAGATTAGAGGCCCATGCGAGGTTCGCATAGTTCATAATTGATAATAGTTCATAATTGATACGTGTGCATTGTTTGTATACTACAGTAACAGTTTCTTTGTTGTGTCCAAATGTTGTCCCTAGAACTGATTTAAGCGCATTAAGTCTACAGTAGGTGTACATTTAGTCCTTATGTTTGTGACGAATTGTTTGAACGACATGGATACATCGTTTGTCACGCCAAGAATCTTTGGTACATGAGTATGTGGTATGAGTGTTATTGATGAAGAGACGTGGTATTTGTGTTCCGCTGTCCAATTGGGGAGGTGTGGCTGTGGATTTGATTGGGGCTATTTTGAGTTTATTCATAATGAACCAGGTGTTGAGTGTGTCGAGGTATGGCTGTAGTATTTCCGCACCTTTGTCTGCGTTACGGTGCGTACATATAATTGATATGTCGTCTGCGTAAGAAGAGATTTGTATTTCTGATGTGTCAGGTGTAGGTATATCGTGCATATATAGATTAAAGAGCGGGGGAGATAGAATTGAGCCCTGCGCTACTCTGTTCTTAAAGTTTCTGGTGTGCGAATTTTGGACATTATGTGACACATAGGCATTTATACCTACCAGATATTTGGCCAGCCATCTTTTGGTATTATTGTGCATGTTTGTGTTAAATATTTTGTTTGTGAGATTGTGACGGGGGATGGCATCGAAGTCTTTACTAATGGCTAGTGTTCTGCATGGAGGTTTATCTGAGTTGACATAAAAAATTCTTAGTGCGATCTTTGTCAGAAGAGTGTTTGGAGTATAGTGGTCTAAAATCGTGCTGTAATTCAGCAATGTGTATTTTACCCCAGTATGTGGTGTAAGTTGTAGTATTAGATGTTTTATGACTTTGGAAGGGGTACAGAGAAATATGATCGGGCAGTGTAATGCTGGAACTGCTCTTGTTGGGTTTGGGGATTGTGATGATTTTCTTATGATTCCAGATGTCGGGTATAGTGTTGTGTGGATAGCTGTAGTCTGCAATGTTGGTGAGTGCATGCATGCCACGTGGCCTAAGGTGTTTTAGGTGGATGTTGCTTATGTTGTTTGGGCCACATGGGGATGAGTGCTTGAGATTTTGCACAAGTTACACTGTGACCTGAGCCCTTTGTCCGTCGGCTCGAGGTGATGGGTTTGGAGTATGATGGACATGTGTATTTCGTGATGGACCTATGATTATTCTACATCTCCAGCTAATAATAGAAGAGGAATGATGGAGGAACGCATTTTAGTGCAGAAAAAAATGTGAAGGTGCATTGTTGTAAAAAGGGATGTGGTGGTCGCCCGGGTGACCGAAGCTGCTCGTAGTGATCAGTGTCACCTGCGGAAAGGGCCATTTACACGGTCAAATGGTTTGTCAAACCCGGTTCGTCAAAGAGGGTGTTTGAAGTGATGTTTGACCGTGTGAATGGGGTATTTGGTTGTTTAAACACGTTTGTCAAACGTGTTTGACAACCAAATACAGCATTCACACGGTCAAACATTACTTCAAACATTTGTTTGACAAACCGGGTTTGACAAATAGTTTGATCGTGTAAATGGCCCTTAAGAGCCGGAGGCTAAGGTGGGCTGTGGTTGTTTGGCCCCTAATTCTTGGAGTTTGAGGGGTTTAGGGGGGTTGGGTGTCCGACGACTCAGACGTTGCCACAGTAGAACTTTAGATAAAAAATCTATAGAAATTCAGTTTGTGAAAAAATCAAAATTTCAATAATTTGAATTTGAAAATCTCTAGTTTCAGCCCCCCCCCCCAACACCCCCGAGTAATAAAAAATTATATTCTGTTTTAGTGTGTATGTGGGGGGGGGGCTTCACCCCCTTGATATAAGGGAAACAAAAGAAGAACGAAGAGGGAGGGGGAAAGGCACAAGCGAAGAACCGCATAAAACATAGAAGACGAGAAGAGAATGGAGGAAGATTGAGAAAATTGAAATGAAGATAAGGCCCAATAAAAGGGGGGAAGTATGGCAGGGAAGAAAGGAGGAAGAGGCGAGAGAGAAGAAAACAAACATCGAGGAGAGGAAAAGAGCATACGAAGAGGAAAAGAAAAAGAAAGGAAAACGGAAATATGATACTGAGGAGAATCGATAACTGGAGGAAGAACACACAAAAAAAAAAAACGAAGCAAAAGTAGAGCAATTATTGAAGTAGAGATGACTAGGAAGGAAGCAAGAAAAGAGATGTATTGTTGCAAGGGAGCCGGATAATAATCAATAACTGGAAAAATATAGAAAAAGGTCAAGTAGAATAAAATAAATTAAAAAATTAAACATAATAAGATGAAATACAGTACAATAAAATGAAATAGAATTAGATAAGATAGAATAGGATAAAATCATATGAAATAAAGTAACATAGAAATAGAATAAGACAGAATAAGACAGGTAGGTAGACATACAGATTGATATAGATATATAAATAGGTATGTAGATAGATAAATGTACAAGTTAATGAACAAGTCAATAAATCAATAAATAACTGGAGATATAAGTTAGTTAATAGATTAACAATAAATAAATGAATGGATAAATATATGAAATAAAACTAATAAAATGTATGGAAAAAGAGAAATTGTTTATGGTAATTCAGACGAGAAATGAGACCATTCCCTTTGTTAGAAAAAAAAAGAA
>NC_134796.1:56671060-56681060 GCF_046742065.1 Oratosquilla oratoria
ATACGTTTCTGAAATGAAGTAGTTTATCAGAAACCATTCGGTTTGGGACGGATCTAATGCGAAGGACCGAGAACGGGTACCTGTACGAAGTAATCCTAAAAGTAGGACATCAGAGAAGGCATCTCCCTGCCATCCATTGTTAAACCTCGTCAACTTCCTCACCTCTGTTTGGAAGAGCAGTCCTAAGTGTTTGATATTCGTCCTTTGGATTAGACCCATAATCTCTGTTTATTTAGTATTTGTCAACTGGATACCTTTATCAATACTTTCACTTGTGTCCAGAAGTGCAGCCCACATAGGCTGACACTCGGTCTCCGTATTTAACCCCAAGATATTCCTTTAACAGGTTTAACTACATTTCCTTCATATTCTTACATGATACGACCGGATATCCAGCAACTGCTTACTCTTCCTTCTACTAGAACCCAGTGACATGGAAACTAACACATGCGAATACAATAAATCCAATAGTCCAAAGTTTCTTCCCAGAGAGATCTATTCAATGCCCTAAGGTCGTTGCCCCCTAGTGCAGTGTTGCGGATTTTTGCCTCGTGAAGCTTGAAGCAATACTCATTACTTAGCATTAAAATATGAAAAATAAAGAGACAGAAGGGTATATATATCCAATAGTCCAATTCTATTCAAAGGTGAACTGATAAAAACAGTTGTCAGAGATACCATCAAACAAAACCTTCCCTTTGATTCTTTTCCTACTTTTCTGGGAGGTCGTTGATCTGTCATTGATGACGTACCACATATAAGCACTCCAGTCTATCAAGAGAATTTCTCTTTGCCTCTCCTTTCAAACTTGTCCTTCTTTGCTGTATCGGTTTATCGATGTGTCTACCCCAATCTTAGTCTGTCAATTTCTCTTCTTCCATCGGGCACCCAGTCATACTCGTACTCAATCACTCACTCACTCACACACACACACAAGCCAACACACACAAGCCAACACACACACACACACACACACACACACACACACACACACACACACACACACACACACACACACACACACGTTCCATTTTCATCAGATAAAATATACAAATAAATAAACAAATAATTATATAGATAAATAAATAAATAAAAACAGAGAATGAAAAATAGGTCATCGACCCACTCCCACGATGTGGGAAGTGAGAAACTCTCTCTCTCTCTCTCTCTCTCTCTCTCTCTCTCTCTCTCTCTCTCTCTCTCTCTCTCTCTCTCTCTCTCTCTCTCTCTCTCTCTCTCTCGTGATTTGCGGGGCTGGTGTTTGAAGGACCGATGTTTGGGTTACCTACCCACCTGGCCAGGGCTGTGGGTTAAGCAAAGCAAGAAGCACACAGAAGGCCCCAGGAATCGAACTCACGACCACCTTCTCGTGAGTTCGACACGGTATTCAGTGAGATACCGCGCGGTCTAGTGGATACAATAAACAAAGATATCAATTATCTTCTCCGGATATAAATTTCTAATAAGTGACAGGATCCACAGTTTCGCGTACTCTTGCTTAATTAACCTATTTAAATTTTACAATAGGACCACCTCGAATTACAATAGCATAAACAAGACAGATTTCATATATCTCGACTTTCAAAAAGCTTTTGATACTGTCCCAGACAAAAGACTACTAATTAAGCCTTCACATCATCCGAGAGGAAAGTTATCCATTTGGACAAATCTCTTTTATTGATTCTACTTGATTCTCAATCTCTCCGATAACATGGGCATCTCTGGTGACTGGATGCGTTTTAATGATGATAATTATTTGTTGTCTAGAGTTTGACCGGTTAGTTATCTGTAACAACACAACGGACCTCAAGCTCTGACAGATTTCTTATTGGGATGAGATTGATGTTTGGTTTTTTGAGTTGCATTAATGTGGCACTGTTTCTATGTCACCTACTTGTAGCAATAGTTGGAGTTCAGTCACCCGATGCCAACCTTCCTTCTATGAAAAAGTTGAGGAACCATAAAAATAAATAAATAAAAAATGCTGTCTGGATGGAATCAATGTTGGGCTTTTGGAGTTCTATTAATGCGGCACTGTTTCTGTGTCACCTGCTGCTGCTGCTTCTGCTTCTTCTTTTTCTTCTTCCTTGTTGTTGTTGTTGTGTTATTTTGTAGTGTTGTTGTTGTTGTGTTGTTGTTGCTGTAGTGTTGTTGTTGCTGTAGTGTTGTTGTTGCTGTAGTGTTGTTGTTGCTGTAGTGTTGTTGCAATACTGTTGTAGTGCTGTTGCTGCAATGTTGCTATAGTGTTGTTGTTCAGTATTGTTGTTGTATTGTTGTTGCAGTGTTGTTGTTGTAGTGTTGTTATTGTTATTATCGGATGCCAACCTTTCTTTTATGAAAAAGTTGAGGAAACATAAAATAGAAAGAAAAATTGCTGTCAGGATACATTTTTGATGTAATTACATCTATCCACCTATAAACCGAGATTTTTTTTTTTATGAGGAAAGTAGTCAAATCACAGTAACGTACCTACTCCCACCTATTCCACCCCCCTCCCTCTCATCTTACCTCCTCATGAGTGATGGGTCATGTAGGGAAGAGGCCAAACGCAGAGTATGGGAGTCCAATATATTTTACGTTTCGCCCGGCAGGGCTTCTTCAGAAGAAGCCCTGCTGGGCGAAACGTCAAATATATTGGACTCCCATACTCTGCGTTTGGCCTCTTCCCTACAGAGCTGTTGCAGTCATTGCTGCTTTTACTCAGTGATGGGTCATCCCGTTTCCCTCCCACTACCCTTGGCCAGAAACCATGTGTCCAAACCATCCCAATACTCTTTCATCAGATCTCTCTGTCATCTCCTTTTCCACTTCCGCTCTCCTCATCACCTCCTCGCTTCTCACTCTATCCATCCTAGTAACCCTGACCATACTTCTCAGGCATTTCACCTCACTTTTCCCCGTGCTTCTCTTAAATTCCAAGACACTGTCCAATACAAAGCCGTCTGCACAGTTGCCCCGTCATGCAATCTCCTCTTTCCATCCATTCCTAGATACTTATATCCCATGACATTTTTAATTCCCTAAAGCACTTGCTTGCTTTTCTCAATCTACAAGTTACCTCTACCTCCACTCCTTTTCCTACCACATGCGACCTCAAATACCTAAGGCTATCCACTACCTCCAGCCTCTCCCTTGCAAAGAAGAACTGAGAAAATTGGGAGGTGAGCCAGTTGTTGTTTGCTGACGATACTGCGCTTATGGCAGGGTCAGAGGGGGATAAAGGAAGTTTGTGAGGGAGTTTGGGAAGGTCTGTGATTGTGGAAAGTTGAACGATGGTGATAAGATGTACAAGGGGACAGGAAGTATAATTATATATGACAATTTCAAAGCTGAAATGGTACAAATTATTTCAGCCTACAGTCAATGACATGGAGTTAGCTAGACATTTATGTTCTTACTGTGAATTCATCTATTTTATTCTATAATTTAATTATTTCATTATTTCATCCTTTTATTATATTATATTTCATTATTTTATCATTATCATTGATAATAAATAATAATAGTAATAATGATAATAATGATAATAAACTACCCTTATTATTGTTGATTTTAATCTTTATTACTATCATAATTGATATTATAATTACTATTATTACTATTATTATTACTATCATTATTATCGTTCTCATTACTATCAATATTATTTCATTCAAGCTTTAAACCTGGCTGGGTCCTTTACAAAGACAAAAATGAGAGAATTACGAGAGAAAAAGAAAAAGAATGAAAAAGAAAAAAGACAAGGAGAAAGAGAGGGAATGACATAGAAAGAGAAAAGGCGAAATCGATAGAGAGCACGCGAGAGAAAGAGCGCGACAGGACGCGGAAGAACACGGAAACTGAGAGCAATAGGAATGGAGGATATTTATTTCAGTGTTTATTGTGAATCTCTTGACCTATATATGTTCGATCTATCTATTTATCTCTCTCTTTATCTCTCTCTCTCTCTCTCTTTATATCTCTGTGTTTCTTTTTCTTTTCAACCTGACAGATATCTCTCTTTCTATGTGTTCGTGTGTGTGTGTGTGTGTGTGTATTCACTTGGTCTTTTTGAATCACGTGTTCGACTCGTGATCGACAGCTATTACCCTCCTGGAAGAGAGCTCAGAGCTCGTAGGTCCGATCTATGGGTAATGCTATGACCTTTCACACACACACACACCCGACTCCCCGCCCACGAGAGTCAGAGTAACGACCCGAAGCGCAGCTGTACCGAAATTAATTTCGGCCATGGGCAGGATTCGAACCAAGCACTACGCGCACCACCATGCTAGTAGTTCATCGTTCTACCAACTGCGCCACCGAGTGTGTGTGTGTGTGTGTGTGTGTGTGTGTGTGTGTGTGTGTGTGTGTGTGTGTGTGTGTGTGTGTGTGTGTGTGTGTGTGTGTGTGTGTGTGTGTGTGCTATTGTGTGTGTGCTTTTGTGTGTTTGCTTTTGTGTCTATGCTTTTGTGTGTATGCTTGTGTGTGTGTGTGTGTGTGTGTGTGTGTGTGTGTGTGTGTGTGTGTGTGTGTGTGTGTGTGTGTGTGTGTGTGTGTGTGTGTGTGTGTGTGTGTGTGTGTGTGCGTGCGTGTGCGTGTGCATGCGCGCGCGCGTTTCTTTTTCTTTTCAACCTGACAAATTCTCTCTCTCTCTCTCTCTCTCTTTCAACCAGACAAGGATTACATTCTACAGATATTTCCCTTTCTCTCCTCCTCCTTCTCCCAACCTCTCTTTCTCTCTCTCCCTCTCCTTCTCCCCGTCCCTCTCTTTCTCTCCCTCTCCCTCTCTTTTCTTTTTCTTTTCAACCTCACTACTGTCACGTTCAACAGGGATTTCACTATCTCGTTTCTCGTTTCTCTCTCTCTCTCTCTCTCTCTCTCTCTCTCTCTCTCTCTCTCTCTCTCTCTCTCTCTCTCTCTTCTCTTTCAACCTGACACGCTGCCTGCGAAGAATTCTGAAAATCAGATGTGATCGAGGTCTGTGAGCTGTACCCGTATTTGATTTCTAATTAATGAAATAGAAGGTAAAACGTAGATAGTGTTTGCGAAATTCATTATAGATAGTCAAGTACAGAACTGGAAGTAAAACTTTGATTGTCTTTTTATATCTAGAACTCAGAGGCTTCGACTGCTGCAGACTTGGAGATTAACAGAGTTAGCTAAACTAGATTACTAGTTTCATTGTCTTGGTTAATTGTTAATTGATATAGAATAATCCGTTCTAGAAATTTCGGCTTTAGTTGCTGCAAGATCGATTACTGGGTTTATTGTTTTGGTTCATTATTTCTAGAAATGCAAGAAGCTATTCTAGAACAAAGAACGTATCTTAGACCATTTGGGAAAAAATCACTGACTTTGGCTTTCTGATCTTCCATGACCTAATTAGAATCATTGGTTAAAGGCTAAGATAAAAACAATTCTCTATCTTTCCATGATGATAAGCAATCGTCTATCTTTCCATGATGATAAGCAAAAGTAAAATAAAGTTAAACGAACAAAGAAAGTTAAAATAAAACAAAGTCAATTGAAATAAGATGAAAAGAAATGAAATCAAATTAATTAAATTAAATAGAATACAAATTATATAGAAAAATGCATAAATACTTAAATAAACAAAAAGAAATCGAATCAAATAAAGACAGGTTAAAAAAAATAAAATAAAAAATGTATACAAAAAAAAATGTCCCATAATATGAATCAAATGACAGTTTAGAAAAAATAAGATAGAATTAAAAATGCATGTAAGAGAAAAAAAAAAGAAAAAAATTGTCCCATAATAAGAATCAAACGTCAGTTTAGAAAAAATAAAATGAAATTAAAAATGCATGTAAGAGAAAAAAAAAAAAAATTGTTGCATAAGAAGAATCAAATGACTTACCCAGGTTACCCAAAACTGACCGAGAAGGATTATCCAAACAAAACCAACACTAGAGCCTTGTGTATGGAAGGAATGAAACCACGGTTTCTCTTTTTCTGTACAGTTTGGTTAGGATAAAACCTTTCAGGACAGTTTCCATTTGGGTTAACAACGTGCCCAGTATTACCATGTTGTAAATGTGCTGAGGTGTTAATTTATTATGTTGTGTTTGTATAGCCTGTTTGTGTTTTTTTTTTTTGTACGGTAAGTAAAATAGGCTTTTTGGTTTTCATTACTCAGTCAAAGAGTAGTTTCATTATATATGTATGTGATGACTGATATATAATATTCGCCATCACCATCCGCCTCATCATTATCATCTTTATCGCCATCATCATCATCACCATCATCAATATAACCTTCAATATCACCACCCGCAACCTGAACCCCAACATCACCAACACCACCAATACCATTATCACCACCAACAACAACACCAACATCACCAACAACACCACCAACATCACCAACACCAATACCACTACCACCAACACTCCCACCAATACCACCACCACCAATACCACCAACACCATCAACGCCACCACCACCAACACCAACACAACCACCAATACCACCAACACTACCATCAACACCACCACCACCAACACCCCCACCACCAACAGCACTATCACCAACACTCCCACCACCAACACCATCACCACCACCAACACCACCATCAACACCACCACCAACACCACTACCACCAACACTCCCACCACCAACACCATCACCACCACCAATACCATCAACACCACCATCAACATCACTACCACCAACACCCCCACCACCTACACCACCAACCCCAACACCACCAACATATCCACCAATACCACCAACATAACCACCAACACCACCAGCAACACCACCAACACCACCAATACCACCACCACCAATACCACCACCAATAACACCAACGCCACCACCAATACCACGACCAATACCACCACCACCACTACCACCACTACCACCAACACCACTACCACCACTACCACCAACACCACTGTCACCAACACCACCACTACCAACACCACTACCATCAACACCACTACTACCAACACCACTACCACCGACACCACTACCACCAACACTACGAACACTACCAACACCACCAACCCCAACACCACCAGCAATACCACCAACATCACCACCAATACTACCAGCACCAACACCAGCACCAATACCACCACACCAACACCACCAACATCCAAACACTGACACAAAAACATATTTTTCTAAACTTCTGCCTTAAGGCATTCTAAAGACTGTGGAAAATGTCTAAAACATTACTTGTTTCGTGTTAATCAAATATGGTTGAAAGAACATATCACAGAACAGAGGTGGAAAAGTTGCAAACAAGTAATATTTAAAGATATTCCTCCTACGGTGATATTCAGTCTCTGATGCCGTCATATCATCCGGTTTATTTTTGAGGAGGAGGAGGTTGAGGTTGAGGTTGAGGTTGAGGTTGTTGTTGTTGTTGTTGTTGTTGTTGTTGTTGTTGTTGTTGTTGTTGTTGTTGTTGTTGTTGTTGTTGTTGTTGTTGTTGTTGTTGTTGTTGTTGTTGTTGTTGTTGTTGTTGTTGTTGTTGTTGTTGTTGTTGTTGTTGTTGCTGCTGCTGCTGCTGCTGCTGCTGCTGCTGCTGCTGCTGCTGCTGCTGCTGCTGCTGCTGCTGCTGCTGCTGCTGCTGCTGTTGTTGTTGCTGTTGTTGTTTCGTTATGGATTCTGGCTCATCAATGCTTCTAATACACGCCACGCGTTCACTCTTTTAATGTAGATCACATAAGATGATATGAAAGTCTTTAGGGAAACTTTTTTGACGATTGTGAATAAAAGAAAAACTGAAAACAAAAAACAAGATAGATATCTCGAAATATTTCAGTGTGTATATTTGACAGTAGTATGGTAGCATATCAACAGACCCAAATTAGATTTAAACAAGACACGTGTCAGAATGAGGAAGACTTGAAGAACAAAAAAAAATTAAACCATCAAGATTAACAATAATTTCACAGCATAAAGTAACGACTTATAAACTTAGTCAGAACCGTCACACCAAGCGTAGGACCTGTCTCCGACCATCGGCGACCACCAGGCTGATTTGTGCTTTTCCTTTGTTTATTATAAAAAGAATTCACGACAATGCAATTGGAAACGAATATCCCCCTCTTCCCCGTCATGATGAATATGAAATAGTAGCCACCTGGCGCTAACTATGAGAGATACAAAGCTTGACGAGTTAAACACCATATGAGGACGGAGCCTTTATTTGTACGACGTTTCGCCTATTACAGCTTTTTCAAGTACTTGAAAAAGCTGTAATAAGCGAAACGTCGTACAAATAAAGGCTCCGTCCTCATATGGTGTTTAACTCGTCAATCTTGTCGGCAACTGCCACTTTCAAGGAGAAACAAAGGTGCCACCATCCGTCCAAGGTGATCGGAAACAGATCATAAGTTTAGTGGGACTGGGGCTTCACGTAAGTAAATTATAACTAAATTGTAAAAAGAAAGGGTGATAACTATGTTTAACGCTAAAAAGTAATATTTCTTAGTAAAATCAGAATTACACAGTGAAAGAATATCCTCCTGGTGGATTTTACAAGAACTATTCATCTTTATATGTAATGTTGTTAAGATGATGCATGGACGCGTTTATTCCTTTCTTGTGTCATTGTGTCTATTGCTATGATAGTAAGTAAATTATTGTGTGTGTTAAGCTTATATATGTCTGATAATTTTAATCTATTTATTCGTTTATGTATTTATGTATTTATCTATTTATTTACTTGTTGATTTTTTGTACTTATTTATCTATATTTATCAATTTATTTATTTATTCATTTATTTATTTCCTTATCAATCTATATAATTTTGTCATCACACGTCAGCAAAGCAAAACTGTCTATAAAATTAGAAGCTCTGGTAAACTTCAGTCCACAACAACAACCCGTATATTATGCTTCACCAAGGCTTTTTATCTTTCGAATGTGACAATTACTTCATTACACTGAAGAGCTTCATCGATTATGTTCTTGTGAAGAAGACAATTTCATTAAACTCGGAACCTTATACTGCAGGGGGAGGGCATGTAGTGAAGCGGTGGGGGTTAACCATATGTAGCAGTAGTGGCCCCGCTGTTCCTTCTGACCCGAACGATGTGGCGGGAGATGAGGGTGACCTTTTATCATCCACGATATATACAGGAAAAGAAATTGTGTTCACATATTCTATTCAGGCTGTAGTTAAGAGACTTTCTTTCAGGTGTTTGAGAACCTGCATATAGTTAAGAGTTTGGACAGTTATGAAAGGGAAAGGATAAAATATATTAACAGATATGAACAATAAATAAATCGAAAGCGTACAGGGCGTCATTAAAGATGATGGTCTACATGGAGTACTTTGTGAACTTTGAAAATTAATTAACATATTACGCCAGAAGGCAAAGGCCAAAAGAACTGAACAACCATAAAAGGTAAACAAATACAATAGATGAAAAATAGAATAATGTGAAATTAGATACAAAATAAATTACACCAGGGATATGTAATGAAAAGACTTGATCAACCATATCATATAAATACAACAGCCAGATAAAACAAAACAAAAACACAAAAAACAAAAAGTAAAAACATGGTGTAAACATGGGTTATATAAGGTGTATGAAACCTTGTATGAATAAAATAACAGAAGTAAAACAATAAAATAAAAAATGAAAAAAAGAATAAAACAAGGCAAAATAAACCACTGATATGCAAGTAAAACAAAACAAAAATAGGATAAAATAGAATAATAATAAGCAAAATAGAACAAAAACCTGCATCAATTAAATCAGGGATATATAAGGCTGAGCCCTTTAAAACTAAACTAAACTTTTTCACAGAGTTCACCAATGTCCAGGCGATGTGGTGTGCCCCATTAGCCAATGCAAGGCCCCCATTAGCCAATGGAAGGCTCCTATTAGCCAGTGGAAAGCCCTCTTTTGACAGTGGAAGACCCTCTTTAGCCAATGGAAGCCCCCATTAGCCAATAGAAGGCCCCATTAGGAAGAGGAAGGCCCCTATTAGCAAATGGAAGGCCCTTATTAGCCGATGAAAGGGCCCCT
>NC_134796.1:56686060-56713560 GCF_046742065.1 Oratosquilla oratoria
TAACAATGGTATTGACGATGACTAAAAATTAACAAAAGAGGCGGAAGAGTGGGAGGAGGAAGAAGATGACAAAAGAGAAGAGAAGGTAGAATGCTAATCACCTTTTTTACCTGTCATCCAGTCTAAGCACGCTGTAGTGTAGCACCTCAAAAAAAGCTGTGTCGCAATACACAGCACATCCACAGCAAGGCCGCTTCATTTATTTGGCGACCCCCCCTCTCCGTCCCCTCATCCAGAAAATGAGAAGACGGGGAGAAATCCCTTCGGGCTGCGTCAATTTATATCCCATACAGACTCCCTCACCCCCCATCCCCCACCCACTCCCCCTCATGCATCACAGCATCATCCATACACAACCCTTCTCCATTCAACGGACATTCCTCTCTTTTGTAACGCCCCTTTTACCCCATCCATCCATCTCATCCTAGGACGCCCTCTCATATTCACTCCTTCCACACCTCTTTTACTAATCTTTCTTCACTCATTCTTTCCATGTGTCCAAACCATCCTAATATTCTTTCATCAACCCTATCTCCCAATTTCCTTTCCACCCTTGTTCTCCTCCTCACCTCCTCATCTCTCACTCTTTCTAGCCTAGTAACCCCTATCATACTTCTCAGTTATTTCATCTCAAACACATTCAAACTCCTTTCTTCCTCTCTTATGTTCCATGCTTCTGACCCTGACTGTGCTGTCGGCACAATCACTCCTTCATACAATCTCCTCTTAGCATCCATTCTCAAACGCCTATTTCTCATTACACTTTTTAACCCCCCAAGGCATTTACTCGCTTCTCTCAATCTACATTCTACCTCCACCCCCATTTCTCCCTTCCCTGCCACATTCGCACCCAAATATCTAAAACTAACCACTGCCTTCAGTCTCTCTCCTTTTATACTCACTTCCAGCCTGCTGCCACTCTCCCCCCCTTGTACATCATCACTTTACTTTTACCCATATTTATCTTCAACTTCCTTCTTTCACACACCTTCCCAAACTCTATCACTAACTTCAACTCTTCCTTGGATCCCACTAAAAACGTAGTGTCGTCCGCAAGCAAGAGCTGTCTTATCTCCCACTTTTCTCCATTTTCCTTAACCCTCTCCAACCCCCGACCCACGACCCTTGCATTCACCTCTCACACCACCCCATCCATGTAAAGATTGAACAGCCAGGGCGACATAACACATCCCTGACGAAGTCCCACCTCAACCTCAAACCATTCACTCTCTTCATTTCCAATCCTAACACAAACTCTACTATTCTCGTAAAAACTCTTGACTGCTCTTAACCCACTTTCTTCCTATTCCATATATCTTCAATACCTCCCACAGTGCCCTCCTGTCTACCCTGTCATAAGCCTTTTCCAAATCCATAAAAGCCCAAAAAACATCCTTACCTTTTCCTATAGCTTTCTCACATATCTGTCTTACCACAAAAATCTGATCTACACAACCCCCTACCTGTCCTAAAACCACACTGTTCCTCACCAATTACTCCTTCTGTTCCTCTCCTAATCCTCTCACTCAAGACCCTCCCATAAACCTTCCCAACTAGACTCAACAAGCTGATCACCCTGAAACTACTACACTTACATTTGTCCCCCTTTCTCTTGTAAAGTGAAACTATACAAGCATTCCTCCAGTCCTCCGGCACTCTACCGTCTCTTAAATAACCTCACCAGCCAGTCCACCACAGCTGTACCTCCTTTTTTCAGACATTCTGCATGCCTTACCTGCTCTCATCATCTTAACAGCTGCTTTCGCTTTATCTTTCCTTATTTCTCCTCCATTTTCCTCACTCATCATTGTCATTTTCTTAGGGCACTGGAGGGAGGTATTAGACATTAAAACACTTCAATAGTTTTATTCTCTTCATGACTTTAATCATGACAAATATCAGATCTTCTGACCAATAAATAAATTCAAAATATTAGTATATTTCTATACAGAATCACCCAATTATCACCACATCATATAAACAACACACATGAAAAGGCTAACAAGTGTCTGGGATCATTTCTGTCACGATAAACGACTTCCTCATCTTAGTGCCAACCACTCAAGAGCTTCGGGACTTCGTCGTCATCCCGAAGTCTGATGTGCTTGCTCGATGTCCCCAAAGGGAAGAAGGAATTAACCTTGAGGTGCTGAGCGCGTCCCTGGCGGAAGCTTTGCCTCTCAATGCCATTTGCCAATGCAAGAGACCTTGGGTCATCCCCATTGGGTATTGCGCTTGTTAATTGAATGATGCATAGGTTTGGCTATTAGATAAAAAAAATTGATACATGTATGTGCACATATACACACGTACACGTACGCACACACAAGCGCGCGCATACACGTGCATAACGAGGGGAAAATGCTAAATTGCATGCAAGGTTATAATCAAGGTATGTTTTACCCTTGTCCTTGGCAACCATGTCTTTCCCCCAAACTCTCTTAGTTTTCTTTTAATTTCATCTTACTTTCATTTGGATCACATCACATTTTTTGTGCAATTTATTTTTCTTTGCTCCAGAATTAATCTTTTTTTTTATTACATATACATTTCTTTCACCTTTCTTTATTTTCTATTTTCTTGACTCATGTCCTTTCCGTGATTAATAAAAAAGTTATTTCTAAATGTCCATTACTTTTCCCCACTTACGATTCATAAATATTTTTCTATTGCACCTCCTTTCAGTTCTAGTCTCCCCGATGATGGTCCCAAGACTATTTCTTCTCTATTTACATTTCGTGGTCATCTATTTTTCAATATTGATTACTTACCATTTTTTTTCTTTAATCTCAAGTGAAACTGTTGCAAATTACTTTTTTTTTAACTCAATCTCTTCGCTTTTAGTATAATCTCAAATAAATCTCTCGCATATTTCGTGTTTTTTTTTAATTTGTTTTGATCCCTTGTTTGGTTAATCTCAAGTAAAGCTGTCCCATATTGCGTGTTTATTTGAAAAAAAAAATTAAAAAATCAGTTTCAATCCCTTCGTTTGGTACAAAAGACTTTTAGCGGGTAGAAATCATTATTTCGTAATATGACCTTCAGAAAATTGCTGTACCATAAGACAGACACTTTCATTGAACAAAATGGGTTAAAGTTATTCCATAAAACATGGCAGATTGAATGACACATCTTTAGATAATTTTCTGGCTAATTGTAAATGATTTTATTCACTTTGACACACACACACACACACACACACACACACACACACACACACACACACACACACACACACACACACACACATACACACGCACACATATATACACACACACATACACAAACACGTATGTATGTGTGAGAGACAGAAAGATAGACAGGCAGACATATACAAGCAGACACAGACAGGCAGGCAGATACAGACAGACAGGCAGATAGACAGACAGACAGGCAGGGAGACAAACTATCTATTTATTATTATTTTTTTTTTTTTAAGGGAATGTGGCGAAACAGGTGCATATTTACGAAAAAACATGAACGATGGTTTTTTTTTCACGACATTGTACGAATCAAAGTGAATAAAATCACCATGTTCAAAACTGGAGCCTCAGTCTGTCTGTCTGTCTGTCTGTCTGTCTGTCTCTATCTCTCTCTCTCACACACACACACACACGTCTGGGTGTTTGTGTTGCTAGCGCTGAGTGACTTCATTCTGCTGGTAGAAGGATCCAGCCTAGAACGAGCCACCCTTGAAGGAACTGGAAACTGGAAAATCAGTGACCAGAATATCTACAAGACTCCGCTCATCTACTTCCAACCATCTTGCCAGACATTCCCAGAAATCTCATCTACCTCCGTCCCTTTCCTACATTTCACAAAGCCTCCCTGTCCACAGAAAACCGTCTTCTTTACCTTCCCGTCCACGGAGACCCGTCTTCTTTGCCATCCCGTCCACGGAGACCCGTCTTCTTTGCCTTCCCGTCCACGGTGATCTGTCTTCTTCGCCTCCCCGTCCACGAGAACCGTCTTCTTTGCCTTCCCGTCCACAGACAACCGTCTTCTTTGCCTTCCTGTCCACGAGATCCCCGTCTCCTTCGCCTTCCCGTCCACGGAGACCCGTCTTCTTTGGATTCCCGTCCACGGAGACCTGTCTTCTTTGCCTTCCCGTCCACGAAGATCCGTCTTCTTCGCCTTCCCGTCCACGAGATCCTCGTCTCCTTCGCGTTCCCGTCCACGGAGACCTGTCTTCTTTGCCTCCCCGTCCACGAGAACCGTCTTCTTTGCCTTCCCGTCCACAGACAACCGTCTTCTTTGCCTTCCCGTCCACAGACAACCGTCTTCTTTGCCTTCCCGTCCATGAGACCCATCTCTCTTGCCTCCCCGTCCACGGAGATCTGTCTTCCTCGCCTCCCCGTCCACGAGATCCCCGTCTCCTTCGCGTTCCCGTCTTCTGCTCTTCTTCTGGAGCCAATGACACGGTCGGGGCGCTCCGCTTCTCCCTAAGTCATAAATATCGTCTGCATGTCCCTCCTGGACTCCAGCCTTAACGTCTGTCGGTAGCTCTGTCTATCCGTCAGTTCGTCTCTCCGTCTGTTCGTCTCTCCGTCTGTTCGTCTCTCCGTCTGTTCGTCTCTCCGTCTGTTCGTCTCTCTGTCTGTTCGTTTCTCTGTCTGTTCGTCTCTCCGTCTTTTCGTCTCTCCGTCTGTTCGCCTCTCCGTCTGTTCGTCTCTCCGTCTGTTCGTCTCTCTGTTCGTCTCTCCGTCTGTTCGCCTCTCCGTCTGTTCGTCTCTCTGTCTGTTCGCCTCTCCGTCTGTTCGTCTCTCCGTCTGTTCGCCTCTCCGTCTGTTCGTCTCTCCGTCTGTTCGTCTCTCCGTCTGTTCGTCTCTCCGTCTGTTCGTCTCTCCGTCTGTTCGTCTCTCCGTCTGTTCGTCTCTCCGTCTGTTCGCCTCTCCGTCTGTTCGTCTCTCCGTCTGTTCGTCTCTCCGTCTGTTCGTCTCTCCGTCTGTTCGTCTCTCCGTCTGTTCGTCTCTCCGTCTGTTCGTTTCTCCGTCTGTTCGTCTCTCCGTCTGTTCGTTTTTCCGTCTGTTCGTCTCTCCGTCTGTTCGTTTTTCCGTCTGTTCGTTTTTCCGTCTGTTCGTCTCTCCATCTGTTCGTCTCTCCATCTGTTCGTCTCTCCGTCTGTTCGTCTCTCCGTCTGTTCGTCTCTCCGTCTGTTCGTCTCTCCGTTTGTTCGTCTCTCCGTTTGTTCGTCTCTCCGTCTGTTCGTCTCTCCGTCTGTTCGTTTCTCCGTCTGTTCGTCTCTCCGTCTGTTCGTCTCTCCGTCTGTTCGTCTCTCCGTCTGTTCGTCTCTCCGTCTGTTCGTCTCTCCGTCTGTTCGTCTCTCTGTCTGTTCGTTTCTCTGTCTGTTCGTCTCTCCGTCTTTTCGTCTGTCCATCGGACCGTCTGTCCGTCTGTGTCTGCTTGTTTGTGCTTATGTATCTCAACTATATTCCTGTCCACCTGTCTCTGTCTGTCTATCCGTTTGTCTGTTTCTATCCATTTGTCTGCCAGTCCCTGTCTGTCTGTGTGACTATCTGTCTACCTGTCTATTTCTCTGTCTATCTATATACAAGGTATGTCTGTGTCTATCTCTGATTACCTCCGTCCGTCTGTGTCCGTCAGTCAGTGTCTCTGTCTGTGTCTTTGTGTCTATGTCTGTGTCTATCCCTGTGTCTTTCTCTGTCTCTGTCTGTCTGTCTGTATCTCTGTCCGTCTGTCTGTCTGTCTCTGTCCGTCTATCTGTATCTGTCTGTCTGTTTGTCTCTGTCTGTGTCTCTGTCTATCTCTCTGTGTCTCTGTCTGTCTGTCTTTGTGTCTGTCTTTGTGTCTGTCTTTGTGTCTGTCTTTGTGTCTGTCTTTGTGTCTGTCTGTCTGTCTTTGGGTCTGTCTTTGGGTCTCTCTTTGTGTCTGTGTCTGTCTCTTTGTGTCTGTCTGTCTGTCTGTCTTTGTGTCTGTCTGTCTTTGTGTCTGTCTGTCTTTGTGTCTGTGTCTGTCTTTGTGTCTGTCTTTGTGTCTGTCTTTGTGTCTGTCTTTGTGTCTGTCTTTGTGTCTGTCTTTGTGTCTGTCTTTGTGTCTGTCTTTGTGTCTGTCTTTGTGTCTGTCTTTGTGTCTGTCTTTGTGTCTGTCTTTGTGTCTGTCTTTGTGTCTGTCTTTGTGTCTGTCTTTGTGTCTGTCTTTGTGTCTGTCTGTCTGTCTGTCTGTCTCTGTCTGTCTGTCTGTCTGTCTGTCTATCTGTCTGTCTCTATCAGTCTGTCTCTCTCTGCCCCTGTCTGTCTGCCTCTGCCTGTCTCTGTCTGCCTCTGTGTCTGTCCCTGCGTCTGTGTCTGCCTGTCTGTGTCTGCCTGTCTGTGTCTGCCTGTCTGTGTCTGCCTGTCTGTGTCTGCCTGTCTGTGTCTGCCTGTCTGTGTCTGCCTGTCTGTCTGCCTGTTTGTTTCTGCCTCTTTCTGTCTATTCGCCTGACTTCCCATTTTTCTGTCTTAACGCCTATCGTTTGATCTGTCTGTCAAATTGTCAGCTCGTTTCCTGTCCCTTTCTGTCTATCCTGTGTTTTCTTTTCTGCCTTGACTACTGTCACTCTCTATTTAAGTCTATCTGTCTACATCCGTCTTTTTTCTGTTTACCTATTTCATTTTCTTAAGTCAGACTGTTTCTGAAACTTCAGTCAATCTGTGTTTTAAATGTTTTAATCTGACAATCAGTCTGTTTTTATTTTCATCTGATTTTCAGTTTTTTTGCAGAGTTTGTCTTACTCTTAGTTCTTCATTACCTACTCTTTGTTCCTTTATACCTTAGTCGGTCTTACAATCTCCCTGTCTTAAAAAAAATCTTGATATCGTACTCTCCTTCAGTACATTAGTCTTTCAGTCATTCAGCATTACAGTCCTTTAGTCCTTTAGTCCTCCAGTTCCAGCCTTCCAGTCCTCCAGTTCTTCAGTCCTCCAGTTCTTCAGTTTTTCAGGCTTTTAGCCTTTCAGTATTTCAGTCTTTCAGTATCTCACTCCTTCAGCCCTTCAGTCAATCGATCAATCAGTCAGTCAATCAGTCAGTCTTTCAGCCAATCAGTCAATCAGTCTTTTAGTCAATCAGTGTTTCAGTCCTTCAGTCCTTCAGTGCTTCAGTCCTTCAGTGCTTCAGTGCTTCAGTGCTTCAGTCCTTCAGTGCTTCAGTCCTTCAATGTTTCAGTCCTTCAGTGTTTCAGTCCTTCAGTGTTTCAGTCCTTCAGTGCTTCAGTCCTTCAGTGCTTCAGTGCTTCAGTCAACAAGTCATGCGGACTATGTGACCAACATTCCATGTCCTTCAACCTGTCAACGTACCTGCCCTGCAATGTTTTTGCCTTTTAAAGAGTCTGTCTTTTAGCATTCCCGTCTTTTTAGGTTTTCTGTCTTTCAGTTCTCCTGTCGTTCAGTTTTCCTGTCTCAATTCTTCTGTTTCGACTTTCCTGTCTTCCAACCCCACAGACGAGGCTTCTTTCTGCCCTACATTCTGTCTGTCTGTTTACTCACACATTTACTTGTCCATTCATTCTAACGTTTATTGGACTTTGTGTTTAGATGCGGCATCTCGCTTCGTATTTTCGGTTATTTGAATTCTCAATATTCTGGTTTGGCCTATTATCATATATCTATGCGTTGAATACTGAAAGCTTTTGTCTTATTTATCTAGATAGAGCCTTTCTTGCTCAACAGCCCCTGAACCGACTTTGTTCCATAAATACATTTGTGGGATTAGAAGCAAGATTAGTGCTTTGGGTCTATGCATAGTGTGTGTATATATATATATATATATATATATATATATATATATATGATTATTCATCGTGACAAATTTGAAGACAGAGAGGAAACGGAAACACGAGAAGAGCTTGATTTTTTTTTTTATCGACGTTTCGACACTGGTCTTTTTCAAGGTAGTACCTTGAAAAAGACCAGTGTCGGAACGTTAGTAATAAAACTCAATGTTCTTCTCGTGTTTCCGTTTCCTCTCTGCCCTCAAATATCGTATATATGTATATATATATATATATATATATATATATATATGTGTGTGTGTGTGTGTGTGTGTGTGTGTGTGTGTGTGTGTGTGTGTGTGTGTGTGTGTGTGTGTGTGTGTGTGTGTGTGTGTGTGTGTGAGCACTGTCCAAGCAGATCCAAGTTCCGGACACTAAAAAACATGAAGATAATGAAGATCTCTACTTACAACGAAAGAACCCTCTCAGAAAAACACAGGCTGTAAACATAGACATAGACATAGGCAGAGATAGACATAGCTAAGTCTGAAGCAAAAAGTAAGGATAAAAGTGAAAATGAAAATGAAAATGAAAATAAAACCGAAAATGAAAAAAGACAAAAAAAAAAGAAAGAAAAACAGAAAATCTTCAGTCATATACTTGAAATATTGGCTAATATGACCTCTCATCCTGACAAAACTACCTCTATACACACACCTAATTTTTTTTTTTTTATATATATATATCTTCCTTTTCACAATTCATTTTCCTCGCAATAATTCGGTCTTACGTAATCGGACATGCCATATGTCACATAAGTTTCATTTGTACTTCTGAAAGCTCTTGGTATGTTGTTGCTGTTATTGTTATTGTTACTATTTTATTTATGTTTATTTTTATGTTTACTTATTTTTATTATCATTTTGTTTTCATTATTATTTATTTCCATTTTTTTTTTTTTTTTTGTATTCCTATTCATTTATTTTCTTTTTCATCGCCCTTTACCCAACATGAAGACTTTGCTCTTTAGAAAATAAATTTTCCTTCGTTGCAAAAGTTAAAAAAAAAAAAATACCTATTTGTCTCACAAATAACATCGACTATTTTGTTGGTAATATTTTAAGATAGTTTTCTTGGTTAACAATAGACATTTTTCATATATATATTAGTATAATATGGTTATTCTCGTCATTACTGTAATTATCATTATTGTAACTTTCGTTAATACCATATTAACATTGCTCTAGTGTGATAACTTCAGCCCTTTCAGTATTTCTCGAGATTAATTATTTCTGAAATATTTGTGTTAGCTGAAACATGGCTTGTCATAAAAACTGAAGTGACCATTAAATTTTAAATTTTAGATTTATATATTCTTTCAACAAGTGACAGTGAAGAATTGATTAGAGGCATAGAGAAGTAATGCTGGAAAAATACCACAAGAAATGCACACAAATACTCTGACTTTTGCCTTTAATATACGATACTGGTAATTAATAATTACTATTATTTCCTGAGAATATAACATATTTACGAGAAAAAATTACTCGCCATAATTATCCAACAGTTATGAACTTATGGGATATTGTGCATGACCAAGTCATCTATGACAATAAACAAAGAACAATTTGCGAAATGAACACGTGACCAATTCACCAGCTTGTATATGTGAACTTAGGTGCATGTGTGTGTGTGAGGAGGAGGAAGAGGAAGAGGATAATATTGATGAGAAGAAATAGGAGTAGGAGGAAGAAGAGAAGTAGGAGTAGGAGGAGGAAGAGAAGTAGTAGGAAGTAGAAGGAAGAGAAGTATTAAGAAGAAGAGGAGGAGGAGGAGGAGGAGGAGGAGGAGGACATGGTGGTGGTGGTTTCGTGGTGGTAGTAGTGGTGGTGGTGCTGTTGTTGGTGGTGATGGAAGTGGTGGTGGAGGTGGTGGTGGTGGAGGTGTTGTTGTTGTTGTTGTTGTTGCTGATGATGGTGGTCATTTCGTGGAGGTGGTTTCGTGGTGGTGGTGATGGTAGTGGTAGTGGTAGTGGTAGTGGTAGTGGTAGTGGTGTTGGTGGTGGTAGTGGTAGTAGTACTGGTAGTGATAGAAGTGGTAATAGTGGTGGTGGTGGTAGCGGCGGCGGCAGCAGCAGCAGGAGTGTGTGTGTGTGTGTGTGTGTGTGTGTGTGTGTGTGTGTGTGTGTGTGTGTGTGTGTGTGTGTGTGTGTGTGTGTGTGTGTGTGTGTGTGTGATTCACCTTGGTCTTTGGATCACGTGTTGGACTCGTGATCGACAGCTATTTCCCTCCCGGAAGAGAGCTCAGAGCTCGTGCGACCGATCTATGGGTAATGCTATGACCTTACACGCACACACACACCCAACTCCCCGCCCACGAGAGTTGGAGTAACGACTCGAAGCGCAGTGATACTGAAATAATTTCAGCCCTGGGCAGGATTAGAACCAGGTGCCGTCGGCATCGCTGTACTGACAGCCTGGGACTCTACCGACCACGCCACCGAGTGTGTTGTGTGTGCGTGTGTGTCTGTGTGTGTGTGCGCGCGTTGTGTGTGTACAATTTTTTGTTGTTACTTGTACTTCAGCACAAACGTACCAATAAAAATGTACATTCTCCCAGAAATATTCTGGTAAAGGTCTTTGGCTGCAGTTGCAATATTCAATGTAAAATTCGTCAAGCTTTACATAAGTGTTCAGAGAAGTGTAATACAAGGCTGTGAACGCTTCCATGATTATTTTTGTTACATGCTGTAAAAAAAAAAAAAAATGACAACAGGAAAAATAATAAAAGGACAAATCAAGATTAGAAAAAAAAAATAGAAAAGCTTAAAGGTACATTCCCGTAAAAACTACAACAGTTAAAAAAAATGCATAAGATGTGGAAAAAGGTAATAGGACAGTATTTGAAAAACAAAATCCAAACAAAACGAAACAAAAGAAAAGAAAAAATAGAAAGCAGAAAAAAATCAGAAAATGTCTGGAAAAAAAAAGGAAAAAGGGGAGACTAAACGCAGAGAAACAGGAAAAAGGAGAAAAAAGTTGTAAGGAAAAAAAATGGAAAGAAATAACAGACACACCACCGGTGGAAGGGAAAAGAATGTCAATTGACGTGAAAAAAAAATATCGAACATCCACTGTTACGGTACAAAAGAATTCATACGTCTTACGAAAAAGAAAAAGAAAGAAAAGTGTTACACTAAAGAAAGGAGCAGAGACAACCATGAAAAGTGAAGACAGAGAAAGAGATGAAGTTTGATAACTAGCGAACAGGAAGAGGACATGGTGGGGAAAGAAAAAATACGAGTGTAAGGAGGAAGAGGAGGAGGAGGAAGAGGAGGAGGTGGAGGAGGAAGAGGAGGTGGAGGAAGAGGAGGAGGTGGAGGAAGAGGAGGAGGTGGAGGAGAAGGAGGAAGAGGTGGACATGAGGAGGACGAGGAAGAGGTGGACATGAGGAGGAGGAGGAGTAAGAGAAGGAGGAGTAGGAAGAGTAATAGGAGAAAGAATAGGAGAAGGAGGAGGAGAAGGAGGAGGTGGAGAGGGAATCGTACGCACACACAAACACACATGCACCCATATCCATACACACACGCACAGACTTTACCCACACCATATCCTTAACCTCCCCATACCCTCACCCCCCCCCACACACACACACGGCGCTGTGGTTAGAGTTCTCGTCTGCCACTACGGCGGTCCGGGTTCGACTCCCGCCCAGGGCTGAAATCATTTCAGTATCGCTGTGCTGCGGGTTGTTACTCCAACTCTCGTGGGCGGGGAGTTGGGTGTGTGTGCGCGTGTAAGGTCACAGCATTACTCATAGATCGGTCAAATATGAGCTCTGAGCTCTCTTACAGGAGAGGAATAGCTTTCGATCACGAGTCTAACACGTGATCCAAGACCATAGTGAATCACAAAACCATGGTGAATCACACACACACACACACACACACACACACACACACACACACACACACACACACACACACACACACACACACACACACACACACACACACACACACACACACACACACACACACACACAGTCACACCAATTGCGTGAAGGACGTTCGCAGGCAAATACGGATTCCCTGACGCTAACTGTTGTATCATACCAATCGGCCATTATCCAGTTGAGCCGGAGATGCTGGCGGTTGCAGAAGCTCGTCGTCACGAGGAGAAAGACGATACGGGTGATGCCATTTACCATATATTGGCATGGACCGTTTATCCCATTACGAGGATTGCTACAGAACATAAACGTAGCTGTGGTTACTTGGTACTGTGGGTATCTGAGTGTTTGGTAACTTGTTGCGTGGTAACTTGAGGTATTCAAGTATCTAGCAACGTGTATCGAGTTACCCGTCCCTGTAGGTATTCAAGTATTGAATTGCTTCCAGCTAGTTAAGTGTTACTTCGGGTATTCGAGTATTTCGTTGGGCGTCGCTACTTACGGCGATGGTCGAGGGGGTGGTGGTTCGAACCCTGCCACCGGCGAAGTTGAACCAAGGGCTTGGTTCATTAAATTCCACAATACAAAGGCCTCTGTGATAAGGGTGATTTTGTGACGTTAAACCATATCATATCACTTCTAGATATTAGAATTGTTTACGAAAATTCTAGTATATTGTTTGTTCCACTATTTGGTTCTCTCTCGCTTGTTTACATAATCTAGACGTTTCTTTACATTGTTTCGATCAATCTAGAACATCCTATTCGTCTTTGTAAAGTTTTATATAGTCATAGTGTCTACAGAAAACTAGTTATACAGAACTCAAGCGTACTACTCTAAAGGCTTACATGTAACCCGTGATATACAAAACTTGTTTAAAACGTATCCTTCATGTTTAGCTATTTAGTGTATTTCTATGTAGATATTTTTCTTGTGATAACTATTATCTATCACATACAAAATTGTATCAATACATCATAGAAATATCTAAATTCTTCTGAAGTATCATGGTTTACATTTATATTAGTACATTAGTATATAATAACTTATTTTGTACTTTGTAGATGTCCAGCGATTCTATACTTTGGAAGATATAGCACCGAGGTGAAATCCTACTGTAGATCAATGGGTAAATGAATCAGCAACAGATTAAATGGATGAATATGTGAATGAATGAATGAATGCAAGATTGGATGAATGGGTGAATGAATGGTTGAATGGACGAATGAATTAATGGCTGGGTGGTTGGATGGATAAATGGATGGATAGAGGAATGAATGATCGGATGAATGGATGGATAGATAGATGAATAGATGGGTAGATGAACGGATGGATGGATATGATGGATATGATGGTTGGATGGATTGATGGATGGACGGATGGATTGATGGATGGATGGATAGGTACGTGGATGGATAGGTACGTGGATGGATAGGTGTGTGGATGGATGGTCGGATGGTCGGATGGTTGGATGGATGGATGGATGGATGGATGGATGGATGGATGAAATGATAAATGGGTGAATGGATGAAACGATAAATGGGTGGATGGGTGAAACGATAAATGGATAAATGGATGAATGAATAAATTAATGGATGGATTGATGCATTGATGGATGAATGGATGGATAAATAGATAGATGGAAGAATGGGCGATTGAATGGAAGGGAAGAATGGATGGATGGATGGAAGGATGGATGGAAGGATGGATGGATGGATGGATGGATGGATGGATGGATGGATGGATGGATGGATGGATAGAGGTAGGGAGGGAGGGAGGGAGGGATGGACGGGTGGATGAGTGGATAGGTGGTTGGGAGGATAGGTGGGTGGGGGATGGATGGATGGATGGATGGATGGATAGATGGATGGGTGGTTTGGTGGATGGGTGGTGGAAGGATGGATGTATGGGTGGATGGATGGTTGGGTGGATGGGTGGTTTGGTGGATGGGTGGATAGGTGGGTGGATGGATGGATGGATGGATGGATGGAGGGAGGGAGGGAGGGAGGGAGGGAGGGAGGAATGGAGGGATAAATGAATGGATGGATGGATGGATGGATGGATGGATGGATGGATGGATGAATGAATGAATGAATGAATGGGTGGATGGCCGTATGGATGGATGGTCGGATGGTCAGATGGATGGATGGTCGTATGGATGGATGGTCGGATGGTCAGATGGATGGATGGTCGTATGAATGGATAGATGGATGGACGGGTGAAACGATAAATGGATGGATTGGTGAAACGATAAATGGATGGATGGATACATGGAAGAATGGATGATTGGATGGATGCATGGAAGAAAAAAAAATCTGGGAGCGCGGTAAATGTTCCATGATGGCCCAATTAAACATAATTTACTTTTACACAAAATCAAAATTCACGAAAAAATAACACTCACAATCAGTTTAAAATGATATTGTCTAAATGCTCGTCTCCTTTGTCAATTTCTATTTGAATTATTTGATCTTTAGTTTCCAAGAGTTGAAGAGATGAAATGAATATTGAATAAAACGCAGACAGATTCATAGAGAATGTGAAATATTTTTTTTTATTATTCATATTGTCTATTATTAACTATTATCATTTTATCATTATTGTTATCTTTATTGTATTAATTTTACCTTGTGTGTCAATTGACATTTGGAAATAAACTCATCTGCTGTCTTATAAGACAAGAAGGATGTCGTGATGGCACGACCTTCGTCTTGTAAGACGCAAGCCGCTCAGGCGAGGGTTCGAATCCCAGCAGATGAGTTTATTTCCATTAGTTTTACCGTTTACTCTTATTGTCTTTGTGACTTTCGTCATGTTATCATTGTCATCGAAGACAAAATCATTAACAGATACTTTGCATGATATTGTTAGTTCAATTATTTATCATTAATCATTATTATTTTATACCTTTGCTTTAAAATAGTAAAGTGGATTTTATGCCTTTACATACTTTGATACTTTGCAAAAACATGATTTTATTAGTTCTATTATTTATCATTAATTATTATCCTTTTATGTCTTTGCCTTGAAATAATAAAGAGGATTTCAAGCCTTTGTTTTAGCTACCTCCCTTGTAAGGGGGGAAAAAGCCGTTGGTACATGTACAGTATGTATTATTAATTTACTAATCATTATTGTTGTTATCTTAATTGTTTCATCCTTATCATTGTCACCGTTTCTGTCCATTATCATCATTGCCATTTTCATTATCATTATTATTATCATCATCGTCATTTTCATTATCATTATTATCATCATCATTGTCATTTTCATTATCATTATTATTATTTTGTTTTCATTCTTTTCTTACACCTCTCTTCTCCTCCTTCCTTCCCCTCTTCCTCTCCCTTTTCTCTCTCAATAAGAAAGTATATTACTGCTACTGTGATACCTATTATCTAAACAATATCGGAGTTATATTGAGGAAGATCAAAATTAAAGCCTTGGTTAATTGACTTAGTACAGTATATCAAGAAATAATTGTTGGTATATATACAGAGCATTCTATTAAGAGGTGAAACGGTGGAGTAACAAAGAGCACGAAGGAAGAGGGGCAAGGATTGAGGTGCGAATCAGAAAATATGAGAGAAAGAAGGTGGATGGATGGACGGGAGGAGTTGAAATAATTGATAAATCAATCCGAGAGGAGAGACTGGGCAAGGACATTATGATAAATAGAAATTGTATTAGGTAGATATGAGGAAGAGGAGGAGGAGGAGGAGGAGAAAGAGGGAAAGATGAAGAAAAAGGAGGAAGGGAAGGAAAAGGAGGAGGAGGAGGAAAAGAGAAGAAGAAAGAGGAGGAAGAGGGGAGAACAAGGAGGAGGAGAACAAGGAGGAGGAGGAAAAGGAAGAGGAGGAGAAGGAAGAATAGGAGGAGGGGGAGGAAGAAGAAAGAGTAAGGAGAAAAAGGAGGAGCAGGAGGATAGAGTAAGGATGAAGAAAAGGAGGAGGAGGAGGAGGAGGAGGAGGAGGAGGAAGAAGTGGAAGAGGAGGAAGAGGTGGAGGAGGTGGAGGAGGAGGAAGAGGTGGAGGAGGAGGAGGAGGAGGAGGAGGAGGAGGAGGAGGAGGAAAGAGGAGTAATAGTATTTCGTGGTCAATAACCAGCGCTTCTATTCTTGGGAACAATATTGAGACGAAGAGCTGGAGAAGGTCAGAGGGAGAGTCACGGAGGGCGTCGGAAATGACGTAAGAAGAAATTAAATGATCAATATTACAATCATATAAGACACCTGGGTGGCTCTGGTCCATAGGGGTGTCAGCAATGTCACTTCCCGTCCCCCCAAATGAAATAAAATACTCGTAGCACGGAAGAAAGTGCAGTCTATATCTATGCACAAGATGAGGATGAGAAAAGAGAAGAGAAGCGAGGGAGGAGGAAAGGGATGAAAAAGAAGAGGAGCGAAGAGGAAGAGTAGTAAAAGAGGAGGAGGAGGAGGAGGAAGAGGAGGAAGAGGAGGAAGAGGAGGAGGAAGAGGAGGAGGAGGAGTAAGAGGAAGAGGAGGAGGAGGAGTAAGAGGAAGAGGAGGAGTAAGAGGAAGAGGAGGAGGAGGAGGAGGAGTAAGAGGAAGAGGAGGAGTAAGAGGAAGAGGAGGAGTAAGAGGAAGAGGAGGAGGAGGAGGAGGAGGAGGTGGAAGAAGAGATGAAGGGGAGACGGAAGAGGAGGGGAAGAGAGAGCGCTGTTGATGGATTGGAGTAGGAGGACGGGGAGGAGGAAGAGAAAATGCAAAAGAGAGGAGAAAGCATAAAGAGGAATTGATAAAATATTTCCAAGCAATCAGACTAGATGAGCTATCAGCGATACAGCTGATGAAGTGTTTGGGATAAGAAAGGGGGGAAGGGACCAAAGAAGAAATAATACAACGTTTGAGACGAGAAAATAAAAAGAGACGGAGAATTGAAGAAGCATAAAATGACGTCACGTTTTTAGGAGAAAATGTGATCAGAAAAGGAGAGATAAAAGATAAGAAATAATGACGTGGTCAAGAAGAGGAGAGAAACAGGAGATAAGGAACGATTAAAGTGTTTGAGATAAGGGGAGAGAAACGAGAGAGAAATGGTCGTAAATAAGGAATGATGATACGCTGGAGAGAAGAAAGGAGAGAAATTGACCAATTGAGGGAGATAAGAGAAGCAAATAATTGAAGATTAAAGATGGAACAGTGCAGAACTCTAAGCAGAAGCGGGGTAAAGATGTTTAAATGTCGGAAGAGCAGCAGTTGGAAGGAGAGAGAGAGAGAGAGAGAGAGAGAGAGAGAGAGAGAGAGAGAGAGAGAGAGAGAGAGAGAGAGAGAGAGAGAGAGAGAGAAAGGAACGAAAAATATCAGGTGTACGAATAAGAGAGGAGGGAGAGAGAGGGAGAGAGAGAGAGAGAGAGAGAGAGAGAGAGAGAGAGAGAGAGAGAGAGAGAGAGAGAGAGAGAGAGAGAGAGGGGAAGGAACGAAAAATATCAGGTGTACGAAAAAGAGAGGAGAGAGGGGAGAGAGGGGAGGAACAAGGGAGAGGAAGTGAGGTGAAAAAAGAGCAGAAACAGAGCAAGAGAAGAAGAAGGAGGAGGAGGAGGAGGAGGAGGAGGAGAAGGAGAAGGAGGAGGGGGAGGAGGATAAGGAGGAGGAGAAGGAGGAGGAGAAACACAAAGAATGCGGACAGGACGAAAAGGACGAAGATGAAGAGTATGTGTAGGAAGAGGGGAAGAGATGGGGAAGAGATGGAGATGGAGATGGAAATGGAAAAGGCGGTGGGTGCGGCAATATCGACGACGACGACGACGAGGAGGAGGAAGATGAAGAGGAGGAGGAGGAGGAGGAGGAGGAGGAGGAGGAGGAGGATGTGGGTTATTGATATCCCCGTCTGGCGACATGTGGCAACTCACATGCCCGGGGTAGGCATGCATAGGTGCTTAGCAACAGTGCTTGAGTGAGAGACTAGAGGGGACGCGGAGTCACGCATGGGCGCTAGCTTTGACTCTGTTATTATATTGTACCTTCTTGTAACTGTGTTAGTGTTTAAGGCTGAATGTACTTAAGAACCTACAGTGTGTATTATTAGCCCTCGACCAACACACACATGGCGCAGTGATATAACATTGTTAGTGCATACAGGGCAGTGCAACGCAATGAACTCAGCCTATACCTGCATTATTTTGGTGTACCGTGACCCACATATCGTAATTGTGTGCGACAAGGGCTCACGAACGTGTGCAGTCCCAGTGACAGAGTTACACGCTCGTACGTACATCATAAGTGTTTCAAACGAAAAACCGGCATATGCAAGTGTTCGTTAGTGACTGGCAGTGCGTCGACGCCATATTGCGCTCATCTACTTCACGCATTCTGCGTATATGCGTGGAGCCTTCTCGTATAGTGTCTAGTGCTTACACGTGTGGTTTATAGTGCCTCCCCGTATAGTGTCGCAGTGCATTGTGAGTGGTATTTGTGAAAATCTTGCTGCCTCTTTATCGGAGAGACGCTTGTATTTGAACATTGGCAGGACGTGTGCGCGATACTTCCCCTCGCTTACACGCCCGCAGGCCTACTGGGCCCCAGGTACCCGCAAGCTTACGTACTCATCCGCGCATTACGGGCCCACACTATTAGCTTTATTCTAGCGAAATGCCTAATACTCGTTCAGGAGCACTCGAGCAAGAGGAGGAAGAATTGCAGCCAGATGTTTCCAATGAGCAACATGCCGCATCCTTCCCACCAACCAACCGACAGACATGCTTTCCCTCGTCAAATGGATTGAAGAGACGAGGTTAGCAGAAGACGAACGCAGACGACGAGAAGACCAGGCTAGATTTGAAGCCCTGCTCAAATTGATAAACCCGGAACGGCAACCCGCTCACTCTCCCCCAGAGCACCATGCGGCCTCCGATGACAGCCGTCATCGTCAGTCCCCGCTTCCTCCACCCACTCAAAAGGCCACTGCTCAGACGCCACCTCCACTTAAACCAGATGCCACCTACCAATTGTTCCGCGAATGGAAGCGAGGTTGGCAAGATTACGCTACCATGGTCGACCTGTATAGCTTACCCCATGAGAAGCAGCTCATACAATTACGTATGTGTCTCACCCTTGAAACACAACGTGTCCTAGAGCATACCCTGCAAATACCTCCCTCTACAGACAAGACCGTCGATGAGGTGGTCGCTGCTCTGGAAGTACACATCAAGGGCTTGCGGAACGAGGCAATACGCAGGAGGGGATTGCTTAGCTGCAGGCAGATGGAAGGCGAAACATTTGCAGATTTCTACGTAAGGTTGCGTCGCAGTGCCGAGGAGATCGACATATGCCCTGGTAAATCGCCAATTTGCGAAGAGACTCAGTTGAAGTCGGTGATTATTATGGGCGTTCGGGATGATGAGTTGATTCAGCGACTCATATCCCTGGACGACAAGTGCTCACTGCAGGACATGGTCAATACATGCCGCTCCTATGAAGCAGCCAGGTGTGCTACGTCTGATATTCGTGCCCAACCTGCACAAGTAAGAGCATTGACCCACCACCAAAGAAGGAAGAAGCAGAAAAGTTTCCTCAGGCAAACCCCTAATCAACCGACATCGAAGGCAACGGACCCATGCCAGTGCTGTGCTAGGCACCATGAGCCAGGAGCATGTCCTGCGGCTCAGGCTACCTGCCGCAACTGTGGTCGGCAGGGACACTTTCCTTCCACGATCAAATGTCCCGCTAGCAAGACCCAGTGCCGCCTCTGTTCCCGTATTGGTCACTTCGACACATATTGCAAGCAGGAGACTCGTCAGAAACACAAGCGAGGTGTTTCAGTCTCTGGCGGTGGACATGTTTCGGAACACTCGCCAACCCCACAGCCGTCCTGCCGTCGAGTGATGTCTCCTAGCCCCAGCCCTGCGGTGCCTCAACACGTCAGCGTCCTTATCACACACGGTGGTAAATCGTCATACTTGCAGATGATCCCAGACACCGGTGCGGATATCACTGTGATAGGACCACAGCACTTGAGAAACCTTTCCATTTCAACAAGGATACTACACGCTTCCCCGCAGACCACCACACTCACAGCCGACGGATCTGAAATGACTCCTGCCCTTGGCACGCTCACGGCTACCCTTACTTTAGGTAAGCGGTCGTGCTCTGCTCAGATCCGAGTACACAAGGACATCCAGACCCCACTCCTCTCCTTCAGCCACTGCAAGGCATTGGCCATAATTCCCAAGGAATTCCCTAAGCCAATATTGGAGGTGAAGCACGTTAAGAAGTGTGTGGAACTCCCATTCTCTGCCTCCACACCACCCTCAGACGTGAAGGAGTACTTCTTAAAGGAGTTTAAGGACGTTCTGGTGGCTAAAGCAGCTCTTCAGTCCACACCACTTAAGCCCATGGTGGGATCACCAATGCGAATCCACCTGAAGGATAATGCTGTGCCTTTTGCAATCCATACACCCCGGCAAATTCCCCTGGCTTTCAGAGACCACGTCAAGGACGAGCTCGAGTCCATGGTCTCTCAAGGGATTATTCGACCGGCTGGCGACGAACCCTCAGAATGGTGCCACCCACTTGTCGCCGTAGCTAAACCAAATGGAGGTGTGAGGATCACGACGGATCTGTCCAAACTTAACGCACAGGTGGCTCGCCCACCCCATCCGTCGCCCACACCCTTTGATGCTGTACGTAGCGTACCGACCTCAGCTCGTTACTTCACGACCATGGACGCTCTCTGCGGCTACTGGCAGATCGAACTCGCCGAAGAGGATAGACACCTTACCACCTTTATAACTCCACATGGTAGATTCCAATATTGCAGAGGACCAATGGGATTTGCAGCAACAGGCGATGCCTATTGCCTACGAGGTGACATTGCACTGCAAGGTGTCAAGAATTGCGTCAAAGTGGTGGACGACATCCTCCTTTACGATGCCGAATACACCACTCACCTTACCCGCATCCACCAAGTCCTCACCAGATGTCGTGAATTTGGCATCACCATTAATAAGGAAAAATTTAAGGTCGCCGCGCCTAAGGTGGATTTCTGCGGATTCACATTGTCAGTGGCAGGTATCGCTGCTGACCAAGACAAAGTGATTGCTATCAGGGACTTTCCAACTCCTGCAAATTTAAACAGACCTTAGGTCCTTTATGGGTCTCGTTAACCAGTTGGCTGAATTCACCCCGGAGATATCCGCAGCTGCCCAACCTCTCCGGCCCCTGATGAGCCCTAAGAGACAATTTCTCTGGACACCGGATCATGACGAGGCATTCCGACGGGTGAAAGCCGCCCTCATCGACCCCCCAATTCTCGCCTCATTCGATCCAACCCTGCCAACTATCCTCCAGACGGATGCATCTCGGCTTAACGGCATTGGTTTTGCATTACTACAGGACCACGGCAGCGGACGCCTACGCCTAATCCAATGCGGTTCCCGTTTCTTGACGGAGGCGGAGACTAGATATGCCACCATCGAGTTAGAATTACTCGCCGCCGTCTGGGCGATGTTCAAATGCAAATATTACTTGATGGGACTTCAGAATTTTACGTTGATGACCGACCATCGCCCCCTGGTTCCCATCCTGAACAGCTACACTTTGGACGCAGTGGAGAACCCACGTCTCCAGCGCCTGAAGGAGAAGGTGTCCCCATACATCTTCACAGCAGTATGGCGTGCCGGAAAGGATCTTCGCATCCCGGACGCCCTATCCCGTGCCCCAGTGAGCTACCCAGCGCCGGAAGACCACACACTCTGCACCGACTCCATTGCATCTCTACATACGATAGCCACGGTGAGAGCTGTGACAGAGTCCCACGGAGATGAAGATAGGACTCTGGAGGAGTTACGTGACTCAGCTAGGACTGACCCAGACTACGTCCAATTGCATCGCTGTGTGACGTCCGGATTCCCCTCGGACCGCTATGCCCTTCCTAGGCCCTTGCTCCCATACTGGAAAATTCGGGATAACCTCCATGCCGATGGTGACCTCGTCCTCTACGGCATGAGAATTGTGGTTCCTAACGCCCTTCGCCGCCGCATCCTGGCCCGTCTTCATGATAGCCACAGGGGCGTGGAGGCGACAAAACGCCGGGCAGGTCAAACCGTCTTCTGGCCAGGCATCAATTCGGACATTGCAAACACGGTCCAGTCGTGTGAACCCTGCCAGTATCTCCAACCTAGCCAGCAGAAGGAACCCATACTCAGCGACGACCACCCAACAAGGCCCTTTGAGTCGGTCTCAGCGGACTTCTTCTCCGTTGCAGGCAAGTCATTCCTTGTCATCGCTGACAGACTCTCCGGCTGGCCTGTGGTCGTCCCTTGCAAAAGCGATACGACGTCGTCCAACACCATCCGCATGTTCTGCAACTACTTCCGGGAGGTTGGTGTCCCCCTCCGCTTGCGAACAGACGGAGGCCCCCAGTTCACCAGCCAGGAGTTCAGGAGCTTTGCAGCACGATGGGGTGTGCGACACATTGTCACATCACCTCACTACCCGCAATCCAATGGCCATGCCGAGGCCGCCGTGAAGGCCATCAAGCACCTCATCCTCAAGGTGGCCCCTTCAGGTAACATAGATTGCGAGGAATTCGACCGAGGCCTCCTGGAACTTCGGAACACTCCCAACTTCACTGGTCGTTCCCCAGCTCAGGTGTTATATGGCCACCCCCTCCGCTCCTGCGTTCCGGCCCACCCAGATGCTTTCTCCACAGAGTGGCAGACCAAAGCGGAGGAATGCGACCGCCGCGCAGCAACCCAGGCCAAGGATGCTGCAGCTCGGTATGACAGCCATGCACGTGAACTCTCCAGGCTGTATATCGGCCAGCATGTTCGGCTCCAGGACCCGAAGACCCACCGCTGGGACAAGGTCGGCATTGTCATGCGCGTTGGCAAAGCCAGGACCTATGAAATACGCACCACAAGTGGCCGCGTGTTGCAGCGTAACCGCCACTTCTTGCGACCTGTCACCTGCACCCCTTCCCATCCACACGAGGCCCATAGCGAGGACCCACCTGCTGATTTGCGTCGCTCCAAGAGACTCCAGCGCAGATTGTCCGCCCGTGACTAAAGTCTGCGGGCGCGAAAGGGGAAGGGAGGTGTGGGTTATTGATATCCCCGTCTGGCGACATGTGGCAACTCACATGCCCGGGGTAGGCATGCATAGGTGCTTAGCAACAGTGCTTGAGTGAGAGACTAGAGGGGACGCGGAGTCACGCATGGGCGCTAGCTTTGACTCTGTTATTATATTGTACCTTCTTGTAACTGTGTTAGTGTTTAAGGCTGAATGTACTTAAGAACCTACAGTGTATATTATTAGCCCTCGACCAACACACACAGAGGAGGTGAAGGGGAAGAAGATGAAGGAAAAGGAGGAAATAGAAAAGTAGAGTTAGATTAACACCGCAGAGGAGGCAGATGAAGACGAGGATGTTGAAACGTTGATGGTGGACGAGAAGCAGAGGGGCCCATTGTTAGACAAGGAGGAGGAGGAGAAGGGGAATCAGGAGTAGGAGGAGGAGGAGGGGGAGGAGGAGGAGGAGGTGGAGGAGGAGAGGAGGAGGAGGAGGCTTAGGAGGAAAAAGAGGAGGAGGAGAAGTAGTAGGAGGAGTAGGAGGTGGAGGAGGAGGAAAAAGAGGAGGATAAGGAGGAGTGGAGGGAAGGAGGGGGGGAGGAGGGGTAGAATGAGGCGGAGGAGGAGGAGGAAAAGGAGAAGGAAAAGGAGGGGAGGAGGAGGAGGAAAAGGAGGGGAAGAAGAGGAGGACGAGGAGGAGAACAAGGAGGAGGGCGAGATGGAGAAGCGGGAGGAGTAGGACGAGGAGGAGGATAGGGAGAGGTAGCGAACGGGGAGTAGAACGAGGAGGATGAGTAGGACAAGAAGGAGGAGGAAGAGGTGGAGGAGGAGGAAGAGGTGGAGGAGAAGGAGGAGGAAGAAGAGGAGGAGGAAGAAGAGGAGGAAGAGGAGGAAGAAGAGGAGGAGGAAGAGGAGGAGGAAGAGGAGGAAGAAATGTTGGAATAATGGAGGAGAGTATCCAGCTAATGAACAGAATACAGGGAAGGGTCTGAGATCGTCACAAGAACCCGGAAGAAATCTCTCAAAGATTAGGAAAGGATAAAGTGAAGGAAGAAAATGAAGAAAAACTAAGACAGATGAAGAAAGAAACGGAAAAAGGTATAGATATGAATAAATGAGAAGAAGGTAAAACCTAAAGGAAAGGAGAAGGATAATATAAAAAGGGAAGAAGAGATTAAGAGGCGAAGTAAAGGTAAATAATTTAAGGAAGAAGAGATGGAAGGAGAGGACAAAGAAGCTAGAAGGGAGGAATGGAGGAAGAGGAAAAGGAAGAGGGAGATAAAGATGAAGAATAGGAGGATTTGGAAGAAGAAGGAGAATGGAAAGATGAACGTTTAAAGAAGGAGAATACGCTAACAAGGGAAGGGTTTCCAAAGAAAGAAAGAGATGAAGACATAAAACAGAATAGAAAGAAAACAAAAAGACTCGAGAGAGATTTCAGACAAATCTCAAGGAAGAGAGAACTCGGAAGGAAAGAAAGGAATTAATGAAAATTTTCAACAAAGGAGGTGGAAGAACAAGGAAATAATGAAAGTCTGAATAAAAGGAGGAGGAGGAGGAGGGAGGAGGAGGAGGAGGAGAAGGAGGAGGAGGAGAAGGAGGAGGGACATATGTCAAAGGTCAAAAAGTATAACAAAGTAAAGTAGAACCAAACATGAACAAAGACGCAAGGAAATGTGTACAGAGAAAGGCAATGAGAATTATCGATAAAGATGAAGAAGGGGGAGGCTTGAAGGAGACTGAATCAGAAATTGCATGACCTCAGCCTAGGGTGAACGAAAGGTTACATGACTTGACCTCGACTGACCCACAAATTGCATGACTTTGACCCAGGTTGAACCAGATACTGCATAACATTAACTATCTAGACCAATACTCCTCCTCCCTTGCTCTTACCCTTTTCTCCCCCTCTCCTCCCCCTCCTGTCTCCTCCTCCTACACCTCCCCTCTCCCGCCCCTCCCCTCTCCTCTCCTACCCCTCCCCTCTCCTCTCCCACCCCTCCCCTCTCCTCTCCTATCCCTCCCCCTCCTCTCCTACCCCTCCCCTCCCCTCTCCTACCCCTCCCCTCTCCTCTCCTCTCCTACCCCTCTCCTCTCCTACTCCTCCCCTCTCCTACACCTCCCCACTCCTGCCCCTCCCCTCTCCTGCCCTTCCCTTTTCCTCCCCCTCCCCTCACCTCCCCCTCTCCTCTTCACCCCTTCCCTCACCTCCCCCTCTCCTCTACACCCTTCCCTCACCTCCCCTTCCCTCTCCTCTCATCCCCTCACCTTCCCTTCTCTTCTCCTCCCGTCCCTTCACCTCCCCCTCTCCTCTCCTCCCTCTCCCTATCCTTCCCTTCCCTTTTCTCCCACTCCCTTCTACCCCTCCTCTCACCTTCCCATCCTCTCTCCTCCCCAACCCCTCTCCTCCCCATCCTCTTTTCTCCCTATCCTCTACCCTCTCCCTCCTCTCTTTTCTCCCTCTCTCTCCTTCTTTCCCTCTTCTTTCCCCTCCGCCTGGAAGAGAGAACAGACACTATAAGTTATATCACAATGTTATAGTGATAAATAACTAGACATGAGCAGTAAGAAGATAAACGACTAGTTAGTAGAGCAGCGTTCCAATCAGTAAGATCAAGGCTTCAGATTACATATACGTGCAACCACAGTCATTTATTCAATTGTACAGTTGTAGAGTCTTACAGCCTCAGTCATTTCAACACACACTGACACACCACTGAACTCCACATGTACTTCTTACGAACTCCACATGTACTTCTTACCCCCTTTATTCAGTTCCTTTTCTAGTTCCATCTTCCACATCAAGGCTCCCATGATGTTTGCTATAGATTCTGATAATTATTTTTTCTCGTACAATTTTCATTTTTTCTTACATCAAAAATAGTCCGCCTCAGTATCTCTTAGCTTGTCTTAGAAAGCGAAATGTGCAAACTATATCTTTTCACACCTGAAATTAACGTCTGCGAGATTTGTTTCACTTATGATAACCGTTTCCTTCTCTTTGTTTATCTTTTATAAACATTTACTCCAGCCATCTGACTCTTCATTTCGTTCTTAAGTTTCTCGATCTTCTTCCAGATACCCACACGTTATCTTCCAGAACGTATTTACAAACGAGAACATTCACTTTGCTCTCCACCTTTTCTAAGTGTTTCTTCTTCTATTTCTTTTGTGGCAACACGCCACTACTGTAGTGTCCCCTTAACGCATATAACATAAGCATCTGAGGGTGATATTGTTCCATAACTTGTACAAAGTAATAAAATATTTGTTGTATACAATTCATGTTAAGGCGGACGGGAAATCCAATGGTAAGTCCAGAGAGATTTGGAATTTAATTTAATTTTTCTCTTACGGATGATGACCTTTTACCATGATGTGATAACTAACCACATCACTTTTTGCAAACGTGAGCGTCCTATTCATCTGTTAATCGTCATCAATTGGGGCCAGGCCTGGGAGCTCCTTGCCTCACTGAGTCCCCGGCGCCAGTCCCCACGGTCTCTACGAGAGCAAGTTTCCATGCAGACACCCTCCCATCCCTCTCCAAACAACCCTCGTCAAGTTCGATCAATTTGCCTTAGCCATGAATACTATGGACGTCCCCTTCGTTCCCTACATAGAGGGTCGTCTCTTGTGGAGACAACTCTCTGATCAAGATCAACAGTGAAGAAAATATTGCACAATATTCTTCCTATCCCTGAGTAATGGTTTACGTGTACTGACGTACAACTTAGTTTAAATCCTTTTATGTCAAGAGGGAATGGAGACCGGCACGCTTACCATTACGCCACCAATTGGGGTCACGCTTTCACACGTGGTCGTGTGAAAGCGTCCATAGACACCCATGATTCTTCGAGAGCACGACGTCGTGTCGCGGACGTCGCACGACGAAAAGTCGTGTGAAACGAACATAACCACTCGACTCCCGACTTCTTCAACCAGACATTCTGATCGTGACTTCCCAAGTCTCATTTCCGTTCCCCCCGTGTTTACCACCCTTGTTCTTTGTGTTTGTCAAACCCTTTGTTACAATACCAACCTGCATACCACACACAGCATACCACAAGACCGTCAACACAACACGTCACAGGCCATACCACAAGGTCACCCACCCCATACCACATCAGCCTAATGAGAACTCGCTTCCTTCCTCTCGTTTGCAAAATCCGAACGATAGGTGAGGATATTAAGGTCCCGTTCAAACATAATGCACTGATAAGGTCTGTTTGCGTAGTTACAACGCTAAATGGAATATATTGTTGATGAGAACACGCACGTACGCATCCATGTATGAACGGATATATGCATAACACACACACGCACACACACACACACACACACACACACACACACACACACACACACACACACGCACGCACGCACGCACAAACACACACACACAGTAAGTTACTTGGGGGTCAATCCGGCTTTGTGTATTCACTTGGTTTTTAGATCACGTGTTGGACTCGTGATCGACAGCTATTTCCCTCTCAGAAGAGAGCTCAGAGCTCGTAGGTCCGATCTATGGGTAATGCTATGACCTTACACACACACACACACACACACACACACACACACACACACACACACACACAACTCCCCGCCCACGAGAGTCAGAGTAACGACCCGAAGCGCAGCGGTACCGAAATAATTTCGGCCCTGGGCAGGATTTGAACCAAGTACTACGGGCACCACCATGCTAGCAGTTCAGCGCTCTACCAACTGCGCCACCGAGTCGTGTGTGTGTGTGTGTGTGTGTGTGTGTGTGTGTGTGTGTGTGTGTGTGTGTGTGTGTGTGTGTGTGTGTGT
>NC_134796.1:56721060-56726060 GCF_046742065.1 Oratosquilla oratoria
TGAAGAGCTGGTGGCTGATTTCAGCGTAGGACACAGGACTTCAAGGGACTTCGCCAAGGATTCCGAACTCGCAGTAGCAGACACAGTAATCCTCTTCAACATCGAAGAAGAATTGAAGAACGTTGAAACCCCCATCAACAAACGCAGATGCTCAGAGTCCCAAAATGAAGTTTTGCATCTAAATAAGAAACTTCGGACTTCCGATGATAACGATTTCCGAACTTCATGGAATGAAGTTAAATTTCTTGGAAAAGGAGGTTTTGGATCCGTTCACCTTGTAGAAGACACATCTTCAAGTCTTCTCTGCGCAAGGAAGTCGGTCAAAATCAACCACATTCAAAGCCAACAACGAGAAGTCGATATTCATAAGAAACTCGATCACGAGAACATTATCGGCTTCTTTGGCGAAACTGTTCATCAGGAATACATTTACATTTACCTCGAGTATGCCAGCGGTGGCACAATGCACGACAAGATCGGTGCCAAAGAAGTGCCCGAAGACACCGCTCGTGGCTACTTCGTCCACCTCATCACAGGAGTTCGATACCTCCACTCGCTCAAAATCACTCACCGAGACCTCAAGCCCGAGAATCTTCTTCTGTCGGCTTCCGACGTTGTTAAGATCGGCGACTTCGGTCTCGCTTGCGAGTTCGAGGAGGGCAAATACCTTACCTTCGAGTGCGGAACTATGGCCTACACAGCTCCCGAGGTCTTCAAGAGACATTACAAGGGAGAACAGGCCGATGTTTGGTCATGTGGAATCATTCTCTTCAAGCTTCTCACTGGTCGGAATCCTTGGCGAAGGGCTCTCATCACAGACCTAGACTTTGAGGTCTGGTCGACCTCACTTCAATTGAAGAGGACTTCCCAAATGCAGGAAGAAAATTTCTGGAGAGAGATCTCCAATGATACTTTCGGACTTTTGGAAAAAATTCTCGTTCCATCTCCTGAGGATCGAGCAACACTCACAAGCATCGAACAAAATGCCTGGATTCAAGGCTGATGCGTTAAATCATTTCAAGAAATTACAAAATATTATGAAAAAAAGTTTTATAAATACTTTCATACACTCGATAGATTTGAACTATATCAAAACGAATTCTGATGAGCAAATTAAGTTTTACAAAACTGCTGCCTGAAATATTTAGCAAAATAGTTTTATGCTATCGATAAACTTGAATCATATTAAACCGAATTATGATGAACAAATTAAGTTTTACAAAATTACTGCCTGGAACATTTGGCAGAATACTTTTCTAATGGGATATTTCCCTCAGCTGAATAAAATTGTCTGACAGCAGACATCATTATCGTTATTATAATTCTTCCTCCGGAATTATTTCTTACATTACTATCTCTTCCTCGAATCCATTACACGTATTCTCTCTTTTCCGTCTTCCAGCTCTCTCTCTCTCTCTCTTTATCTCTCTCTCTCTCTCTCTCTCTCTCTCTCTCTCTCTCTCTCTCTCTCTCTCTCTCTCTCTCTCTCTCTCGTTCGTTCGTTTTGGTTCATTCGGTTTCTTCTATGTCTGGGTCTTCCTCCCGGGTCCCCTGCCAGTTTACTTTCTTTGCTCTTATCTTCTTTTTCCGCTACATTTGCCAAAGTTTTTGAGGTTGGGGAGCGAGTACTCATAGGGCCATTTGTTATTCTAAATTCCATAAGGAGCCTTCACGGTTTAACGTGGCGAGTTTTTGTAACCCCCTTTTTTGTGCGAGACTTTTTACATCAGTAAAGGTAATAATGAAACACACAGTTGATTATATCAATACTTAAAATGAAGAGTGTTGATTCTTTCTGCAACCAAGTGAATTTCCGTTCTTAGCAGAATGACAGCGGTACCTTTCGCATAAATCTTTCCTAGAACCCTTACGATCTGTTCGTTTAAACCCTGCTTACGTAGCGAGTTTATTATGGCTATTTGTTCTACCTAGTCAAAGCCCATCACGTAACTCGCAAAAGCTAAATAGAGAGGTATATTGTATTCTGTCGTTTTCTCGATTAGTTGGTTCATCGCCTGCAAATGGTCCAGAGTAGAATATCCGCTTCTAAAACCTGCCTGTTCTCTCGGTTGGTTTCCATCTAAAACTTGAATTAGTCTATTTTTAAGGATCTTGGAGAATACTTTATATAGATTTGATAGCAAGGTAATCGGTCGATATTTAAGGACGAGCTGATTGCCAGGCGTCTAACGTAGGACGTGAAGGCCGCGTGCTGGAGGTTCATGTCCGCCTACAGGCAGCGGAGGAAGCTCAGGGCAGCTTCTTTCAGTGAGGTGTATTTGGCAAAGGATCCTCTAAGAGACACTCTTTTAATTTCGAGAATACATAAATTTTTGGCCAAGATATGACGTTTTTATTTCCTTTTCGAAAAAGTGTCAAATTTAATCCGAACACCCTGTATACACACACACACACACACACACACACACACACACACACACACACACACACACACACACACACACACACACACACACACACACACACACACACACACACACACACACACACACACACACACACACACACACACTTTACCCCCACATCTACTTTATACATGAGCAACTTCTTGGAACAGAACCCTCCTCACCGTACGAAAACAACCTCCGTTACTGCTACTGAAGATTGCATGGGTTCGTCTCGAGGAAAAACACGAAGATCCAAACAAACTAATCACTTCAATTGATGTATTAGAGACACCGAGAGGTGATGGATTGTAGGTCCGATATTTTTCTTGTTCTGTCTTCAGCACTCTTGTCTGTGTTTTTTTTTTTTTTTTGTCTGTATGTCTGGTTTTTGTATGTGTTATCTTTCTGTCCGTGTTTCTGCCTGTTCTTCTGTACATCATTCTATCTGTTTATCATACATCAACCATTCTACCTTTAATGTGCCTGTATGGGTTTTATCAATCAATATGTCTGTCAATCTATATATCTATTTACAGAAAACATTGTTTTACTGTCTGCTTCATATGCCTTCATGTCTACCTAATTATCTACCTATCTCCGTAGTAATCTACGTGCCTCTTTATGTACCTTCCTATCTGCCTAGTTGTCTACCAGCCTAACTGCCTCGCTACCTACCTGCCTCTCTACCCAGCTATCTACCTACCCAGTTATCTACATTCATACCTGCCGGCCTACCGTCACATTAATGTAAAGGTTTCTGCGTCGCACCCTACACTCATTAGATTTATTCATTATCATCGATCAGAACCCGACGATGCCAATTTCGGTGCCAGATAAGTCGAGAGAAGTGCCACAGTGCCAGGCAAATGGCCCTCACCAGTCCAGAAGTTGGAGAAATTAAGCAGCATCGAGCAGCCAGGAAACGTTCATCATTTATGCAACTCAGAAGCTGTCAACCCAAGTTGTGAAGACGATATGATGAGGGCAATCAAAATCTGTTGCAAATTGGCCACAAATTATTCATTTTGTCTTATTCTTTCTTTACTGATATTATTTATTTTACTTTTTTATTTATATTTATCTATTTACTTGTTTGATTTTTCTGTAGTAGTAGTAGTAGTATAGTAGTAGTAGTATAGTAGTAGTAGTAGTAGTATAGTAGTAGTAGACAGACCCTGCTGCTTCCACCACACAGTTCCAATAGGATGGAGGTCGTATAAAAAAAATAGTAGTAGTAGTAGTAGTATCGTCAGTTTTAATATTGTTACTACTGCTATTTTTATCATTATATGCATTTTCTTTTTCCTTGTGCAAATTGAATAAACTCTGAAATACTCGAGATGGTCCTTTTCTTTTAATAAGAGAAGTGACTCATTCTTCCTCCATCTCAGTGATGAGGACTCGCATTCCTTGAGTCAAACACAAAGCAGTGAGGCATAGCTCACTCATTGTAGAGTCCGAGAGTTTAATGTGGGATGTCTCCACATCTTCACCAGGATGTCATACTATCATCAGATCTACCTGGTTACACATGACCTCCCATATGAATCTGGTGGCTTAAACGGAAGAGTTCCGGTCTCGTATTCGATTAGTTGCGGGTTCGAATCCCATACTTCTCTCCAATTCACAGCAATGACTGGTTGTTACCTGTCCCAATAGTCCCTGAAGACCATATCAGGGCAAAGGTGACGGCTTCTGTCGCAGCTACTCAGCGCCTCCTGGCGTAAGTTCCTCAACTTCCCAACACCAAGCATGAGATTTCAACAATAAATCGTCCTTATTCACAGTCAACCGAACCATAACATCCAAACATCACACTTATAAGAACATAGCCCCAACATCCCCTCACTAGTTCTTACACGTAAGAACATAAAAACGGAGAAGACTGAAAGAGACTATGAAGCCTACGCTAGGCAGTTCCATGTCACTTACCACCTGTCCTCCCTATCCATAATTTATCTGGTCTTCTCTTAAGTCAACCAATTGTTTAAGCGCTCACTACATGGTTACTAAGACTCTTCCTTTCGTTAACTACTCAACTAGTTAACCAATTCCTAACTACTTCCATCTTAAACCTATTTATCACAAATGTAGCACAAATATCACAAGGCAAGGAATTTTGCTGACCGAACGAGTTTAGGGGTCGTTACTCGAGGCGAAGGTCGAGGGGATGGTGGTTCGAACCCTGCCACCGGCGAAGTTCGTGTCGTGTCCTCCCGATAGAGGAGATTTGTGACGTTAGACAACATCATCTCAAAACAAGCTTTCTATAGTAAACAGCCCAATTCTACACTCATAAGAGAAAGGGACACAGACTCTATTTTATGTTGTCAATAGGTTTCGAGTTTTAAAGACACCCCTAAGGACCAGAGGCACGCTACACCTAACTTCCCCCAGAGAACATGACTGCTCATTTCAACTGTCGTTGGGTGATTCTATTCACAACGGAGAACCTTACTGTAGTAAAAGAACTCAAAATTATACATTTAAGAAATCGGTGACCAGGTTGAGATTAACAATTAAAAAACAAATTGATTGATTACAAATGAATAAATAAACAAATAAATAAAAGTAAATAGATAGATAAATATA
>NC_134796.1:56731060-56736060 GCF_046742065.1 Oratosquilla oratoria
TTCCTCTCTCCTGCTCCCCTTCCCCTCTCTCCTATCTCTCCTGTCTTCCCCTTCCCCTCTTTCTCCTTCCTCTCCCTTCATCCCCTTCACCATTTCTCCTTCCTCTCCTCTCTTCCCCTTCCCCCTTTCTACTTCCTCTCCCCTCTTTCCTCTTCCCCTTTCTCTCTCCTCTTCCCCTTCCCCCATTCTACTTCCGCCCCCTCTTTCCTCTTCCCACTTTCTCTTCCCCTCCCCTCTTTTCTCTCCCTTCTTCCCCTTTACCTTTTCTCCTTCATATCCCCTCTTCCCCTTCCTACTTTCTACTTCCTATTTCCTCTTCCCCTTCCCCTACTCCCCTTCTCCCTTTCTCTCTCCCTTTTTTCTCTTCCCCCTTTCTCCTATCTCTTTCCCTTACCCCTTTCCCCTTCCTCTCCCCTCTTCCCCATTTCTCCTTCCTCTCTTTTACCCCTTCCTACTTCCTCTCCCTTCTTTCTCCTTTCACAATCCTCTCCCCTCTTTCCCTTCCCCTTTCCTCTCCCCTCATTTTCCTTTCACATCTCTCCCCTCTTTCCCTCCCCTTTCCTCTTCCACCTCTCCCCTTTCTACTCCCCTTCCCTTTCCCTTCTTCCTCCTTCCCCTTCCCTTTTCCCTCTTCCCCCGTTTTCTTTCCTCTCCCCTCTTCCCAAACTCCCCCTCTCCATTATTCCCCCTTCCCCTTCCTCTCCCCTCTTTCCCCTTTCCTCTACCCTCTTACTTCCTCTTCCCTCTCCCCTCTTTCCCCCTTCTAAAAGCCCTCCTCACCTAATTTACATTCCAACGTAAAAATGGCAATTAAAATGACAAAAAAAAAGTGATTTGGAATCCATTTGGCTGCAAATGGTTCTCTGCTCTTTCGATAGCAGCTTGTTGCTATAGTTAACAAGGTCAAGTGCCAAATGCTCCTCAACACTCCTCATCTTCTCAACCCCGCTCACTCCCTCACTCCCCTTGTCCCCTCGTCTCCCTCATCCCTTTATCTCGTCACTCCCGTCACACACTCACTCCCCTCTTCCCCATTATCCTCCTCTCTCCCCTCATCCTCCTTATCCTCTCGTTCTCTCGCCACCAGCCCCTCATCTGAAACAGAAGCTGAGACCCTCTTAATCCTTTCACTATGAGAGTATACTACTTTAATTAGTTGAGGATAACTCATGACGAATTTATTTAAGTTAGGTAGAGCACCTCGCATTGAAACTGGTATGGCAATATCGTATACGCAATACATATACTCGTAGTATAGTGTGTGTGTGTGTATATACATATATATATATATATATATATATATATATATATATATATATATATATATATACATATATATTATAGATATATAAATCATACTGTATGCATATGTACACGCGTGAGTGTGTGTGTGTGTGTGTGTGTGTGTGTGTGTGTGTGTGTGTGTGTGTGTGTGTGTGTGTGTGTGTGTGTGTGTGTGTGTGTGTGTGTGTGTGCATGTGTGTGGGCGTGTGTATTATGAATGACAAATTTCCTCTGTAATCTTGTACCTGCTGACGGACACAAAGAAATGCGTACACATAAACCTATCCCTGTATATCTGAGCCATATACACGTTGTATTCGCACAGGCATGTTAGTGTACAGCTGATGAGCTTAGACCAGATTGCCTTGAGCATCTCAGCTGTCAAAGGCCTAAGTCGTTTGTGCTCATTACGCCTCACTGTCCCGTTTGCAAACTGAAACGTGATGACTCAAAGACAAAGACTCCGACGAATTCCGACGGAATCTCAAATCCGGATTGCTCCTGGGTGGCGAAACCGGCTGACTCGTCACTCGCCATTAGAGAGAGTGAAGAAGGAAAAAAAAAAAAAAAAAAAAAAAAAAACGGAGGGAGGAGGGACAAGTGGGGGAGGGTGTACGGGGAGGGGGGGGGCACAGTGGGGGAACAGAGAGGGGGAACAGAGGGGGGGAACAGAGGAGGGGCACATATGCGGAATTGTGATGATCTATTTTTGCAGTGTATTGACATTTGTAATGGTCCTGCTTGGTGTTAGATTTTTTCTTTTTTTTTTTGGTCTGGTGGAGGCTGTTGGTTGGTTGTCTTGGGTGGTGCCAGTGAGTCATGTTTGTTCACGTGGCGCGTTGGTTTGGATCTCCCCTCATGGGTAATCATATGTATATATAAGTATAAGACTGTTTCAGTCTCGGTCTCGATCTTAATTTCGGTCTCGATCTCGGTCTCGATATTATTCTTTGTCTTGATCTCAATCTCGGTCTCGATCTCGATATCGGTCTCGATATCGGTATCGATCTCGGTCTCGATCTCGGTATCTATTTCCGTCTCGATCTTAATATCAGTCTCCATCTTAATATTGGTCTCGATCTAAATCTCGGTCTCGATCTTAATATCAGTCTCGATCTCAATCTGTCTCGATCTTAATATCGGTCTCGATCTCGGTCTTAATCTCGGTTTCGATCTTAATCTCGGTCTCGATCTCAATCTCAATCTCGATCTCGGTCTCAATCTCTGTCTCAATCTCGGTCTCAATATCAATCTCAATCTCGATCTTAATCTCGGTCTCGATCTTGATCTAGGTCTCGATCTCAATCTCGGTCTCGATCTCAATCTCGGTCTCGATCTCAATCTCGGTCTCGATCTCAATCTCGGTCTCGATCTCAATCTCGGTCTCGATCTCAATCTCGGTCTCGATCTCAATCTCGGTCTCGATCTCGGTCACGATCTCGGTCTCGATCTTAATCTAGGTCTCGATCTCGATCTTAATCTCGATCTCAATCTCAATCTCGATCTCGGTCTCGATTTCGGTCTCGATTTCGGTCTCGATTTCGGTCTCGATCTCGACTTCTGTCTCGACCTCGGTCTCGATCTCGATCTCGGTCTCGATATCGGTCTTGATCTTAATCTCGGTCTCGATCTTAATCTCGGTCTCGATCTTAATCTCGGTCTCGATCTTAATCTCGGTCTCGATCTTAATCTCGGTCTCGATCTTAATCTCGGTCTCGATCTTAATCTCGGTCTCGATCTCGATCTCAATCTCGGTCTCGATCTCGGTTACCCTTATGTTCGCTTGCTTTCGCCCCTACTCTTGCTCCTGCTCTTGGTCTCGTTCTCGTTCTTGCTCTTGCTTTTGCTTTTGATCTCGCTTTCGCTCTTGCTCTTACTCTTGCTCTCGCTCTTGCTCTTGCTCTTACTCTTACTCTCGCTCTATCTCTCGCTCTTACTCTTACTCTCGCTCTTACTCTTACTCTCGCTCTTACTCTTACTCTCGCTCTTACTCTTACTCTCGCTCTTACTCTTACTCTCGCTCTTACTCTTACTCTCCCTTTTGCTCTCGTTATTGCTCTTGCTTTCTTGCTCCTACTCTCACTCTTACTCTCGCACTTGCTCTCGCTCTTCCTCTCGTTCTTGCTCTCGTTCCTGCTCTTACTCTCGCTTTCCCTCTTGCTCTCTTTCTTGCTCTTGCTCTCGTTCTTATAACATACCTTTTTCTAGCTTCTAGTTAGTGGCCAATGAACTACTTAGATAGCCCGGTATTATTTCCTGTGCTCGTAATTAAACAACAACCGGGAGAATACAATAACTATGATGTCAAAAGAAGCACCAAAAACAAGAAAAATAGATTTCTAAACTTATTTTTTGTTGTATCAAATTCTATAGATTCTTTGATAAAAATCGCCAAGCTATTTTAGTTCAAGAGATCACCAATTGTCCGAATTGGTTATCATTTGGTCATATTTGGGGCTCACGTGACCCTTTGCTTAATAAAATCGTGTAGAAGTTATATTCATAACATCTATACAATGAGCCACTGTACTACAGTGAGGGAAAGATGAGAGAATTGTGCATTATGCTGTATGTATGTATATATGTATGTGCGTATGTATATATGTATGTGTGCATTTATGCATATATCTGTGTGTATGAATATATGTTTATTTATGTTTACATATGTATATATGTGCGTGTGTGTGTGTGTGTGTGTGTGTGTGTGTGTGTGTGTGTGTGTGTGTGTGTGTGTGTGTGTGTGTGTGTGTGTGTGTGTACGTATTTACATGTGTACATGTGTTTACGTATGTGTATTTACCTAGTTGCATTTACCTAGTTCCATTATACAGGAAGGAGAGCTATGTTCGTGGTAACCCGTCTAGTTTGTTCTTGAATTCTTGTATGGTGTGTGTGTGTGTGTATTTTCCTAGCTGTATTTACCTAGTTGTATTATAAGGAAAGGGAGCTATGCTCGTGGTAACCCGTCTTTGTATCTTTCAGCATCAATTTTTTTCTTAAAGTCTTGAATAGTGTTTGCACACACTGTTTTTTTATCTACTGTAGATTATTTCATATATCCAGCACTTTGTGTGGGAAGCTATTTTTTCAGATCTCTTCTATAGTTATCCTTTTTGAGTTTCTTTTCGTGTCCTCTTGTTTTTCTATTGTCACTTTTTAATAAATCATTCTTATCAAGGATTTCCATTCCTTTCATGATTCTATAGTCAGTAGATCACCTCTTTCTCTTCTCTGCTCTAGTGTTGGTAGTTCCAATTTGGATAATACTTGTTCGTATGTTAATTTGGAAAGACCTGGTGCCAACTTTGTCGTTGCTCTCTGTATTCTTTCTAATTTCTTTATATTCTTTTTAGTACTGGGTGTCCATAGTGTCGCTGAGTATTCCTGTTTTGGTCTTATTAATGTAACTAATATTCATTTAATCATTTCTTAATCCAAATAGTCAAATGCCACTTTCATTGACCTTAATGGGTTGAAAGTTTCTCCGACTATTTTGTTGACATGTCTGTACGATGTCATGTCTTTGCTGATTATTACTCTAAGGTCTCTTTCCGAGTTAATTTATTTCTTCTTCACCAATTTTATCATTTTTTGATATTCCGTTTTTACTTTCCCCAAACTCCATCATACTATATTTCTTGATATTGAAGTTTACTTTCCACTTCTGGGTCCATTTCCAGATTTTGTCCAGGTCTGATTGTAATGATTCACAATCC
>NC_134796.1:56746060-56778560 GCF_046742065.1 Oratosquilla oratoria
CCGGCAATTTACAATTATATTCACCCTTTTTAGTCACCTGAACAATTTTATCTAGATCTTTATGGTAAAATGAAATTCTTCTTTTTTCACTGTATACAGAAACATGACAGGAATGACAGGATTTTGTCTGGCTATTCGGAATTCCAGCATCTATTGCAGCGTTTCTTAACCAGGGTTCCCCGGAACGCTAGGGTTCCGCAAAAGGTCCCTAAAGCGGCCCATACACGATCAATTATATTGCGCAATTTCATTGTCAATTCAGAGTACTGACAATGAAATTGCGCAATATAATTGATCGTGTATGGGCCGCTTAAGGGTTCCACGAGAACAAGTGAGATAAGCTAATGCACTTTTGATTTTTTATCTAATTTCATATACGTAATATAATTAAACACGCACGACATACCCTTCATACTATCTAACCTATTATTACGATGAAAATAAAATGAGGAAGATTTGGTATACGTCTTTTTTTTTTTTTTTTTTTTTTTGCGCAGGGGTTCCTTGAGACATGCAATTTATTCTAAAGGTTACGTAAGGGTAAAAAGGTTTAGAAGCTCTGATCTATAGAATTGGCACTGCATCCCTACATATGCCATAGGTTAGGCTTGGGTGTCGTCTGTAGTACACATTGATAAGTAGATGTAGTATGTAACTGAAGAAAAATTACATTGCTTGAGAGAAGATTGGAGGGGAGGGAAAAGAGCATATTTAATGTACATCTACAGCTAGGATAGAGATGGTGGATTGAATTATCCACGCCCACCTGCACACCCACACGTTTAGACGCCCACTCGCCCCACACAGACACTCACGCAAAAAAAAAAAAAAAAAAAAAAAAAAAAATGCAAGTTTTTCTAAGGACACGCTACAGGCTTGCTGCTTTGGCACGTTTCCTGGGAAAATTTTCACTCTAAGTCTTAACCAAATTATACATAAAGAAGGATAGAGGCCAAGACTACGCGGTCATGGATGTCTGCGCTAAGCTAGGATAAACCGAAATTGTGATGGTTAAGTTTAACACAAGCTAATCAGTTACAACTTGGTTAGGAAGATTCTTGAGGTTTAAGAAAATGGTGTAAAATGTAACGTGTACCTTAAACAGGTTTCCATAAGCTACATACCTTTAACAAAATAAATTCGCAATTATTGTTCTACGTGGCTTTAGTCAAAACATTACCATTGAAATAAGAATTCAACTTCTAAGATTTGACTGAAACAAAATAATTTCAAATTTATTAAATTTTCTTCTTAATTATGCAAAGGTCTTCTAAAGCTGAATTAAGTTACCTAACCTATGTATAAAAAGATAATCATGATAATAGTAATGATAATAATGCTTTAAAGAAATCTTCGTAATTCTTAATTCAGCATTTACATGTTTCTCTAGCGTTAATAATATTGCTGTTATTTCGTTCTCCAAGTACCTAACTAAACGTATACGTCTATTCTGAAGAAGAGATAAGATTGAATAAAATTGAGAGAGAAAAAGTATGAAGGTAAAGGGGAAAGAAAGAAAGAGGAGTTAGAGAAGGGTTACGAGAAGGAGGATGAGGAAGATGAGAAAGATGAGGAGGATGAGGAGGATGAGGAGGATGAGGAAGATGAGGAAGATGAGAATGAGGAAGATGAGAATGAGGAAGATGGAGGATGAGGAGGATGAGGAGGATGAGGAGGATAAGAAGAATGAAGAGGAGGAAGAGGAGGAGGAGGAGGAAGTGGATGAGAAAGAGGAGTAGAGGGAAGAAGATGAGGAGGAAGAAGATGAGGAAGGTGAAGATGAGGATGATAAGGAGGACGAGGATGATGCGGAAGATGAGGAGGAAGAGGAGGAAGATGAGGCGGATGAAAAGGAAGATGAGGAGGACGAGGAAGATGAGGATGAGGAGTAATGAAGTTGAGGTTGAGGTTGACGATAAAGATGAGGATGAGGATGAATAGAGGAGAAGTAGGAAGAGGAGGAGGAGGAAGAGGAGGAGGAGGAAGAGGAAAAGGAGGAGGAACATAATAGTGATGATGAAGAAAAGGATGAAGATAAGGAGGAGTGGGAGTAAGAGGAGAGGGGAAGCAGGAATAGGAGGAAGAGGAGAAGTAGGAGCAGAAGGAAGATGGTGAGGAAAAGTAGGTGAAGTAAGAGGAAGAGGATAGGAAGAGTAGGAGGAGGAGAAGGAGGAAAAGGAGGAGGAGGAGAAGGAAAAGGAGAAAGAGAAGGAAAAGGAGAAAGAGGAGGAAAGGGAGGAGGGGGAGAGGGAGGAGGGGGAGAGGGAGGAGGGGGAGAGGGAGGAGGGGGAGAGGGAGGAGGGGGAGAGGGAGGAGGGGGAGAGGGAGGAGGGGGAGAGGGAGGAGGGGAGAGGGTGGAGGGGGGAGGGAGGAGGGAGGAGGGAGGAGGGGGAGAGGGAGGAGGGGGACAAGGAGGAGGGGGACAGTGAGGAGGGGAGAGGGAGGAGGGGAGAGGGAGGAGGGAAGAGGGAGGAGGGAGGATGGGAAAGGGTGGAGGGGAGAGGGAGGATGGGAAAGGGTGGAGGGGGAGAAGGAGAAGAGGAGAGGGAGGAGGGGAGATGGAGGAGGGGGATTAGGATTAGGAGGAAAAGAGAAGGAGTAAGATGAGGAGGAGGATGAAAGTAAGGAGGGGAAGGAGGAGGAGGAGGAAAATGATGGGGATGAAAGTGAAGGTGAAAGTGAGGAGGATGAAAGTGAGGAGGAGTAATAGGAGGAGGAGGAGTAACAGGAGGAAGAGGGTAAGGAGGAGGATGAAAGAGAGGAGGATGACAGTGAGGAGGATGAAAGTGAGTAGGATGACAGTGAGTAGGATGAAATTGAGGAGGATGAAAATGAAGAGGATGAAAGAGAAGAGGACGAAAGTGAGGAGGAGGAGGAGAAGGAAGAAGAGAATGAGGACGAGTAGGATGAGGGTGAGGAGGATGAAAGTGAAGAGGTGGAGGGTGAGGCGAGGGATGAAGTTGAGGAGGAGGGAGGAGAGAAAGGGAAATAGCAATCAGGCGGAAGGGAATGTCGCGTGTGGAGTGAGCGTTGGAGTGAATGGTGTTGTTGGTGAGACAGATGGCTGGGAGTTCCCCCCTCCATACAAACTAGTGAAAGGTTTGCACTTTTCCACTTCGTTTCCTTTCGACACTAAGTCCATCCCTTGTCGTTCAGAGCAATTGGACTCTCCCTGATAACCTCACCGTGTCTGTGTGTGATTCTGTGTGTGTTTGTGTGTGTGTGTGTGTGTGTGTGTGTGTGTGTGTGTGTGTGTGTGTGTGTGTGTGTGTGTGTGTGTGTGTGTGTGTGTGTGTGTGTGTGTGTGTGTGTGTGTGTGTGTGTGTGTGTGTGTGTGTGTGTGTGTGTGTGTGTGTGTGTGTGTGTGTGTGTGTGTGTGTGTGTGTGTGTGTGTTCACCTAGTTGTATTTTACGGGAAGGGGAGCTATGCTCGTGGTGTCCCGTCTTCATATCCCGTTTTATCTAGACTATCTTTAAATTCGTGTATCTTTTTGCACACATCATATTCTCATCTAACTTGTTCCAAACGTCTATTACCCTATGAGGAAAGCTGTTCTTTTTTAGGTCTCTTCTATAACTGTCTTTCTTGATTTTCTTTTCGTGTCCTCTTATATCTATATTATCCCATTTTATTTAGATCCTCTTGTGTGTGTGTGTGTGTGTGTGTGTGTGTGTGTGTGTGTGTGTGTGTGTGTGTGTGTGTGTGTGTGTGTGTGTGTGTGTGTGTGTGTGTGTGTGTGTGTGTGTGTCTACATGGGTACGTGCATGTCAATATGGGTGTCAGGGTATATGTCTGTGCTTCTGTATGTCTGTCTGGGTGGATATGCGTGTCTGGTGTTTTTGTTTCTCTTTTTTCCACTTTTAAACACTTCAGTATGATGTAGAGACTTGCACTGAATATAAAATTTTCACATTCATCATAACCACTTCAAAAGTACCATCGATACTATCATCACTATCATGGTCGCTACAATCCACCCACGCTCACGGCATATGTACCATCAAGCAGCGGGACGTTCACTACCTCAAAGGACAATGCCCACCTATCTTTTTTTTTTTTCTTCTTCTTTCTTTGCTTTGCGAAAGTCACTACAATCCACCCACGCTCACGGTATAGGTATCCAGCAGCGACACCTTCACTACCTCGGAGGACAATGCCCTCCTTTTCTTTTATTTTTATTTTTCTTTATCTTTTATTTTTTCTTAACTTTTTTCTATTTTTCTTCTTCTTTATTTGCTTTGTGAAAGTAAAAGACTCTTTGGATGCCGAAACGCGTTATGGTCTCGGAGACTTGCAAATAACACCAGACCAGGAGAAAAAATGATAAAGGGAATAAGAGAGAAAACGGAGAAAAATGCTGAGAGAAAACGGAGAAAAATGCTTGCATGTGTGAGTATAGACGTGAAAGAGAAGGATAACCATAACAAAGGGATTTAGGTAAAAGCCAAGAGGGAAAGAACGAGTAAAGCAAGGGGAGAAAGAAGAGGGGAAGAGGAGAATGGGAGGGAGAGGAAAAGGTAGGGAGGAGGAGGGAGAGGAAAAGGTAGGGAGGAGGAGGGAGAGTGAGGGAAAGGGAGTAGGAGTAGAAGTCAGGTTAGGAGGAGAAAGGAGGAGTAGGGGAGGGTTAGGGCGCAGGATACGTGTTTAGGGAGTAGAAATGAGAGAAGGACTAAAAGGACGGGGAAGAGTAGAAGAACGAGAAAGAGGGAAGGGGGATGAAGGAGGGAAAATGGGATGGAAAGGGAAAATGGGAAGGGACGGAAGGGAAAATGGGAAGGGACGGAAGGGAAAATGGGAAGGGACGGAAGGGAAAATTGGAAGGGATGGTTCAGGAGTGTTGGTGAGTAAAAATGAGGAATTAAATGGAGCTATATTGAAAATGAACAGTAACAGACCTATTGGTCCTCACAAGACTGTTATTGTACCTATTATTAATATATTTTTTTTATCCTATTTAGAAGTTGGTAATTCTAGTCGGGGAATTGCAGCTAAGTAAACGTCGAGATTTTTTATGAATACCTCTATAGTGGAACAGCTAATGACGCTGGAAGGAAGACCAGTCCATATATTAACAACGCGACTGAAGGAGGGGTATTTTAGATGTTTGAATTAATTTTCCTAAAATCTTGCATCCGTTATTCCTAGTTGCGTTGAACATGTCAATTTTGAAGTATTTTTCTACATCTATGTTTTCAATTCCTCATTCTTCGTTCCGAGAGACTAAACAAATTTAGTTCTCTTAAGGTGTCTTCATAAGGCTTGTTCCGCAACTTAGAGAAAAGCTTTGTTACTCTAAGCTACACTCTTTCTAGCTTCTGTATATCCTTCTTATTTGGAGATCAACACTGTACACAGTATTCTAGGTTATGTCTGAATAGGGTATTGTAAATTTTAACTCAAAAGCTCTATTTATAAATCCAATTAATTTATCTGTAGTTTTAATGACCTCCGGGCACTTTTTGCTTGCTTCGAGATCATTTGATATCACAACACCAAGGTCTTTCTCTTGTTCTACACTTGCTAGTTGTATAACATTCATCGTGTAATTGGCCTGGACATTGCTATTACCAAGTACTTTAAATTTATCTATACTGAAAACGTCTGGGAATTTTTGACCCACTCACATAGTGTGTTAAATTTTGTAACTCTTGTTGTTGTGTTGTGGATATCATCCTATTTACAATTTTGGTATCATCCGCGAATTTTGATAATTTACACATTATATGTAATTAATATATATCAGGAAGACCTAGCACTGAGCCCTGAGGTACTCCACTTGATACACAATGCCAACCTGAACATTTTCCATTCAGAACAACACGTTGCTTACCACCAGACAGACATTCAGAGATCCATTGGTGAATATGACCTATCACACCATAGGATTCGAGTTTACTTAGTAACCTCCTATGGAGGATTTTATGGAAAGCTTTTAGGAAGTCCAGATATATAACGTCAACTACTTTTCCTTTTTTGTACATTTCGTAAATATCATACAAGAAGTCGTGAAGGTTTGTCAGACACGAACGCTTATTACGAAAACCATGATGTGAATCTTTAATAACATTATTTTTCTCCAAGAACTTAATAGTTTTTCCCTCAGGATAGACTCCATTATTTTACAAACAACTGATGGATAGTTACCAAGACTGAATTTGTCACCCTTTTGAACAAGTACACATTTGCTAGTTTCCACTTTTGTGAAAATCTTCCAGATTGTAATGATAAGTCAATAATCACACTGTAGGGCTTCCGGGTACATTTTTTTACTGTAGTGAACTTATTCCTTAAGATACCGACCTGATCTGGTCTCGTTTGGAGGATGGTGCGAGTGGCATTTGTCAAAGATGTAAGAGGTGTTGGAGATGAGGTCTTTGTCGCAGCACAGGTTTGGGCCGCAAATGTCGAAACAGCACCATGTGGCACATACGTGAGAAGTTCCAAATTCTTCAAGGATTGTCACCTTGCTCTTCAGTTCCGTGTTCTCTGACTGAAGATTCTCTGAGGTCTTTTCGGCTGTGCATAGGCGACACATTTCCGAGAACGAGTAGAAAGACTTGGCAAACCTTCCCCGGCACTTGATACATGCTCTCGTTGAAGGGGCCATTTTGAACTGTTATCACTGAGCGGCTCTGTTTCAACGAATTCTAATTCGAAATTAAAGTATTTGGAGGGATGGAGAAGGAGGGGAAGGGGAAGAGGAAGGGGAAGAGGAAGAGGAAGGGGAAGGGGAAGAGGAAGGGGAAGGGGAAGAGGAAGGGGAAGGGGAAGAGGAAGGGGAAGGAGAAGGGAATGGGAGGGGAAGGCTGAATGGGGGTGAGTAAAAAGGAGGAAGAGAAGGAGGAGGAGGAGGAGGAGGAGGAATAGGAGGAGGAGGAGGGAGACGGTGAAGGAGAAGGAAGAGGAAGAAGTTGAGGGGAGGAAAGGAAGAAGAGGAGAAGGAAGAGGAGGAGAAGACGAGAAAAGCAGTCGCGAGTTCTCAAACATCTTTCCGAGGGGAAGCAGGGCTAAGATAGCCGAAGTTCATCAAAAGAGATCTTGGAGACGGAGTGACAGCCCCCCAGGGTTGTACCATTTGATGGAGATGAAGGTGCCGATGGGTTTCGAAGATGTGGTCCTCTTTCCCGTCTATGCCGCAAGAAAGACACTATCAGTAAAAAAAAAAAAAGGAGAGAGACGGACGAAACTATGAGAAGAAAATGGAAAAATAGAGAAAGAGAGAGAAAAGAAGAGGCATCAAGTGGAATAGGTGGATTAAAAGTGGCGAGAGAGAGAGAGAGAGAAAGACAGAGAGACAGAGAGAGAGAGAGAGAGAGAGAGAGAGAGAGAGAGAGAGAGAGAGAGAGAGAGAGAGAGAGAGAGAGAGAGAGAGAGAGAGAGAGAGAGAGAGAGAGAGAGAGAGAGAGAGAGAGGGGTGGGGGAGAGGGAGAGAAGGACAGAGAGGGGGAGAGACAAAAACACAGAGACACACACAGACACACAGACACACACACACACACACACACACACACACACACACACACACACACACACACACACACACACACACACACACACACACACACACACACACACACACACACACACACACACACAGAGAGAGAGAGAGAGAGAGAGAGAGAGAGAGAGAGAGAGTAATAAAGAAATATATTAACGGCAAAGCAAAAAATTAACAGGGGAAAGGTGAGGGTGTGTACGAAATATGAGAAGACTAAAAAAAACTTCAGATAAATGTAATAAAAAAACCAAGGTCGGTAAAGAGAAATAAAATTCCAGAAGACTGGGAAAAGAAGAAAGAAAAAAATGGAAGGAGATAGCATGAGAAAAAAAAGTAAACAATTTATTTGAAGGAAAGGGAAGGAGGGAAGGGAAGAATAAAAAAAAAAAGGGGAAATTGATGAGTGAGCAGTGGTGTAATAGAAGGGAATAAACGGTGAACTAAAACAAGATGGCGGAAAAAAGATAGATAAATGAACTATATGAATAAATAGATAAATAAATGAGTAGATAAGTACTACCTCTCATTAACGGACGTTAATTAGATGTGTTTGCGGTGTTTTCGCTGTGTTTTCGGTGTTTTTTGCTGCTGTTATTTAGTGCTGTGCAATCACTATGCAACCCAAAAACCACTCCAAATCAACGAATTAGTCACATCAACGGACATCGTTCCCCCCCTTTTAGTCCGTTAATGATAGGTAGTACTGTAAATAGACAAATAAGTAACCGAAAAGATGGATAAGCACGTAAATACATGGATGAATATAATAGATATCCTAACTAGATATATAACTAACAAGATTTGTATATATCGAGGGTTTTCCCCCTTATAAGGGGGGTAGCCAAATTAAAGCCACGCACCCACTCGCACTCATTACACTCCAACCCACCACCCTTTCCTCCCTTTCATCTTAGCTTCTCGTGGATGACGGGTCATCCCTGTCTCCTGCCCATTACCTGGGTCAGAGTCAATGCAGCAAGGCACAACAGCACCAAGGCACAACACATCCATAGCACGGCCGCTTTATTTACACGGCGAAAGCCTACTTCCCATCTCCTCATGACGGAGACGGGGAGAAATCACTTCGGGGGCTGCGTCAAAATATACATGAGTAACCATCCCACACTCCCCCACCCCTATCCCCGGCCTTCTCCGTTTCTTGCTCAACAGACATTTCCCTCTTACTCAAAGCCGCTTTCACCTCATCCATCCACATCGTCCTCGGTTATCCCCTCAAGTTCACAAAATGAACTAAAGAATATCGGAAAAAGACCTTGGTCGGAATATTCAAAAAGAAGAAGAAGAAAAAGAATTTTTTTTGTCAAAATGCTAAGCAACTGGATGCTCTTGAGGTCCCATCTGCTGGGGCTCTTGGTCTTCGGAGTCCTCAGGGGTGTCGTGGAGGGCTCTCGAACTTGGAGACATTTGATATCATCTAATTCCCAGCAGGACCCGGCCGAAGTCCACAGCCACGAACTCGGAAGCCTCAGCCTCCGAAGTCAAAGAAGATGAAGATGAAGGCGGGAGAGGTGAAAGAACAAAGGTGGAGTGAGAGTTAGAAGCGGAGGAAGAGGAGGCAGTGGAAGAAGAGGAGGTGGAGTAGGATGTGGAAGAAGAGGAGGTGGAGTAAGATGTGGAAGAAGAGGAGGTGGAGTAGGATGTGGAAGAAGAGGGACAAGAGGAGGAGGAGGCTGAGGAGGAGAAGGAGGAGGCTGAGGAGGAGGAGGAGGAGGAGGAAGAGGTAGAAAAAGATAAAGATGGGAAAGAGGTTAAAGAGTATAAAGAGAAGGAAGAGAAGGAGGAGGAGGAGGAAGAGGTAGAAAAAGAGAAAGATGGGAAAGAGGTTAAAGAGTATAAAGAAAAGGAAGAGAAGGAGGAGGAGGAGGAGGAGGAAAAAGAGGATACCATGATTACAGGAGAAATAGTGTAGATGAAAGATGAGAAAGAGTGAAAATAGAATACACAGGATACCATGATTACAGGAGAAATAGTGTAGATGAAAGATGAGAAAGAGTGAAAATAGAATACACAGGATACAGAGAATACAGAGGAGAAAGAGGAGAAATAAAAGAAAGAGGAGAAACAGGAGAAACAGGAGAATGAAGAGAACGAGAAAGCGAGTACAGAGGAATGAAGAGAAATAGTTGAAAGAGGAGAAAAAGGAGAAAGAGAAGAAAGAGTAAAAAGAGGATACAGAGGAAAAAGAGGAAGAAAAAGAGATCTTGGGGAGACAAGAAGGAAGAGTTATCAAGGGAAAGTGGGGGGGGGGAGGAAGAGGAGTGGGGTGAAGGAGGGGGGTAAAAGGTAAAGCTGGGGGTGGGGGTGGGGGGGGGTCTGTGCCCCCAATGGTCATTACAGTAACGCTCACCATCCAGGGAAGTCACAAGGTCGAAAGTCCCCAAAAACAATTACGGAGGCTAAACACGTTGCCATTAAGGCGGAAATGAAGATTTTACTTATTGGATTTAACTTTTAGCTCGACCACTACAACGAGACTCCAGATGAGATTGCAAAAGTTACAACTAAACAAGAGGAAGGAGAAGGGAAGACGGGGGAGAAGGAGGGGAGAGGGAGGGGGAGAGGGAAGGGGGAGAGTGGAATTGGTAGGTGGCTAGGCAGCGGTGTATGTCAGTTGTGTTGGTGGTGGTGGTATGTGGTGGTATATGGTGGTGGTAAGTAGTGTTTTTTTGGTAGTGGATGATGTTGAGTGGTGGTGGTGGTTATATTGGTTGTGGTGGTAGTAATGGTAGTGTTGGTAGTAATCTTATTATTAGTGGTGGTATTGGTGATAGTGATGGTCATCTTGGTCGTGGTGGTATCTTAAGGTTGTGGTGGTACTTGGGGTTGTGGTGGTATTTGTGGTTGTGGTGGTATTTGTGGTTGTGGCGGTATCTTTTGACTGTGGTAGTTTTGATAGTTATGGTGATTATGTTGAACTTTGAGGTGGTTGTACTAGTGGTGGTGGTGGTGGTTGTGTTTGTGGTGGCTGTGGTTATGGTAGTGATTGTGGTGGTTGTGGTGGTAGTTCTGGTAATTTTAGTGGTATCATTAGTAATTTTATAGAGCTGTACGAGTTATCTGAATTCTTCAAATGAAATTCAAACCCAAAATATAACACAATTTCACAACAATACCCACACCCACCCACGCAAGCATTTACATATATATATATATATATATATATATATATATATATATATATATATATATATATATATATATATATATTAACAACCACAATGTAAATTCTAAGCCATCAACATCGGGAGACCCAATTGTTGTGGCCTCCATTGGGTCTCCCGATGTCGATGGCTTAGAATTGAAGTGCATTGTGGTTGATAAAAATATATCTCTAATCACTGTGACCCATTCAGTGTTGTACACACACACACACACACACACACACACATATATATATATATATATATATATATATATATATATATATATGTGAATTTAGGGAGCAGGTTTTCATCAAGACATTTTCTATTGAATATCACAGCATACTCAGCGTTCGTGATCTTTTTCTTAACACTTTCAATTCTTCTAATTATTCTCTTCTTAGAACTTGGTAAATGATCAATAATGGACTCCATCGGAAATATTAATTATCATTTACCAAGTTCTAAGAAGAGAATAATTAGAAGAATTGAAAGTGTTAAGAAAAAGATCACGAACCCTGAGTATGCTGTGATATTCAATAGAATATATATATATATATATATATATATATATATATATATATATGAATATTTATGTGTGTACATACATATATGGGTAGTCACTGTTGTGTGAACTACCTATACATATTGCACTTTAGGTAGATAATTTCCTATTTTACTTAAACATTTCTGTTCACCCAACCCTTCCTCCACATCAGACTATGTATTCACGTGCCTACATATAAGGCTAAATGCGAACAGGCGTGTGTGTATATATGTCTTAAACTAATGACGTAAAGAAAATACAGTTCCTTGCAATTTGAGTTATGATTAAACTTGGTTGAATCAAATTGCACGTAATCACGGTGATTGGGGCTTAAACAGTTAGCTAACTAGGCCAGTTACAATTGCCGAAGGTGGAGAAAGAAAATGAGAGAGGAGAGAGAGAATGATAGAGCGTGAGAGAGAGAAAAGAGAGCGAGGGATAGAAGAGACCGAGTAGAGGAGAAAGACAAAGAAAATTAGAGAGAAAAGAGTTGGAGAGAAAGAAGGAGTGAGGGAGAAAGAAAGAGCGAGCCAGGGGGAGAGACAGAAAACGTGGAAGAGAGAGGGAGCCAAGGAGAAAGAGTGAAGGAGAGAAAGAGCAAATGAAAGATAAAGAGCGCAAAAGAGTAAAAGAGAGCGAGAGAAAAAGAGCGAGTGGAAAGAAAGAGCGAAGGAGAAAAAAGAGAAAGGAAGAAAGAAAGATAGGGAGAAAGAGCGAGGAGGTGAGAGAAAGAAAGAGCTAAAAGAGATAAAAGATTGAGGGAGAACGAGATTCAGAGGGAGCGTGGAAGGAGCAGGAAGAGAGTGAAAGAGCGAAAGAGGGATTGAGGAAAATCGAAGGAAGAAAAGTGAAAGAGCGAGGGAGAGAGAAGGAGCGAAGGAGAGAAAAAAGAGTGAGAGAAAAAGGAAGAAGGACATATCAAGCTAGAAAACAATATATATATATATATATATATATATATATATATATATATATATATATATATATATATATATATATATATATATATATATGTACAACACTGAATGGGTTCCAGTGATTAGAGATACATTTTTATCAACCACACTGCACTTTAATTCTAAGCCATATAGGCGCATGCAGAAATTGTAATGCGGTACGTCCGAGGTCTCGAACTTATGCGGCGAGAACTGCATGCGCCTGTATGGCTTAGAATTAAAGTGCACTGTGGTTGATAAAAATGTATATATATATATTATATATATTATATATATACATATATGTTACGCATAATGTGGATAATTGCCTAATGTGCACATTAGGTAGGAAAATTGCCTAATGTGTACATTAGGCTACTTAATTTGCACAATGTTCACAATAGGCAAAACACTTGCCTAATGTTCACTTAAAGCAAGATTTTCATATTAGGCAAGGGTATTTTGCCTAATGTTGACTAAATGACGAGGCCGCGCCACCTGACGAATGGCGGGTGTAGTTTGTGCGTGTGTTTTAGCTAAAGGCCGGTCGCGGCGCTGAGCCGGCTGGCCGGCAGTCTGGCAGCCACAGCAACAGTGAGTAGGTGTGTGCTCTAGCGACTTTGGGCGCCAGAGCTCACACCTACTCTGATTGTTCTTATCGTTCTTAAAATGCATGTTTCTTTTACTGTTTGCCATTATCTAATATGAATTGAATAACTAATCACTATGGTATTTCCAGACTAGGTATTTTCTTTACCTTGTTTGTTTCAGTTTGTGTTTATGCACTATGGATCAAGCTGCCCTTGAGCGTCATCCTCAAAGCCAAGGTGCTGTTGAACGTCTTAAATGGAGTGATACAAGACAAACTGACCATTTGGATGAGGGAAAACGACAGCAGAAAATGATCATTAGGTCTCAAATTTGTTCAGCGGCAAGTTAATATCAGCCACCATGAAACAACTGGCCACAGCCCATTCAAAGTTACATTTGGACAAGATCCGTAGGGATAAGGGTCATCTATCCTGCCAAGTACAGCTCTCTGTAATATTTTAAATGGGGAAGATATTGAAGCAGAGACAGAAGTAGAAGCAGAGACAGGGGCAGTAGCAGGAGCAGAGACAGAAATAGAAGGAGAGACAGGGGCAGTGACAGAAGCAGAAGCAAAGACAGAAACAGTAGCTACGAATTTCCAAAAGATCTGTGTTTCAGCTACTCTAGGACAATCCAAGACAGCAACATGGATGACAAGACGCGGCAAATACTTACTCAAACCATTGTCTGTTGGTCAGTGTGCTACGCTGAGGGTTTCGGATGTCGATTGCGGTCCAACAGATCCAAAAAATCTATTAGTGGTCGTCCTTAAGGAAAATGATGGACTTCACACTGTAGGTTGTCGGGAGGGCATTATTGGGCCAAAATATACAGCAGCTGATCTATGTGCAATCAAACAGCCCCTAATAAAGCCTGAAGAGGTTCCCGATATCTGCCTATCGATCAGAACTGCGACAGCAAGGGGCACTGGTGGGCAAGGCTATGTAAAGCGCCAGTGTACGACAAAGTGTACTTCACAACGGTGCAGCTGTCTTAGAAAAAAAGCTCAAGTGCCACTCGCGCTGTCACCCGGGCAGATCATGTAAAAATTTGTGATTGAAAAATAAACTGGCTAATTGTTTTCATTGCGTTTTGCATGTGTTCAAATACACTTTAATTCTTTAAATTGCATTATTTGTAGCTTCTGTGGGTTGTCTGTTCGATTAATTTTCATTGTTTAGATTAGGTTGTCTGTTCGATTAATTTTCATTGTTTAGATTAGGTTGTCTGTTCGATTAATTTTCATTGTTTAGATTAGGTTGTCTGTTCGATTAATTTTCATTGTTTAGATTAGGCAGTCCAATTCACATCGGGCAAAATTTGGCGGCATAATGTGAACAATAGGCATTTTTTGCCTAATGTTAACAAATTGTAAACTTTATACAAACTGCTTGCCTAATGTAAACATTAGGCAATTTTCTGCCTAATGTTCACATTAGGCAATTATCCACATTACGCGTAACATATATATATTATATATATATATATATATTACATATATATATATATATATATATATATATATATATATAGAGAGAGAGAGAGAGAGAGAGAGAGAGAAAGGGATGGACTTGTAAGAAAGAAATAAAAGAATAAGGAAAATAAAAATAAAAACAAGGAGATAGAAAGAAATGACAAGCACGCAGTGACAGGCAAAGAGACAGACAGTCACGCAGACAATAATAGATATAGAAATACATATATAATAAGAAGAAACCCAATTCGGACAGACAGGCCAAGACACCTCGATGATATAAATTTGAAACAAAAAAGAAGAAGAAAAAAAAATGTGAGGAAATAATTTACGCGTCCAAGGGAATAAACTGCCAACGCGTATCAATAAAAACCAAATGGTCCCCTGCAAATTTCGTGAAGAAAAGATGTAAAAAAAAAAGAAGAAGTGGCCTTCGATGTGGTCGGACGTTCACGCCACGAAGAAATGGACTGCCCCTGTGACATATTGACGGATGGCAGCCCCAACTTAACCCTTCATAGTGTCTTCAACTTCTCCATCAAATATCTAATAAGACTATAAGACCCCACCCCCACCCCGTCCCCGTTCCCACCTAGAGTTTCCCTCGCGAGACGTGGGTGAGAAGGAGAAGAGGAAGGGGAGTTCCGAGACTTGCGACGAGTTGGAGAATGAATGGATAAAGGAAGAGGGTCAAGGAAGAGAGAGGAGGAATGAGGGAGGAGGTAAGAAAGAGGAGGGAGGAGTGAGGAGAAAGGAAAAGTAGGGAATAGGGATGAGGGAGAAATGAGAAAGAGGGGGAGGAATGAGGGAGGCGTGAAGGAGGGACGAGGGAGGAGTGAAGGAGGAGAGAGGAGGGAGGAGAGAGGAGGGAGGAGAAAAGAAGAAGGCATGAGGGAAAAGGGAATGAGGAGGAAGAAATGAGGAGAGAAGATGGAGGAGGGAAATGGGAGGGCCGGAAAGGAGGAGGGAGGAGAAACGAGGGAGAAAGGAAAAAAAGAGGGGAGAAAGGAAGAGCAAGGAGGAAGTATGAAGTAAGAAGTGAGACTACGACTGGACTATGACTGATTGACTATGACTACGACTACGACCATAACTGACTACGACTATGACTATGATTATGACTATGACTATGATTATGACTATGACTACGACTATGACTGACTACGACTAGGACTGACTAGACAACAACGACTACGACTACGACCATGATTACGACTATGACTATAACTGACTACAACTACGACAATAACTGACTACGACTACGACTATGATTATGACTATGACTATGATTATGACTATGACTTCGACTATGACTGACTACGACTATGACTGACTACCACTACGACTACGACTACCGTATGACTATGACTGACTACAGCTACGACTACGACTACGACTATAACCATGACTACAACTACAACTACAGCTACAGCTGTAACTCCCAACTTCAACTATTGCTACAGGTAAGACTACAACAACAACGAATACGACTACAACTGCAGCGACACCATCAACATCTACAGCTACATCTACATCTACATGTACAACTATACCTACAACTACAAATATGAATAAGACTACACTACTGTACAGCTACAACTGCAGGTATAAATACAGCTAATGCAGCTATAACTACAGCTACGACAAAAAAGCGAGAACTACAAGAACTATATTTATGACTATAGCAGTGGCTACTCCGACAACTTTACCAACAATTACATATCCGAATACGATAACTACGTCTGCGACTACTAAAACTACTGCCACAATCAAACCTACGAATACAATTACAAGTTATGAAAATACAACTAAACCTACAACACTTACAACTACACCCCCGACTACAACAGCACAATAATGACTAGACTACAACTTCGACAATAACATCATCATCATCATCATCATCACCCTCATCATCATCACCACCACCACCACCGCAATATTATCTTTACCTCCACCTCAACTCCACTTCCGCCTCCACTTGCACCTCCAACTCCACCTCCCCCTCCATCACAACCGCCGCAAATATTACCTTTACCCACCTTAACTTCGCCTCCGCCTCTGACTCCACTTCCACTTTCACCTCCACCACCGCCACCACTTCTATCTCAACCTCCCTCCACTTCCACCTCCCCCTCCACCTCCACCATCTTTACTCTTCCTAGTACTCCTTTTTGTTCTCCCCCCCTTTCTTATAAACGTTATTATTATCTCTTTGAGACCGACCTGGTCGCGGCTAAAACGGTCTTTTCCCAGCCTCCTCCTCGTTCCATTGTGCTGCACAGAGTTGAGATTGGGGGAGGGAATTGAATAAAATAGTAGGAATCGCAGACGGGATGGAAGAGATAGAGATTGATTGGTGTTTGTCTTTGTCTATGGTCTGGATGTTGCAAGAAACAGGACCATAAGGTCGAGTAACATGAATAGACAAAACACGATATCGTTCTCAAGTGACTTTAGTGTCTGGAAGCAGAATGCAAGATACTGGATAAAGTCACTATATTAAGGAGTTAGCGGACTATAGTGTCTTTGGTGGTTGATTTTCATAGGTTCTGCAAAGAGGGAAAATGCCAAATACTGAATAAAGTCCCTATATTAAGGAGTTAGCGGACTATAATGTCTTTGCTGATTGATTTTCATAGGTTCTGCAAAGAGGAAAAATGCCAACTACTGAATAAAGTCACTATATTAAGGAGTTAACGGACTATAGTGTCTTTGGTGATTGAGTTTCTTAGGTTCTGAAAAGAGGGAAAATGCCAGATACTGAATAAAGTCCCTATATTAAGGAGTTAGCAGACTATAGTGTCTTTGGGAATTAATTTTCATAGGTTCTGCAAAGATGGAAAATGCCAAATACTGAATAAAGTCACTATATTAAGGAGTTAGCGGACTATAGTGGCTTTGGTGATTGATTTTCATAGGTTCTGCAAAGAGGGAAAATGCCAAATACTGAATAAAGTCACTATATTAAGGAGTTAGCGGACTATAGTGGCTTTGGTGATTGATTTTCATAGGTTCTGCAAAGAGGGAAAATGCCAAATACTGAATAGTCAGTATATTAAGGGGTTTGGAGGAGTACATTACTTTTAGGTTCTGTAGTTTCTGGAGTAAGGATCGTTGGGAGTAAGGGGAAGAAGAGTAGAAAGAGATGAGGAGAAGGATGGAAAGAGAGGGGAAAGGAGAGGTTGAGGAGAAAGAGAGTCAAGGAAGAAATATTGGACAGACGAAGGGAGATAGGAAGAGAGTAAAGAGAGAAGGGAATGGGGTGGGAGAGAGGAAATAATAGAGAGAAGAGAAGGAAGAAGAGAGGAAAAGAAACGAGAGGGGGTTGGAAGAAGGAAGAAAAGAAAATAAAAAAAAATAACAAAGGAAGGGAGGAAAAATGAAAGGGAAGGAGGAAGAAAAGAAGAATGGAAGGGAAGGAGGAAGAAAAGAAGAATGGAAGGGAAGGAGGAAGGAAAGGAGAAAGGGAAAGAGAGGAAGGAAAATAGAAAGGGAGGAAGGTAAATTTAAAGGATAAGAAAATTTAGAACGTGGAGAGCTTTAAGTATTTGTGGTCACATGTGATATGGAAATGTAGTGCAAGGGAAGCAATTAAATATCTAGAGTGGTCGGATTTATGTATTCTATTTGTTATTTACATTGATATAGTTTTTATTTATTATTTTATTATTAATATGATTTTCTTTCGCATCCGACCTAGATATGGATCAAAAGGTCTCCTGTCGGCATGCTCCGCCTTTGTAATCCTTTGTAAGTGTGTTAGGAGAAACATGTATATAGGAATGAACGTGTGAGAAGATTATATATTGGGGTCATTGTGGCCACATGAGTGGAGACATGAGATTTAAGGAAGACATAAAGGAAGAGTGTAAACTTGTTTGGGATTAAGGGTTTAAAGAGTATGGTAGTTTTAACGAGGATGAATAGGGAGAGAGGTGTAGAAGTGAACTAGAGGTCAGGGCTAGAAAGAGGGTTGGCAGAGTACATAAAATAGTACAGAGATGGTTTTGGCACGTGGGAAGAATTAATGAAAACAAAATTAGTGAAATTTGTTTGGATTCAGTGAGCCTCGAGGGAACAGTAGTTATGTTTATCATAGTTCATCGTATTGTGTTAATTAAGTGAAGAACACTTAGTTCTTTTGGTGAAGTTACAAAGAACAGTATTTCTTTTCAGAATTTTGTCTTTTGGCTTGCTGCATATGAGAACATAAGTATTTTTTCTTTTTATTATATGATGGATAACCGTATCGTAAATTATTTTATGCTTATCTTTTTTCAAAAATGTATTTCTAGTTAGAGGCTCTTCTCTATCCCACAAGTATTCATTCTTAAAAAAAAAAAAAAAAGTAAACAGTAAGCATAAAAAATTGAACAATTTGATTTTTCACAAAAATTATATCCTTTCGTTGTAACTGACACTTCCAACCCAGAACAAGAAACTAACATTCGTATTATTTAAACTAATTTTAAGACTTTGAAAAGTAAAACTATACTGATTATCGACCTTATGTCCCCAGGAAATACGGACCATATTTGCTTGTCACGGCGATCAGTTTCGGGACCCCAAAACTTTAAGAAAATGGCCAAACTCCTGATGAGTGTATACTTCCAAAGATAAATGAATAGAATATATATATATTACATATATATACACATATATATATTATATATATATTACATATATATACATATGTATATATACATGTATAAAAAGTAGATTGTTAGACGAAAAAAATGGAAACCAAAAAGAATACATGAGAAAGAAAAGAAAAAATAAGGATAAAAGAAAAATAATGAATGCATAATTAGATAGCATAAATAGATGAATTGATCAAGAATGTGTAAATACTAAACAACTGCATAATTAGATATATATAGAAGAATACACAAAGAAAAAATATATAAAACCTACATACGTATATGAACAAATAAAAACAGATAAACTAAAACCAAACAATAAATCAATAAATTCTGAAATAAATATATGTATAAACAAATACAAAGAAGTTCTTAGATAAATGAATATAAATATATGTATACGAATGGATAAAATTATAGCCCCATTCGTTGTTCTTCAAAACAATAAAATCTTTAAGCCTTCCTTTACGAAGGAAAATTATATATTAATATATATATATATATATCAAATGTATGTACTCACATAACTTAAGTCCTTTCCTAAACGTACCCTGAAAAAGAAACAAATCAATTACTTATTTGGGTTAAATAATTACAATTCCAACAGTCATTACGATGCATTTAGTAATAACAATGGGGTTACCTTGTATTAAAACATTATTCAGTTAAGTTATTGTGTGTGTGTGTGTGTGTGTGTGTGTGTGTGTGTGTGTGTGTGTGTGTGTGTGTGTGTGTGTGTGTGTGTGTGTGTGTGTGTGTGTGTGTGTGTGTGTGCGTGAGTGTGCACGCGCGTGTGCGTCCATGTGTGTGTGTCCATAACTGATTTTAACTAACTGCATTGACCTGGTTATATAATACATTATAACAGCTATCCCCGTTGGATACAGTTTCTATAGCTCCATTAATCAAACATAATGCTTATATATGATCTTGTATGAGCTGACAGTACAATTCTTTATACAGAGTTCTACGGTTCACTGCACTTGCATATAACATTATTGCTTACGTATACTTGAAACACTTTGTACATCTCGAACTCTTGGTCTCATTGCTCCCTCGACGCTCACAGACTCAGACGCTTCCACACGCCCACGGACGCCCACGTACGTACTCTGAGCACCCACGAAGACCTACAGACGCCCACGTGTTTGTGTTTCCTGGCGCCCATCGAAGTCGACGTTTCCGGCGTGTCTCTGTGTCTCTGTCTCTCTCTCTCTCTCTCTCTCTCTCTCTCTCTCTCTCTCTCTCACTGGTCTGCGAGGCTGGTACCCGCCCAGACCTCAACCTTGTCAGTGGTACAGAACTGTCCATACATGACCGCAGAAGACGGTGTCCACGCTACAGCCACATCAGTGGCGATACCGAGAGGAAGCTGAGGCATCACTATGATGTCCAAGTCACCTGAGGTCCGAGGTGAGCAGCGGCGTCTCGTTGACTCGGAGCAGCAAGAGTCCGTCAAGCATTGAGAAGCACCAAGAAGGACATTTTCAAGCAAGACCGCTTCAGAAGTCATGTCACACTGACATTTCCCCTTCCCCCGAGGCAATTGTCCGTTGTCCCTTACCGTGGCTCTTCTGTGGCAACTATCATTACCACCTATCTGCATTTTGGAATTTATTTGTTTATTCACTATATGCATATATACATGCATTCATACATGTTAATGAAAGAAGGAAGCAGATTTTATTGTATAAAGGTAGGATTGAATACAAAAGCAAGTTTACATTTAATTACTGATTAACTGTAAAAATGCTGTATTTAATTCTACGTCCATATATATTATATGCATTTATACATATTATATATATATATATATATATTATATATATATACATATATATACAGCATGTATATATGCTGGTACATTGTGACAAGTTGATGAAGGTGGAAAAAGAAGTCACGGGTCTAGTTCCAAGTTCCTTGAGTCCGCATCTCCTGGGTTGAGGGCTTGAGGCCGGTCAATTCGTAAATATAAATATGCATATTTTATATTTTTATTTACTTATTTGCATTCATTTATTTATTTGTTTACTGTTTTATTCTAGTTGCATTATTTTGCACAAAGATTTAGAATTAAGTTACAATACTATTTATTATATCTTATGTCAAAGAACAAACACGATGAGATTTATTTATTCATTTATCTATTTGTTTATTATTAGTTATCATTATGTTATCTTATGTATAAAGTATACTACTATTTATGAAATTAATTTTTATCTTATGTCATACAATGAGATGTCAAACAGAACGTTACCCACTTCAAACTATAACATTATTATTAATATCTTTATTCTGTCCGAATACGTTATTTATTCTATTATTTGTCATTTACACTTTTCGGGATTCCCACATTTTTACACCACTCACTCACTCCACTTACACTGTCACACCCTCGGTCAACATTCCACACACGCCGGAGCTGTATCTAATGTCCATTTTTAATAGCTACATCACAAAAATTATTGTGCACTGTATTGAAATTATTCTTCATTGTATCAAAAATTGTAAATCATTGTACAACAAAACGGAACCCACCTCCAAGGAGGGAACGCGGTCCTACTCATACTATGTATACCGCCAGCTTCACCTCAGAGTCACATTCCTCTGAAGAAGCATAGAGCGAAACCGGTCAGGAATAAACTCAGGAACTCGGAACTAGACCCGTGACTTCTTTTTCCACCTTCATCAGTATGTATGTATACATACGTTAACCTTATAACCCATTTAATTGTGCGATGTGCGATCCGTTCTTGGATCAGACTTGTTTAGAACTTTAGACAGTGAATGTGTTCAATCTTTCTTGGACAGCGGTATTCCTCATCCTTTAATCAATATTTAATTTTGAATATTTTTTACCGTGTTTTTCATTTTCTTAGTCATTGCCCATTTTCACGAATATATGCAGTCTTGGTTTTGAATTGAATAGTTAGAATTAATTTTTCTCAAACTACATAGTCTTATCTTTTTACAAAGGATTACAAAGGATCACAAAGGCGGAGCATGCCGACAGGAGATCTTTTGGTCCATATCTAGGTCGGATGCGAAAAAATCGTAATAATAATAATAATAAATTAATAAATAAAAATTAATAATGTAACTAACAAATAAAATATATAAGTAAATGTATAGGTATAATCAAATAATAAACAAACAGGTAAATAGTAAATAATAATAAATTGACATAACTAATGATAAATGAGAATCAAACAGACAAATGATAAAACAAAAACAAATAATATGAAATAAATTATTATCATTACAGCATCTTGCTTAGATGTTTATCTAAATGATTCTTAAAGCTTCGATCTGAACTACATTGCACTGCCTCTGCAGGAAGTTTATTCCATTCATTAACTACACGGTTGGCGAAGTTGTTTCTACCCACTTCCAAACTGAATCTATTTCCGGACAGTTTGAAACCATTGTTTCTTATCTGATTCTCATTCAGTGTGAAAATTTTGTCACTTTTGATGTTATCATTTCCCTTTAGAATTTTAAAGATTTGTATCAAGTCACCTCCGAGTCTACGCTTTTTTAGGGAAAACAGATTCATATGTTTTAGTTGATTTTCGTACGATTTTCCGGTAGAATATGAAGAGTTATGGAAAGAATCACTAGTAGCATCTGTGTAATTCAAATAATCAAACTCGTCTGTAGCGAGCTTCGAACCGAGGTCCACTGAGGTTGACGTAATTCGATTTTATATGTAACTAACTGATGGCTTTAAACCTTCCGCCAGCTCTGGCAATTTCGATTTACCATTGGAAGGTAAAGTTTTACCTGATGTGTGTATTTGGCTTATCAGCTTATCTACAAAACCTACCAATATTTTTCGTAACTATAATTAACAAAGTTGATAGAATTCTTCTTTCTAATGGTAAAAAGTGATGGCCAGGGTTGTCAAAAAGGCCCTGAGTGGACCCCGTGGACAGGAGTAAAGGAGTAACAAGGAAATATTTAGCCAAGATTACAAAGGATTACAAAGGCGGAGCATGCCGACAGGAGACCTTTTGGTCCATATCTAGGCCGGATACGAAAAAAATCATAATAATAAATTAATAAATACCAAAATATAATAATGTAAATAACAAATAAATATGCAGACAGAAGAAATACCATTAAAGATCCAAAACTCCTTCCTTTGATCAAAGTCTACCTCTTAACACTTGCCGATGAATTGTTCAACTTTAGGAAAAGTCTTCATTATTCTATTGTGTCAGGAAAACATGACTACATGTCTATATGATATCTCAGAAATGTGTAAACATTGCCTTAGTATTTGAGTTTGTTAATTAAAAAACATCATAGAAAAGATCTTTTACACAAAAAAACACACTGAACACCAAATTACATATGTATTATTACGATATCTTCAAGATTAAAGTCGGATTTTGGTAAAAGCATACATATATGTGCATGAATGGTGTGTGTGTATGTGTGTGTTCATGCGCATGTGCTTTATGTATGTTCTTGCGTGTATTGTTTATACATTACTTTTGTAATGAAAAAGTTTGTAATGTCTGTTTTAACTGACCAGTTATTGCGAATGTACTTTTATCTACAAACATCTTCTATATAGGAATAATCATAGGAAATGTAGGAAGGTAAGTACTCGTTACTTTATCAAATTGTAGCTGATATCTTACAAGATTCTTGATAACTTGTAATAAAACACACAAACCGGGCGCTGTTGCTAAAATTAAAATTTGTCACTTTTTTTTTTAAGATCAATAAACTCTTAATTGAAAAATTAAATTGGCATGGCTCCACGTGAACGAAATTTTCTTTATTTTTTGTCGCACTCATCGATCTCGTAAGCCTCAAGTGAACAAATTTTTCTTATTTTTTCGCCAAACTCAACCACCTCGTAAATCATCGCTCCCGTTTTCACTTACTGGTGACGTCATCGACATAATTATATTTTATACGAAAGCAATCACTCGTAATGTTTCCGTTTTCAACATAAATTATCACCTCCATATTTGAACCAAGAATTTAATGTTCATTTTTGTACACATTAAACTGGAAAATATAGACAACGTGGAGGTTCGTTCACATTAGTAATAAATTTAAAAACAAACGAACGAAAATTATTCTAAAATGTTCCAAAATGTAATGACCATCTATTTTCTACGGATCATCTCTGGATAAGAATGATCATTCATTGCGGTGAAAGTTTCATTTACTCATTCATTCATTCATTTATTTCATATGAAAATATACTTATTTTACAGCAAAAACGTACCGTGGAAACAATTTATTCACATATTTTATATATTCTAAATACAACGCATGGAAAGATAATATATTGTTAGAGTGCGTGTGTGTGTGTGTGTGTGTGTGTGTGTGTGTGTGTGTGTGTGTGTGTGTGTGTGTGTGTGTGTGTGTGTGTGTGTGTGTGTGTGTGTGTGTGTGTGTGTGTGTGTGTGTGTGTGTGTGTGTGTGTGTGTGTGTGTGTGTGTGTGTGTGTGTGTGTGTGTGTGTGTGTGTGTGTGTGTGTGTGTGTGTGTGTGTGTGTGGTGTGTGTGTGTGCATTTAATTCTCCCACGATCTCAGATCATGTGCTGGACTAATGATAGCTATTACCCTTCCGGATGAGAGCTCAGAGCTCACATATGCCCCAGTCTATAAGTAATGCTATGACCTTATACGCACCCCAAAGTTCTTGTCCAAAGTTGGAACTCCGGATATAAGTGTAATGATATTGAAATTTCCAGCCATGTAAAATACTCGGAACTTAGGTCACTGAATTAGCGGTCGAGAACGTTACCTCTGCACCATCGAGTCGTGTGTACTTGTGAATGCGCAAATGTGTATGTGCGTGTGTGTGTGTGTGTGTGCATATGTCTATGTGGATTTGTGTGTGTGTGTTTGTGTGTATGTGCATGTCTGTATGTGGGTGGTCGTGTATGCATGTGCATGTGTATATCTACGAGTGTTTTTCTTCATTTTTTTTCTTCTAAACCTAAGATGCCCAATTCTAATCCCAGAGCTTGTATGACTATCATATCCTGACTCTCCGAGCACATCAGGCAAAGGGGGTCAGAGGTTAATCATCAAACATAAACCAAAATAAATTAATTGGCTGTTTCGATTTAGTATTTATTCTTGTTTATGTACTACTATAGACACTTAAACCTCATCTATTTAGAAATGAAACGAATACACATTTAGTTAAGTTCCTGATGTCCATTGTTATGCAATATCTTACAATAATGAAATAAGAATATAATTAGAATATGATGTTGAATTAACAGATGATAAATAGTAGTACATTAACAAAAAATAATAAAAATTAGAATTCAATTAAGAGGAAAAAAAAACTAGATGCTACAACAACCAAAAATACATTTACATTATCTTCATACATCACAGGTCAACCTCGCGAATTTACCACGGGACCTTACTCATGAAGACCCCGAAATCTTAAATAATAGATAAAAGACTACAAAATGACTGAAGCTCGTAGTGAAAATTACAGAAGCCTGAAGGCCCCTGTGGTAGACGCTTGTGTGTTGGGCAGGGGGAAATGGCCCTTCACTTCCATTACCTAGATTAATGTTCTCCATTCTACCTAGTACACGTCAGAAACTTCAGACTTCCCCCCCCTCTGTGTGAATATCGCTATGATAAGGGGGCTTCTTTATCTCTTTATTATCGTGGATGTGAATTTGTTGAGGGACACGCGCAACGGGGGGTTTGGTTGAGATCAGGGTAGTATGTACTTCGCGTTTGGGAGATTAAAAGTATATCGATTGATCCCTTTGATACAAGAAGATATATACGAACGTAAATACACATATAGATACATATATGCACGCATACATATACATACATACATATATATATACGTAAATACTTTCGTTCACACGTTTATACGTAAATACATACATTCATACGTACATGTGTAAATACATACATACATATGTACATACATACATAAATGTATATGAACATATATACATACATACATACAAACTTACACATGCATACATATATACACATAAATACATACATACACATACATGCATACATCCACATACGTACTTATACGCGTATACATAATCCATTACGAAGTTTGATGATGATGTCCACCAATCTCTTCAACATTGAATCTTGTTCTCAACTGACTAAAATCTTCCGGTGTTAGCTTGGAGAAGATATATGAACACAGCCATCGCTAGAAACAAGTAAGGAATTTCTCCATTTGAACAAGATCGAATGGCGTCAGGTAATATAAGATATATAAAGAGTATCCCAACGCCTACAGGTTAATCAAAATAATCGCTTGTTCTTTATAAGAAGAAAGAAGATCTCTCTTAGCTGAGTGTAATCGGATTGTAGCTGGAAAGGAAATACATAAGAAGGACTTCGAGATGGTGGCTGAGGCTTTAGGAGTGGTACCTTATGCTGTGCTGTTCTTTATCTCCACTGTGAGGCTATGAAACTCTCTTACATTCGGGTAATTATTCCCCACTCTGTGCCTTGGGATCATGAAAATAGGAAGAAGGAAGAAAAAAGAATGGACAAAGGAGGAGGAGGAGGAAGGGAGGAGGGAGGAGGGAGGACAGAGATGGGAAACAGTGCATTAGCGCCAGGAATAAAGCAAACAGAGCATTAGGTTTCATTGCTAGGACGGTAACGAATAGAAGTGCAGAGGTAATTATCAAACTCTATCTAGCGATAGTTAGACCCATCCTTGACTATGCGGTACAGTTTTGGTCTCCGTCCTACAGAATGGACATCAATTCACTGGAATCAGTACAGAGAAGAATGACCAAAATGATACATGAACTCAGAAATTTGCCTTACGAAGAGAGGCTTAGGCACCTTGACTTACACTCTCTGGAAAGACGTAGAATGCGGGGTGATCTAATAGAGGTGTTCAAGTAGATCAAAGGCTTTAACAAGGGTGATGCAAACAAGGTCATCATATTAAAACAACAGGGCAGGACTCGCAGTAATGGTTTTAAACTGAACAAATTTAGATTTAAGAAGGAAATAGTCAAAAATTGGTTTACTAATAGGGTGGTCGACGAATGGAATAGACCTAGTAACCATGTAGTAAGCGCCGAAACTATCAGTTGTTTTAAGACACGACTAGACATCTTTATGGATGGGGATGACAGGTGGTGGTGGATATGGAGCTGCCTAGTGTAGGTCTTATGGTCTCTTTCAGTCTCCTTCATACTTATGCTCTTATGGAAGAGGAGAAAAAAGAGAGAGGGAGAAGGAAGAAGGGCGAAGGGAAGAAGGGAGAGGAGAGAAAGAGAGGAGAGAAAGGGAAAGGAGAGAAGGTAGAAGGAGAGGAGAGAGGGGAGAGGGGAGAGGAGAGGGGAGAGCAGAGAGGGGAGAGCGGAGACGGGAGAAGGTAGAAGGGGTAGGGGAGAGGGGAGAGGAAAGAAGGGAGGAGGAAGAAGGGAGGAAGGAAAAAGAAGGGAGAAAGGAAGAAAAAAGGAAGAAAGAAAAAATAAATAAAAAAGAACGAAAGAACGAAAGAATGAACAAAAGAACGAACGAAAGAACGAAAGAAGGAAAAAAGAAAAGGTAAAAGAAAAAAGAATAATGAAAAGAAAAAAGAAAAAAAACGAAGAAAAAAAGGGGGAGGAGGGGCATTCGACTTTCAAGAGGTTTCTCTTATACCGACACCTCGACTTTGAATTGGAGTACTTTATCTCTTTCCGGAAAGGCCCCGATTTTTTGTTTCCCCTCCCCCCCCCCCGATCTTTGAAACTCGTATATAAAAGGAAAATTATAAAAAAAAAAGTATTTCGAATTTATGTACTTCCATTATTATTATTATTTTTTTTTTCCTTCTTTTTGGGATCGGACCTCTGAAGGAGACTTTTATTCCCGTATCATTTTTTGGAAACCTTTCTCCCGCTCTTCGGAAAAAAAAAAAAAAAAAAATCTGAGTACTATCGCCCTGATGACATCCTTCTCCCTTCACGTCCACTTCCATTATCCTTGTACACAAACACGTTCCCTCCCGAGCTTAGCCTCCACTGTTTCTCTTCATCCATCCAACGTTACTCCACCTTGCACTTCCTTAATTGCTCTTTTGTCAAGCAGATGAAGCCTTCAGCATCTCTCTGTCCTTGTCTCCGCATAGTATGTTTCCGTCCTCTTTGTCGACCTGCCTGGAACACAACGAGGCACAATGGAGGAGGCAAACCATCAGGAAATGCATTGGTCTATTGCCTACTATGTGACTTTGGGATTAGATTCCGATTTTTTTTTATTCATTATCATTATAATTATTATCAACATTATCAACATCAACACTATCATCACTATCAACATTATCATTATCATCATTATCATCATTATTAATCATCATTATCATCATTATCATTATCATCATTATCAACATTATCATCAACATTATCATTATCATCATCACCATAATTACCATCATTACTATCCTTATCATCATCACTATCATTACCATTATTCCATAATAGTCATCATCATCATTAACGCCATTACCATAATTATCATCATCATTATATATTATTATATATTATTATCATTATTATGAAGATATCTTTTTACTCAAGGAAGAGATTAAAAAAAGTAATGATAAAAACGTGAGAATTAATTTCGAAAATCTATTGCTCATATCAATATTCCAAAAAATATAGTGTGTGTGTGTGTGTGTGTGTGTGTGTGTGTGTGTGTGTGTGTGTGTGTGTGTGTGTGTGTGTGTGTGTGTGTGTGTGTGTGTGTGTGTGTGTGTGTGTGTGTGTGTGTCTGTCTGTGTGTGTGTGTCTGTCTGTGTGTGTGTGTGTGTGTGTATGTTTGTGTGTGTGTGTGTGTGTCTGTGTGTGTGTGTCTGTCTGTGTGTGTGTGTCTGTGTGTGTGTGTGTGTGTGTGTGTGTCTGTCTGTGTGTGTGTCTGTCTGTGTGTGTGTGTGTGTGTGTGTGTGTGTGTGTGTGGGCGCGTGTGTGTGTGTGTGTGTGTGTGTGTGTGTGTGTTTGTGTGTTTTGTTTGTGTGTGTGTGTGTGTGTGTGTGTGTGTGTGTGTGTGTGTGTGTGTGTGTGTGTGTGTGTGTTTGTGTGTCTACGCTTCTGCATGTGTATGCACAATATTATATTATATATATATATATATATATATATATATATGTATATATATACACACACAAATTATGTACTATGATAATGAAAAAAAAATGTGGTCACGATTGAATTACTAAATATATATATATATATATATATATATATATATACATATATATATATATATGTCTAAATAAAAATATTCTTTTAAAAAACGCTGTGGAAGTCGGGGACAGGTGGTATTACGGTGACACTTTGTCCTAAAAAATATTCTTGAAAAAGCGCTTGGGTAAGTCGGGGTCAGGTGGTATTCTTCTTCTTCTTCTTCTTCTTCTTCTTCTTCTTCGCGTTCTTCTTCTTCTTCGCGTTCCTATTCTTCTTCGCGTTCCTATTCTTCTTCTCCTTCTTCGCGTTCTTCTTCTTCTTCGCGTTCTTCTTCTTCTACTTCGCGTTCTTCTTCTTCTTCGCGTTCTTCTTCTTCTTCGCGTTCTTCTTCTTCTTCTTCGAGTTCTTCTTCTTCTTCTTCGCGTTCTTCTTCGCGTTCTTCTTCGCGTTCTTCTTCGCGTTCTTCTTCTTCGCGTTCTTCTTCTTCGCGTTCTTCTTCTTCGCGTTCTTCTTCTTCGCGTTCTTCTTCCTCGCGTTCTTTTTCCTCGCGTTCTTCTTCCTCGCGTTCTTCTTCCTCGTGTTCTTCTTCGTGTTCTTCTTCGCGTTCTTCTTCGCATTCTTCTTCGCGTTCTTCTTCGCGTTCTTCTTCGCGTTCTTCTTCGCGTTCTTCTTCGCGTTCTTCTTCCACGCGTTCTTCTTCGCATTCTACTTCGTGTTCTTCTTCGCGTCCTTCTTCGCGTTCTTCTTCGCGTTCTTCTTCGCGTTCTTCTTCGTGCTGGAGATCCCGTGTTGGGGTTTCGCCCCGAGGCCGAGGCCGAAGGGGAAAACGATGGATTAGAGCGCGGAAAGCTGCGGCCGTAGGCCGCTGTTTGCGCAGCCAAGCCCCCGGCGAAGCCGGGTAGGGCGAAGCCCGCGGCTTGTATATATATATATATATAAATATATATATATATATATATATATATATATATATATATATATATATATATATACAGTACATAAATGGAAAGTGACATAACAGCAATAGAAAAAGCAAATAAACTGATGGTATAAATCAAAACAATACACAATTCGACTGATCATTGGCCACGTCAATACAATTTCCTAAACACTTCCAGCAATGCCAAAATACTTTTTTTTTTAGGTTGTGCCTCAGAGATCATATCAATTGGATATGACATAGTCTATATATACGGAACATTGGTGGAACATTTATATTTTGACCTGATTTGTGTTCCAGCTAAATCACGTGACTCAATCATGTTACCTTCTATCTGCCATCAATTTGTATAAACATAACCATTACTTCGTTACCATCCCCTGTTACTCCTGTAACGTGGTAATACAATCAAACGTAAATCATGACCAATCAGAGCTTTGCAAATATCTGTTTTATTGCTCTTATGGTCATTAATTTCCATTTAAAGAAAATTCCCTTTACTGTATGGGAACTATTGTGTTCATTATATAGAAATATAGAAATAATTCAGTGATACACTACAGTCATATATTTTTGGTAAATGTTGGATCATGTTTGGATGTAGGTAACATATTAGGGACACTGAAAACTGGTCTCCTATGCACTATAGGTGAGAAAGGAAAAGAGAGATAGAGATAGATAAATAGAGAGAGAGAGAGAGAGAGAGAGAGAGAGAGAGAGAGAGAGAGAGAGAGAGAGAGAGAGAGAGAGAGAGAGTCAGGCAGAGAAAGAGTCAGACAAAGAGAGAGAGAAACAGAGAGACAGAGAGAGAGACGGAGAGACAGAGAGAGAGACATAGAGACAGAGAAAGAGTATTCAACAAAGGATAATATCTGCAGAGTTCTAACATGCCTGGCATCAGGTTGAGGTGATTGCAGTGGTACACTCGTGGTCTCCAACCCATGAAGTCAAGTTTGAGTCTCCATCTACCCTTCAGCTGAATAAATTCGTGTGTCATTCGACAGAGTAAAGTCAATTGTGTATATCGACAAGTTCACAAGGATAATAGTTGTTGGAATTACTCTCTTTGGACTAATAATGGAAAATGGATTAATTTCAAGGTCAATTCTTTCTACATTTTCAAGCATTTTTTTTTATCTTAATTTACTTAATTTTTCATGTATTTATGTGCTTATCAGTTCTTTTATTCATTTATTTGTATATTTTCTTGCCAATAGACTTTTCCAATTGTTTGTTTGACTTCACGACGGTGATGAAGGTTAAATTAGATATGACAATGTACGTCTGTGTGTGTGTGTGTGTGTGTGTGTGTGTGTGTGTGTGTGTGTGTGTGTGTGTGTGTGTGTGTGTGTGTGTGAGTGCGTCTACACATATTCATAATTGGTATCAATTCACGATTTCCTGTTCTCAAATCAACATAAAAAATCCGTTGCAATATTCTTAATCTCTTCCTCTTCACTTTTACATATAATAAAATAGTTCAGTAATAACTCTTCATGAAATTTTGACCAGGTTAGTTTATGACACACATTTTGCAATGGTTGTATCATTGCATGATTTTGCAGTTCACGCTTAAAGATTTTTACCTTTTTCACTAATGACTGTCCAGCGATTAACTCCTGTTAATAGACATAGATTTATATTTATATAAACTATACAGGAAGCTCGCTGGCTGAGCGGGTTAGGGAGTCGTTACTTGCGGCAAAGGTTGAGGGGATAGTGGTTTGAACCCTGCCACCGGCGAAGTTGAACTTAGACATGGTTCATTGAATTCCACGCTATAAAGTCCTCTGTAAGGGGCACAGACTTAGTCTTCCGATGGAAGGAAACTTGTGACGTTAAACTATATCATTATCATCAACAGTTACACAATAATTTATTTTTTTATTACAAGCCCACCGGCTGCGCCGGCCCGGCTACGCCGGGGGCCTTGGCCTGCGGCGCTGCGCCTTAGGCGCGGGCGCTGCGCGCCCTGGGCTACGCCCCTTTTTTGGAAAATAAAGAGTTCTTCTTCGAGTTCTTCTTCGAGTTCTTCTTCGAGTTCTTCTTCGAGTTCTTCTTCGAGTTCTTCTTCGAGTTCTTCTTCGAGTTCTTCTTCGAGTTCTTCTTCGAGTTCTTCTTCGAGTTCTTCTTCGAGTTCTTCTTCGAGTTCTTCTTCGAGTTCTTCTTCGAGTTCTTCTTCGAGTTCTTCTTCGAGTTCTTCTTCGAGTTCTTTTTCGAGTTCTTTTTCGAGTTCTTCTTCGAGTTCTTCTTCGAGTTCTTCTTCGAGTTCTTCTTCGAGTTCTTCTTCGAGTTCTTCTTCGAGTTCTTCTTCGAGTTCTTCTTCGAGTTCTTCTTCGAGTTCTTCTTCGAGTTCTTCTTCGAGTTCTTCTTCGAGTTCTTCTTCGAGTTCTTCTTCGAGTTCTTCTTCGAGTTCTTCTTCAAGTTCTTCGAGTTCTTCTTCGAGTTCTTCTTCTTCGAGTTCTCCTTCTTCTTCGAGTTCTCCTTCTTCTTCGAGTTCTTCTTCGAGTTCTTCTTCGAGTTCTTCTCTTTCGAGTTCTT
>NC_134796.1:56786060-56788560 GCF_046742065.1 Oratosquilla oratoria
AGAAGAAGAAGAAGAAGAGAAAAACAGAAGACGAAGAAGAAAGCGAAAAAGAAGAAGAAGAAGAAGAAGAAGAAGAAAGAAGAAGAAAGAAGAAGAAGGAGAAAGAAGAAGAAAGAAGAAGGAGAAAGAGGAAGAAGAAGAAGGAGAAAGAAGAAGAAGAAAGAAGAAAGAAGAAGAAGAAGAAAGAAGAAGAAGGAGAAAGAAGAAGAAGGAGAAAGAAGAAGAAGAAGAAGGAGAAAGAAGAAGAAGAAGAAGAAGAAGAAGAAGAAGAAGAAGAAGAAGAAGAAGAAGAAGAAGAAGAAGAAGAAGAAGAAGAAGAAGAAGAAGAAGAAGAAGAAGAAGAAGAAGAAGAAGAAGAAGAAGAAGAAGAAGAAGAAGAAGAAGAAGAAGAAGAAGAAGAAGAAGAAGAAGAAGAAGAAGAAGATTGAGACGAGCTCTATGGATGAAAGTTGGCTACGAGGGATAAATTGATGCGTCATACGAAAAATAAGATCGACGATGATTGAAGAATGCTGACGCTTGGTGTGTCATTGTACACAAGAGCGAAGCGAAGACGAAAAACGAAAAAAAAACGAAAAAAGATGAAAAAATAAAACAAGACGCGGTAAAGAAGAGTGAAGAAACATGCAAATATAAACTGTAAAATAATTCAAGAAAAAAAGGATAATAAATGAACTGAAAAAACAATGTTGCTATGACAAATTTGTAATAAAAGAAACAAACGTAGAAGAAATAAAATACAAACGGTGAAAATAGGGACAGTAATGGAAGTAGGAAAGAAATAGAAAAGTAGAAAAAAGAAAGCCAAGACTAGAAGAAAGAGAAGGAGAATGTGGAGAAAAGAGGGGGAGGAGCAGAATGAGGAGGAGAGTAAAAAGAGGAAGAGTATGAGGAGGAGGAGGAGGAGGAGGAGGAGGAGGGGAGAGGAGGAGGTGAGAGGAGGAAGAGGAGAAGGGGAGAGGAGGAAGGGAAGGAGGAGGGGAGAGAAGGAAGAGGAGGAATTAAGGACGAGGAGGTGGACGAGGAGGAGGAGGAGGAGGAGGAGGAGGAGGTGGAAGAGGAGAAAGAAGAGTGGAAGGAGGAAGAAAAGGACGATGAAGAGGAGAAACAAGAGTGGAAGGAGGAAGAAAAGGACGATGAAGAAGAGGACGAGAAGGACGAGGAGGAGAACGAGGAGGAAGAGCATGAATAGGAGGATGAAGAGGAAGAGGTCGAAAAGCGAAGGAGGAAGGGGAGAAAGAAAGGGAAGAGGAAGAGGAGAAGGAAGAAAGGGAAGAAGACGACTGGAGAGGGATAAGGATGATGAGGGGAAGGAAGGGGAGAAAGAGGAGGAAGAGGAGGAAGAGGAGGTAGAATAGGAAGAGTAGAAAGAGTAGGAAAAGGAACAGAAGGAACAAGAGGAAAAGGAGGAAGAGGAGAAAAAGTAAGAACAAGAAGAAAAAATGGAAGAGAAGGAAGAGGCAAGCGAAGAGGAAGAGAAAGAAGAGGAAAGGAAAGAGGAAGGAAAGAGGAAGGGGAAGAGGTTGAGGATGAGGAAAAAAATTAGATAAATAGAAAGAGAAAGAAAATGAAATAGGAAAAGGAAGACAAATAGGAAGAAATTCAGGAAGACAATTAGGACAAAAGGAAGAGGAAGAAGAATATGGAGAAGAAAATGAAGAGAAGAACGAAAAGAAAGAAGAAAAAGACGAAGATAAATAGAAAGAAAACAAGACAAAGGCAAATACAAAGAGACAAATAAAGACAAATATAAGACAAAGAAAAAAGACAAACTAAGACACTAAGATTGATAATAACACTAAGTTTAAGAAAAAGGAAAGAAAAAGATAGAGACAGAAAAAAGACAGAGAAAGAGACAGAGGCAGAGAGACAGACAGACACACACACAGAGAGAGAGAGAGAGAGAGAGAGAGAGAGAGAGAGAGAGAGAGAGAGAGAGAGAGAGAGAGAGAGAGAGAGAGGAGAGAGAAAGGCAGAGAGAGAGAGAGAGAGAGAGAGAGAGAGAGAGAGAGAGAGAGAGAGAGAGAGAGAGAGAGAGAGAGAGAGAGAGATAAAGAGTACAGTAGAAAGGAATAGTAGAGGACTAAAAAGAGGAGCAAGTGAAGGAATGCGAGAACACAGGCGCCGCCGTGATGACGACGACGACGGGTAATTAGTCTGCAGACCAGGAAGACAGGATGCTCCAGATATTGGTTCAGAAAATTAAAAACAAAAATCGGATATATTAACACTGTCTGACTCCTTGGAAGAGGAGGAGGAGGAGGAGGAGGAGGAGGAGGAGGAGGAGGAGGAGGAGGAGGAGGAAGAGGAGGAGGAAGAGATGGAGGGAACAGGCAGGTGAGAGTGGGGATATCAACGAAAGGAGAATGGAAAAGAGGGTTAGAAAGGAAGACAAGGAGACAAAGGAAGAGAGGGCGGAGGAAGAGAAGGGGAGAGGAAGAGAAGGGGAGGGGAAGAGAAGGGGAGGGGAAGAGAGCGGGAGGGAAAGAGAGCGGGAGGG
>NC_134796.1:56793560-56813560 GCF_046742065.1 Oratosquilla oratoria
ATCACTATTACTATCGTTATTACCACAAATATCATTATGGTATTATACATATACACACAATGAATGTTGAATAATAACCTTGACAAGCGAATCATTATATCTATATATCTATACCAATATTACTATCACTATTACTATCATATAACCTTGAGCAAATCAATCTCTATATATCTATAGCATTATCACTATCACTAATTCTATCATTATTACCACATATATCAGTATTACGGTATTATACATACACACACACACACAGTGAAGTTGAAATATAAACTTGACAAGCGAATCAATATATCTATACCATTATTACTGTCACTATCACTATCATTATTACGGTATTATACATACACAAACACTCAGTGAATGTTGAAATGTAACCTTGACAAGCGAATCAATATCTCTATTTCTATACCATTATTACTATCACTATTACTATCATTATTACGGTATTATACATACACATACACAGTGAATGTTGAAATGTAACTTTGAAAAGCGAATATCTCTATATATCTACACCATTATTACTATCACTATTATTATTACGGTATTATACATACACACACACAGTGAATGTTGAAATATAACCCTGACAAGCGAATATCTCTATATATCGATACTATTATTACTATCACTATCACTATTATTATCACGGTATTATACACACACAGTGAATAGTGAAATATAACCTTGACAAGCGAATATCTCTATATATCTATACCATTATTACTATCACTATTACTATTATTATTACGGTATTATACATACACACACACAGTAAATAGTGAAATATAACCTTGACAAGCGAATATCTCTATATATCTATACCATTATTACTATCACTATTACTATTATTATTACGGTATTATACATACACACACACAGTGAATGTTGAAATATAACCTTGACAAGCGAATCAAAGTGAACCAGCGATGCAAGTCAACCGAGGATGCTGGAATATCAGAGATGCCAGACAAGCTGATCCCAGCCAGGACATGCATGTTGCCTCAAATTAAAGTCTTTGACAAAATCTCAAACCTCTTTGAGAGAGGAAAAAAAAGAGAGAAAAATATTTCCGATACGTTTTCTCTTGTCGATTTAAGTATAGTTTGTTGTCTTATTGTAGGGTTGGTGGCGGTTTTTATGGCCTTTTTTAGGTCTTGTTTGGCTATCTAATAGCCCATTAATGGCTTTTTAAGTCTTCGTTTTTCATGTTGTCTTTGTTTTATTATTTATCCAAGACAGATGGTATTTTTGTGATTAACTTTTTTTCCCCCTAAATCTACTTCTTCTGGAATTTAATCCTGATTTACTTAACTGATCTTATTCAAATAAGACATGATTAAATTATACAGATTAATTATTTACTAAAAAAAAGAATATGTGTTTGATATTTCTGATATTGCCAATGTCAAGTAATTTGATCAAACTTAGATGAACTACATTACCTAAAGCTTTTGCAGTTTTATTTTTTTAGCTGTCGCCAAGCGATTTTATTCAGCTAAGATAAACTCCGTCTCCATTGAAATGCTTCGTGTTCTTTATCGTAAGATCCTTTGCTGATTTTGTTTTTGTTAATGACAAATGTCTGTACTCATCAAAGGTTGAGGCCTTTGCTGAAAAGGTAGATAATACGAGTATATTATATATATATATATATATATATATATATATATATATATATATATATAGATATAGATATATATGTACATATATATTATATATATATGTGTGTGCGTGTGTGTGTGTATTCACTTGGTCTTTGGATCACGTGTTGGACTCGTGATCGACAGCTATTTCCCTCCTGGAAGAGAGCTCAGAGCTCGTAGGTCCGATCTATGGATAATGCTATGACCTTGCACACACACACACACACACACACCCAATTCCCCGCCCACGAGAGTCAGAGTAACGACCCGAAGCGCAGCGGTACCGAAATAATTTCGGCCCTGGGCAGGATTCGAACCAAGAACTGCGGGCCACTATGGTGGCAGTTCAGCGCTCTACCAACTACGCGCGCGCGCGCGCGTGTGTGTGTGTGTGTGTGTGTTTCTTTTTCTTTTAATTTTTTCCTTCACTAGACAGTTCTATTCATCCTAGGGTAAATCCCTTGTACTGAATGAAGAAACATATTCACTAAATGACTCAAAATGACCAATTATCTTTATCATTGTTTACCCAAGAACGCATGGCCTGGTAGAGCAGAGTGCAGAGAATGAGAGCGATGCCCGTGTTGGCAAATGCTTCCAATCTGTTTTCTCAGGTCCACTATGTTTATGTACTACTGTTGTTGAAACCTCAGGGGCCGAATCTATGAAAGAACCTAACCCTAATCTATAAAGATTGTAACCCTAACTTATAAATGATCCTAACCCTAATTTATTGAAAAAAAATCTAACCCTAATTTACAAAGATCCTAACCCTAACTTATGAAATATCCTAACCCTAATTTATGAAATATCCTAACCCTAATTTATAAAAGATCCTAACCCTAATTTATAAAAGATCCTAGCCCTAATTTATAAAAGATCCCAACCCTAATTTACAAAAGATCCTAACCCTAATCTATAAAAGATCCTGACCCTAATTTATAAAAGATCCCAACCCTAATTTACAAAAGATCCTAACCCTAATCTATAAAAGATCCTGACCCTAATTTATAAAAGATCCTAACCCTAATTTATAAAAGATCCTAACCCTAATGGCGGAGATTTTACCTAAATCCCTATCTCAGCGACTTAATGCTTATGCCTAGACATAACCTCGACATTATGGACAGCTTATTTACTTAAAAGTCTCCGCCATTTTGGAGATTTATGTCTAGACTTAGAGGTTAGGATATTTTATAAATTCGGCCCTGGTGACCATTACACTGAATATCCGGTATCCAATAACAACCAGTAATGTTTTGTTTGTGGTTCTATTGTTGGGCTTCCGTGGCCACCTTTGGAGGAAATGTGTGTGTGTGGGGGGGGGGATGTCACAGGAGGTTAGGTTGTGGTCTGTTGGATAGGACCAGCCAAAGAGAGGCGGCTCGATTCTCTTCTTCTTTTTCTCTTTTCTAAGAAGAAAGAAAGAGAAAAAGTATAGGAAAAAAGAAAACCAAATGGAAAAAGAGAAATAGAAAAGAGAAAATAGAACGAAAAATAGGAAAAAGAAAAAGAGGAAAAGGAAAAAGAAGCAAAAGAAATTAAAGTAAAAGAAAGGGGGAACACGAAGACAAAGTAGAAAAAAGAAATTAAGAAAAAAGATAAAAGAAGAAAAGAAAAAGAAGAAATCGAAAAGGGGGAATGAGAGAAAAAAGAATGGAAGAAAAGAAAAAAAAAATGTGTGACGGGCAGTCAGAGCATGAGGTCTTAAATACAACGCTGACACCTTCAATAAGATGGCCGCTCTTTATGAATTTTATTTTGGCTAATGACGTGCTCTTTTATGCAACTAAAGAGGCGTGGCCCCGGTTTGAAGAGCATTTCCATCGACCTCGACCCACGCTAGGCGAGATTCAGAACATCCCAGGCATTGAAATCACCTCTTACCCAGAAACAAAGTATATGAAAATCGTTTTCGTATTGAATCGGTTAAAGGCAAGGTCGCGTTTCCATCGTGACATGAATGTGATTTTGAACGCAAGAACAATTGCCTTCAAGTGTCAGAATAGGTCGTTAGTCTCGTAATGAACGGCTTCCTGAAGCTTCAGCGTAGATATAATTACTAAGAATTACAATGGCAAAAGAATGGTAACAAGTAGCCCTCTCGTACATAAAGATGTCAGATTTGACGGTGGCAAAGTGTAGAGGCATTTGGAACGTGATTACTTATGTGTTTCGCGTGCAAAAACTAACGTGAATTGGTCACTATTAACTTTAAGATGCTGTTTGAGAACTGAGCAAAAAAGGATAAAGAAAATTGCTGAGAATATAAGATTACTGCCGCAAGACATCAGTAAGAAGAACTTGAAAATACTTTTAATGTGGCAAAATCTGAGAAATTAAAATGATGATGATATGGTTTATTGTCACAAAATCCCCCTCATCGGGAGGTTAGGACTGTGCCACTTACAGAGGATTTTGTAGCGTGGTTCAATTTCGCCCGTGGCAGGGTTCGAACCACCATCCACTCGACTTTCGCCACAAGTAACGACGCCCCAGCCCGTTCGGCCAGCGAGTTTCCTAGAAATCAAAATATCATAAAACCCAATTCCACTTTTGGAGAAATCTTTGGTAAATCGTTGGAAGAGAAAATAGCAACGAATAACTGGACTTAAGAAGGTAGTAACGACCAGTTGCAGGTAATCTTTGGAAGTTGCTGGTAGTCGGTAGTAATATAGATAAATAGATAGATCGATAGATAGATGTATTACAACACATACTGAATAGTCCCCAGTACACAAACTTCCATCTTATCAATCTCATTAACTTTTTCCATTTCAATTCCTTGCATAGGTTTTGTGTCGCCGACCGATCGCTTGATTTTCGGTCGCAGGTGGTCGGAAACCGATCGTAAGCTTCATGTGATTGTGGCTCAAGATGAGGGTGATGATGCAAAAAAAAAAAAAATCAATAAACAAATAAATGAATAATAGACATAGATAAGATTAGTAATAAATGGAAATAAACAAACAAGTGAATTAATTATGACAAAAATAATTAATCTGTTAAATGGCTGATTAATAGCTCAATCAATTCATCGATTGATACAAAATAAACAAAAAAATCAATAAACAAGTGAATAATAGACGTAGATAAAATTAGTAATAAATGGAAATAAACAAACAAGTGAATTAATTATGACAAAAATAATTAATCTGTTAAATGGCTGATTAATCGCTCAATCAATTCATCGATTGATTAATAAACAAATAAATTGAAGAAATACATTGCTAAGAATAAAATTAAGAAAGCAAAACATGGAATAAGAATATAATAAATAAGTGATAAATGGTGATGGTAGAGATTAAATATAGATTAGATAATAAAAAATAGATACTAAAGGTTCAAGCATCTAAATGAAGGTATGAAGAGTTTCTACTTTCTCTAACAACTGACGGTCGGGAGAGGCTGCGGCACTCGAAAACAGACTTGCAGGTCGTGGGGTTGCGGCTGCGGCACGGTTTGTGTTGCTGCGGTTGCTGTCGTTCTTGTGGCTGATGCTGTGGTTGCGGCTGGTGCTTGCTTGCGGCTGCGGCTGCTGTTGCTCTAGTTACGGCCGGTGCTGCTCTACGGTCGGCTATGGGTCCGGCTGCGGCTGGTGTTGCTAGTTGCGGCTAGTGTTGCTCAGGTTGCGGTTACGGCTGCGGCTGCGGCTGGTGTCTAGTGGTGACAATTGTTGCTCTTGTTGAGATTACGCCTCCAGCTACGACTGCGGCTGTGTTGCTCTAGTTCCGGCTGATGTTGCTCTGGTTGCGGTTGCGGTTGCGGTTGCGGTTGCGGCTGCGGCTGCGGTGATGGCCCTGCAGAAACCTCACCTTTACCAGTCGGGAGACCTCGACTCAACAAAGTTTCCCGTAATGTTCCAACTTCCTTCTCCTTCAGACCCACAGAAAACGGAATGCGGGGGTGAAGGGAGGATGAGAATATTTAGGAAAATGGGAATTTTGGATAAGAAGAAATTCTGGCTCGGACAGACCCTCATTTTTCGAAAAGTTTTGCAATGCAACTAAATGAGGTTTCAAAGTGTGGTGGTAGTGGTCTCCGAGGCCAAGAAGAACAAGAAGAAGAAAAAGAAAACTCAGGGACGGATTTAAAAAAAAAAAAAAAAAAAAAAAAAAAAAAATTATAGCTGCCGTCTGGTGATTTAGTGGTCTCCGAGGCCAAGAAGAAGAAAAAAAGAAAACTCAGGGACGGATTAAAAAAAGAAAAAAAGAAAAATATATATATATATATTATAGCTGCTTAGCTGCCGTCTGGTGATTTAGCGGTCTCCGAGGCCAAGAAGAACAAGAAGAAAAAGAAAACTCAGGGACGGATTAAAAAAAGAAAAAAAAAATGATAGCTGCCGTCTGGTGATTTAGTGGTCTCCGAGGCCAAGAAGAACAAGAAGAAAAAGAAAACTCAGGGACGGATTAAAAAAATATATATAGATATATATATATATATATATATATATATATATAGCTGCCGTCTGGTGATTTAGTGGTCTCCGAGGCCAAGAAGAAGAAGAAGAAAAAAAGGGAAACTCAGGGACGGATTTAAAAAAAAAAAAAAAAAAAAAATTATAGCTGCCGTCTGGTGATTTAGTGGTCTCCGAGGCCAAGAAGAGGAAGAAGAAAAAAAGGGAAACTCAGGGACGAAAAAAAAAAAAATAATTATAGCTGCCGTCTGGTGATTTAGTGGTCTCCGAGGACAAGAAGAAGAAAAAGAAAACTCAGGGACGGATAAAAAAAAAATATATATATATATATATAGTGCCGTCTGGTGATTTAGTAGTCTCCGAGGACAAGAAGAAGAAGAAAAAGAAAAATCAGGGACGGATTATAAAAAAAAAAAAAAAAAAAAAAAAAAAATATATATATATATATATATATAGCTGCCGTCTGGTGATTTAGTGGTCTCCGAGGCCAAGAAGAACAAGAAAAATCAGGAACGAATTAAAATATATATATATATATATATATATATATATATATATATATATATATATATATATATATATATATATATATATATATAGCTGCCGTCTGGTGATTTAGTGGTCTCCGAGGACAAGAAGAAGAAAAAGAAAACTCAGGGACGGATTAAAAAAAAAAAAAAAAAATTATAGCTGCCGTCTGGTGATTTAGTGGTCTCCGAGGCCAAGAAGAATAAGAAAAAGAAAACTTAGGGACGGATAAGAAAAAAACAAATTATGGCTGCCGTCTGGTGATTTTAGTCACTTGTGGGAAACCCATTCAAGAACAAAAGGTTCCAAAATCCCATTTTGAACCAATTGCCTTTGGTTGCATTATATCATTTCCATATGAATTCTAATCAATGCCAAGGTTTAAGAAACCATTTATGAAAATATAATTTCGGAGAAGGAAGGGAGGAAGAGGGGGAGGAAGAGGAGGAGGAGGAGTAGGAGGAGGGGAGGAGGAGGAAGAGGAGGAGGGGGAGGAGTAGGAGATGGAGGAGGCGAAGGAGGAGAGTGAAAAGACAAAGACGAAGACGAAAGTGTAGACGAAAAAGACGAAGAAAAATAAGAGGAGGAAAAAGAGGAGGGAGAAAAGGAGGAAGAAGAGTAGGAAGAAGAGAAGAGGAAAAAGAAGAGTAGGGAGAAGGAAATAAAGAGGAAGAAGAGAAGGAAGAAGAGGAGGAGGAATTGGAAGAGGAGGAATAAGAGAAGGAAGAAGAGAAGGAAGAAGAGGAGGAAGAAAACGAAGAGGACAAGGGGAGGAGGGAAGAAGGACGGAGCAAAAGAAAAGAAAGGAAGAAGAGGAAGAAGAACAAGAGGAGGAAGATGACGAGGAAGAAGAGGAGGAAGATGTAGAGGAAGAAGATGTAGAGGAAGAAAATGAAGAGGAGAATAAGAGGAAAAGAGGAAGAAAAAGAAGAAAAAGAGGAAGGGGAGGAGGAAGAAGAGGAGCTAGAGAAAGACGAGGAAAAAGACCAAGAGATAGAGGAAGAAGAACAGGAAGAGGAGGAAGAGGGAAAATAGGAAGAGGAAGAAGAGGAAGAAGAGGAAGAAGAGGAAGAAGAGGAAGAGGAAGAAGAGGAAGAAGAGGAAGAAGAGGAAGAGGAAGAAGAGGAAGAAGAGGAAGAAGAGGAATTGAAAAAAGAGGAAAAGGAATTGAAAAAGGAGGAAGAAGAGGAAGAGGAAGAGGAAGAAGAGGTAGAAGATGAAGAAAAGGAAGAGGAAGAAGAGGAGGAAGAGGAAGAGGAAGAAGAGGATGAAGAAGGAGAGGAGGAAAAGGAGGAAGAGGAAGGAGGAAGAGGAAGGAGGAGGAGTAGGAGGAAGAGGAAGGAGGAGGAGTAGGAGAAAGAGGAGGAGAAAGAGGAATAAAAAGAGGAGGAGGGGGAGAAGGAGGAGAAAGAGGAGGAGAGGGGGAGAAGGAGGAGAAAGAGGAGGAGGAGAAGGAGGAAGAGTAGAAGGAGGAGGAGGAGAGGAAGAAGGAGAACACTAAAACGAATTCGAACAAGAAGACCAAAAAGAAGACGAACAAGAAGAGAGTGCATTTTTTGGCAATCTCACTAAAGACAAGAGAAAAAGCGAAAGAGGGAAAGCAAAGAAAGATGGCAAGGAAAAAATAAAAATTTTCGAAAACACAGAAAAGAAATATAAAGGGAGTAAAAAAATGAAAATCAAAAATACTGAAAGGAAAGTCAAAGTCAAAAGCAATAATAATCAGTCATTCTGAGAGGAGAAATTAAAGGCAAACAACAAAAAAGTAATAATTGATAAAATAAATAAAATTAACATAAAAGATAAGGACAAAAGAAGCATAAAAGAAACGAATAAAAATGAGAAATGGAATATATGAAAAACTATTTAAAAATTGGTAAAAAAAAAAGGAAAAATGAGGAAAATAAAGATAAACAAATATACAACAGAGAAAAGAAAAAGAAAAAAATAAGAGAAAAAAACATAAAACAGAGAAAAGAAAATAAAGAAAATATAGAGAAAAAGAAACATAAAACAGAGAAAAGAAAAGGAAAAGAAAATAAAGAAAAAAAGAAACAAAACAGAAAAGAAAAAGAAAGAAAATAAAGAAAAAACGAAACATAAAACAGAGAAAAGAAAAAGAAAGAAAATAAAGAGAAAACGAAACATAAAACAGAGAAAAGAAAAAGAACAAGAAAAAAAAGTAAGTAAAATATCAAATGAAAAAATAGTGGTAACAAGAGAAATTAATAAATCCGAAAAAATATACATATACGAACAATATAAAATAAAGAGAAAAGTAGTAAGATATTAATTTTAGTAAGAAAAATTAGAATAGAAATAGAATGAAAATTAAAAAGAAATATATTCATGTGAGAAAGAGTAAAGATATAAACAAGTATGAATAAATAAATATAAATAAATGTAATATATATATATATATATATATATATAAATATATATATATATATATATAAAGAAAATTAAATTAATAAAAACAGGGATAAAGATAAAAAAACAATTATAAACAGAAACAGAGAAATGAAAAATGAAGCGATAAGAAAGAAAATAAAAAGAAATTAAGAAATAAAGAAGAAAAATAAATAGAAGGAAAGGAGAAGGAAAGGGGAAGGAAAAGGAAAATGAGAACAAAAGGAAACATAAAAGGAAAAGGAAAGAAAGGAGAAAAAGGAAAGGGAAATGATAATAAGAGAAAAAGAGAAACGAGAGAGAATAAAAAGAAGGAAATGGGAAAGAGAAAATGAAAATGAAAAATAAGATAATGACAAGAATCTAAGATTGAGGAAGGAGAAGAGAGCATTTAATGAAAATGAATAAGGAAACAGGAAGAAAAAAATAATATTTGAGAAACGAAACGCGGAAGGAAATGGAAGAAATAAAGATTACCAACGAAAACATGTGAATGGAGATTGAAAATATCGGGATAGGGACAAAAATGAAAACTAAAGAAAGAACGAAAACAGAAAGCAAAAGAAGGAAAAGGAAAAGGAATTGGGTATCGAAACCAAACAGGAAAGGGAGAAGAAAGAAAGAAAGGAAAAAAAAAAAAAAAAAAAAACGGTGGGGAAACGAACGAAAGGAGCATTTGGCAAAGAATTAAAACAAAGCCGAAAAATAAAAATCGAAATAAAATAAAAGGAGATAGCAGGAGGCAAGGTAAGGGATAAAAGGAAAATGGGTATGCAAAGTGTTGCAAAAGAATAGGCGAAACGATGACACATACAATAACCTACGGAGCTACGAAGGAGAAAAAAAAGCACAAATGTGATATTCTCCAGCGTAATACCCACAAAATCTCGCCGATGACAATGCTGGGTATAACAGGACACGCAGAGAACATTTCCTATTTCCTACTAAAAACAGAGTAGAATAAATGTTTGCCGCCGCGCAGTGATACAAGTAGATTATAATCACAGATGAGACGCGGCGGAATGCACAGGGCAAATGGTATTTGCGGATTTACACTCCCCAACTCGAACTCGGAACCGACGTAATACAATAGCAGGTTGGAGTTCAGATGAGCCCTGTCTATTGTCATCTGTGGGTGTGGGATGAACGTGCGCTAAATTCTAAAGGTAAGGTAGAGCATTTGGCCTAAAAATGTCAAAATTTGTCAGTAAATATATATACATATACATATATAATAAATAATTTCCCAAATTACAACATTTCCCATGGTCAATGGTCACCAGACTGTATTTCTTCTTTTGCCATAAATAAAATGTTACCATCAACATTAGCGGTGGACAAAAATCACCAAGGCCCATGCAACGCCGGCCATGTGACCTGAGCCACCAAGATGCGAGCATGCGTGCCGGGCGTGTTGACCTGAGCTCCGTCCCCTCTTGCTACCTCACTGCTTTACTATAAATACACATTGTTCTGTACTTTGTAACTCATATCTGCCGAAGAGGATCACAGTAAGTGATCGAAATATACAGATCTCTATATCTTCGCTTATTCTTCTCCGAAAGTGGGTCATCAGTATTATATATATATATATATTATATATATATATATATATATATATATATACATATACATATATAATTATAATAGCCGTAGTTTAAGAGGCATATACGAAAAGTACAAGAAAACTGTTGTAGGCACGTTCACATGGACAAACTCCATACACATACACGCACATACATACAGTACAAATGTACACACGTACATAATATCTATTATTATGTATTATGATTCGATTTAACGTCGCGAAACTCACTCTATTAGGAGGCTACAACGGTGCCCCTTACAGAGGACTTTGTTGCATGAAATCTAATGATCTATACCCTTGGTCCAACACAATCGTGGCAAGGTTTTCAAACCACCGTCACCTCAACCCCCGTCACAAATAGCGACGCTCTAATCCACTTGGCCAGCGAGTATTATAATTACGTATTTTTCACGCTATAATTAGAAACAATGATCTCTTTGACTTTCCTCTACAAGTGGTTCTCAAACTTCTTCAGCTTGTTATCCAATTTAACATCTCACGTTGCTTGTTACCCAATTTAACATCTCACGTTAACATCTCACGTTAACATCTCACTTTCGCAACATGTTGTCACCATTGACATAAATGGCTAAATTAAAACAGTAGAGTTATTTTCGCTTTTTTGTTGTATTTGAGCATTGTGCATCTCGAGTGACCTTTGCCAAAGAAGTCGAGAGAATCTGTGGGATGGGTGGTAGAGTTAAATACTTAAAGAAGCTAGTTGAGGAATTCTTGGCTTCTCGATTTTCAAAAATCTTAACTTTTTTTGTCGCCCCTCCATTACCTCCGAAAAAATATCAAATTACCCCCAGTTTGGGAACACCTGCTCTACAATGTCAAAGACCTCTTCGTTCACTACATTATCGAAAAAAAAATCTTCGTGCTTATCCCACTGTAGTACCTCCCATACTCAAACGTGTTTCCCAAGTCCATTTATTTTCTTACCACGCTACACTCCACTAGTGGCGTAATCAGAACCCTGCTGGTCTCGCACTGTTAGCTGTGTGTTCGAATCCCGCACTCCTTTTCAATTCCTAGCAGTGACTGTTACCTACCTCAACAGTCCAAGTGTATAATAGGGCCGCATCCACTACAACCCCCAACAACCCCTAACAACCCCCCAACAACCCACAACCCACAACAACCACAACCCACAACAACCACAACCCACAACCACAACCCCCAACAACCCCCAACAACAACCCCCAACAACAACCCCCAACAACAACAACCCCCAACAACAACAACAACCCCCAACAACAACAACCCCCAACAACAACAACCCCCAACAACAACAACCCCCAACAACAACAACAACAACAACAACAACAACAACAACAAAGGTCAATGCGTAACCGGCAATACCAAATAATCTTGTTTGTTCCGGAGAGTCCAGTTACCGACAGCGGTTATCTCATGACCACAGTTTTACCTCAACTTCCTTTCGGGGGATGATACAACATAACTAAGTGCGCTCGTTTTGTATTTGCTTAGTTGTAGGTTCGAATCCCGCACTACTTTGATACCCAGCAGTCCAATCGCATAATAGGGCGAAGATGACGATTCTGGCCGCAGATCAGCGCCTCCTGCCGTAGACTCATCATTATCATCACGACAGAACTAATTAACAAATGCTTTTCCTCTCATCAGAAACCATATTACTTCTCTTAAACCTACGCTCAACCCTGCACTACCGAAGGCCCCACATAAGTGAATAAAATCACCTGACGACAGCAGAAATATACATGTATATATACATATATATATCATATATATACACATATATTATATACATATACATATACATATATATATACATATATATATTATATACATATACATATATATATATTATATACATATACACATATATATATTATATACATATACACATATATATTATATACATATATACATATATATATTAGTGTATCCAGGAAGAATATTTTCTTGTTGACAGACGAGATTAAATGATATTGCTGTTTCTGCATTATTTATCTTTTTGTTAAGAACTTCAATTTCTCTTGCTAATTTACGGTGTTGGACTGATAGTTTGCTGAGTAGCTGTCCGTATGAGGTTGCAACGTTTCGGTCTTCTCTGTAGACCATCTTCAGGCTATTTGTTTGGGTGTGTGTGTGTGTGATGTTTATATACTATTTTATTTCTGATTGTTATGGGTGGTGTCGTGTGAAGCGATCATCCTGATTGGCTGCTGCGTAGTCATCAGGAATCACTGGGAGAGGTGAGGTCAGGTCCGCTTGTGGGATGGGAGAATCTGGAGGTCTATACTATGTATGTTCATGGTTGGTTTTAATTCTGCTATATAGATTGCTTCAATAAATGCTAATCTGCGGGAGTCTCTTTCTCTGTCTATTATTACTGTTCCATCTTCTAAGTTTTGACGGGTGAGGGAAGTGTTATGTTTGGTGTTATAGTGATTCTTTATGGATCCCTGTTGCAGGTGGCAGGTCAAACGTCTTGTAAGTTTAGTCCTCGTCATTCCAATGTATGTTTGAGACCCACAGTTCTCAATGGTACAGTTATGTTGGTAAATGACGTGATTATCTTGTAAAGACGATGTCGATTTGGGAGGGCGGTTTCTCAGTAAAAGTTGTGACGTTTTTCGGGTCTTGTAGTATATGGTCAGTGATATTTTGTCTTCTGGGTCAGTGGGCTTGACGTGTTTTGTAATTATGTCCTTAATGACTTTTTCATCTGTCTTATATTCTGATGACATGTAATTTCTGTAATATATGTTTATGTTTTCTTGTTTTTGTGTGGTAGGTTCGTTAGAATACCAGTTGTTGATGGCCCGTTTTGTTGCTTCGTTAATTAACTTGTTACTATACCCATTGTTAATAAGGACTTGGGTAAGTCTTTTCCAGTTCAGTGTGTGTATCTTTCCATGTAGAGCAGTGTGATATGGCGCGTCGTATGTATGCGTTGATAGTGGAGTTTAGATATCGTTGAGGGCATTCACTTTTACCATTAAGACATAGGTTTTTGTTGCTAGGTTTTACGTATACTGATGTGGTGTACTTGTTGTTATGACTGGTTACTAAGACATCGAGGAAGGGCAAACGTCCGTTGTTCGATTCTTCGAACGTAAAATTAAGGCCGGAAGCTTCTATAAGTTGTTCTCTGAGTCTTTGGAGTTCTTGAATATCTTTGACCATATACTACAAGACCCGAAAAACGTCACAACTTTTACTGAGAAACCGCCCTCCCAAATCGACATCGTCTTTACAAGATAATCACGTCATTTACCAACATAACTGTACCATTGAGAACTGTGGGTCTCAAACATACATTGGAATGACGAGGACTAAACTTACAAGACGTTTGACCTGCCACCTGCAACAGGGATCCATAAAGAATCACTATAACACCAAACATAACACTTCCCTCACCCGTCAAAACTTAGAAGATGGAACAGTAATAATAGACAGAGAAAGAGACTCCCGCAGATTAGCATTTATTGAAGCAATCTATATAGCAGAATTAAAACCAACCATGAACATACATAGTATAGACCTCCAGATTCTCCCATCCCACAAGCGGACCTGACCTCACCTCTCCCAGTGATTCCTGATGACTACGCAGCAGCCAATCAGGATGATCGCTTCACACGACACCACCCATAACAATCAGAAATAAAATAGTATATAAACATCACACACACACACACCCAAACAAATAGCCTGAAGATGGTCTACAGAGAAGACCGAAACGTTGCAACCTCATACGGACAGCTACTCAGCAAACTATCAGTCCAACACCGTAAATTAGCAAGAGAAATTGAAGTTCTTAACAAAAAGATAAATAATGCAGAAACAGCAATATCATTTAATCTCGTCTGTCAACAAGAAAATATTCTTCCTGGATACACTAATATTAAACTTCATGACGAGAGAACCAGGAACTCGGAGCTAACCTACAAGTTCAGAAAAGAACTCGTAGAAAGCCAATTGCAAGAGAAACAGCAGCTCTCTCTTCAATTGAGAGAACAATTAGATAAGGTCCTAGCCACTTGGAAAGAAGCAGATGTTCCCGTACACTTACGAGAACTCGTCGAAAATGAGCTACATCGTCTACAACAACAACACCTTCAAGGCACAGAAGCTAGGAATGTGTCCAAACTCTCCCGATGTTATGGAGGCAACATAAAACTTCCAAAACCTACCCAAGGATTCTACAACCTTGTCACCAACTTACAACTCACCAAAGATCAAGAAGAATTACTCAACATGGGACTCAACTGCCACTACACTACCAAACCAGGAAAACACCGGAAAAGACTGGAAATTGAAGTACTCCTAGATGATATTCAAAAATTGGAAAAACAAAAGAAAGTTACCGTTTCCACGGACCTCCAAGCAACACTCATTGCAGAAGCATCCAAAACCAGAGGCAATTTCCAAAGCAATTTAGTACATAAAAGACATATTCAAGCAGCCAAACAACTCCGTGAAAACGAGGACATTGCTATCAGAAGAGCCGACAAGACCGCAGCCTTTACCATAATCTCCAAACAAGAATACCTCACAAAAATGGACAACATTCTAACTGACACCTCCAAGTTCACAAAAATCACTCGTAATCCCACGGAACAGATCAAAAAGAAAATCAACAATGTAATAGATACCATCAACGCCTCATCGTCCAGCCCACACTTTAGCAAATTAACAGGGGACTACTCCCCTGGCCACGCTTTTGGAAACGTAAAAACACACAAGCCCAACAACCCCATTCGTCCTATCATCTCCCAAATTCCCACAGCGACTTATTCAGTAGCCAAAAGACTGAACGAAATTCTCACCCCATACGTACCCACGGATTACGCTCTGACATCAGCCCAAGAATTCCTAGAAATCCTAGCAAATGCCCCTCCCGCAGAAAATCACATTATAGCATCGCTGGACGTGGAAAGTTTATTCACAAACATCGACGTCGACAGAACAATACATTTCATCCTAGATAGAGTCTATCGATGCGACAACACACCGACACTGAACATTCCAGAAGCTTCCTTACGCACCCTTTTAGAGATCTGTACTAAAGAAGCCCCCTTCACATGTCCACGCGGTAATATGTACAAACAAATAGATGGAGTCGCCATGGGAAGCCCCTTAGGAGTCTTTTTTCGCAAATTTTTTCATGGGAACCATAGAGAAGCTCACACTCGCCACCAACCGACCATCCATTTATTGCCGCTATATAGATGACATTTTCGTTAGAGTCAAAGATATTCAAGAACTCCAAAGACTCAGAGAACAACTTATAGAAGCTTCCGGCCTTAATTTTACGTTCGAAGAATCGAACAACGGACGTTTGCCCTTCCTCGATGTCTTAGTAACCAGTCATAACAACAAGTACACCACATCAGTATACGTAAAACCTAGCAACAAAAACCTATGTCTTAATGGTAAAAGTGAATGCCCTCAACGATATCTAAACTCCACTATCAACGCATACATACGACGCGCCATATCACACTGCTCTACATGGAAAGATACACACACTGAACTGGAAAGACTTACCCAAGTCCTTATTAACAATGGGTATAGTAACAAGTTAATTAACGAAGCAACAAAACGGGCCATCAACAACTGGTATTCTAACGAACCTACCACACAAAAACAAGAAAACATAAACATATATTACAGAAATTACATGTCATCAGAATATAAGACAGATGAAAAAGTCATTAAGGACATAATTACAAAACACGTCAAGCCCACTGACCCAGAAGACAAAATATCACTGACCATATACTACAAGACCCGAAAAACGTCACAACTTTTACTGAGAAACCGCCCTCCCAAATCGACATCGTCTTTACAAGATAATCACGTCATTTACCAACATAACTGTACCATTGAGAACTGTGGGTCTCAAACATACATTGGAATGACGAGGACTAAACTTACAAGACGTTTGACCTGCCACCTGCAACAGGGATCCATAAAGAATCACTATAACACCAAACATAACACTTCCCTCACCCGTCAAAACTTAGAAGATGGAACAGTAATAATAGACAGAGAAAGAGACTCCCGCAGATTAGCATTTATTGAAGCAATCTATATAGCAGAATTAAAACCAACCATGAACATACATAGTATAGACCTCCAGATTCTCCCATCCCACAAGCGGACCTGACCTCACCTCTCCCAGTGATTCCTGATGACTACGCAGCAGCCAATCAGGATGATCGCTTCACACGACACCACCCATAACAATCAGAAATAAAATAGTATATAAACATCACACACACACACACCCAAACAAATAGCCTGAAGATGGTCTACAGAGAAGACCGAAACGTTGCAACCTCATACGGACAGCTACTCAGCAAACTATCAGTCCAACACCGTAAATTAGCAAGAGAAATTGAAGTTCTTAACAAAAAGATATATATATATATATGTATATATATATGTATATACATATATATATATATATATATATATATAGAGAGAGAGAGAGAGAGAGAAGAGAGAATGAGAGAGAGGACAAGAAACAGCAGGAGAGCGATGGACAACTTGGGACTCCGCATGCGCGGTGGAGTCAGTAGGATGCTGACCACACATGCATAAGGATCCTTTGCAATGTCCCTAGAGTCCTTCCTTAAAGCTTCTGAGCCTTCTAATCCTTCACTATGGTAACAACGGGAAGCAAAGAGTGAGGCCTGTTTTGTGAGACACACTGGGAGGAAAGACAACAGACGAAGACAAAAGGAAACAGAGGCCAGGAGAGAAATAAAGAGGACAACAGAAAGAGACAGAAAGAGAAAAATGGGGATAAAAAAAAAAGAGAAAAAATGAGAGAGGAAGTGAATGGAATGTGAATGAAATAAAAAAAAAATAATACCAAAAATAATAATAATAATAATGAAAGAAAAGAAAAGAGGAAAAATGAGGAGGTGGAGGAGGAGAAGAAGACAACAACGTAGTAGCTCAGTATATACCGTATTGAAATAATGCCCAAGTGGTCTCAAGTTCGATTCCCGGACCCGCACTGGACTATGTGGCATTGGCATGCGACAGACCCAGCCAGTGTGGAAACGACCTAACGTCGATAAAAAAAAAAAAAAACATTAGGCTTTACCATATCAAAAGGTTTCTCATTTACCATTAACTGAAATAAAGTAAAAAATAAAACAAAATAAAAAGAAAGGATGGCCAAAGCAAAAGATAATAAAATTGTAGTAATTGAAGTAAAAAAAAAAAAAAGAAAAAACAAGAAAAAAGAAAGAAGGATGGACAAAGCAAAAGATAATAAAATAGAATAAAAAAAAATAAAAAGAAGGATGAACAAAACAAAAGATAATAAAATACAATAAAAAGTAATTAAAATAAAGTAGAAAAAACAATAAAAAAAAGGAAGAAAAAAAAGAAGGATGGACAAAAAAGATAATGAAATAGAATAAGATGTAATTAAAATAAAGCAAAAAAACAAACAAAAAGCAAATAAAACAAAATAAAAAGAAAAAAGAAAGAAGGATGGACAACGCAAAAGATAATAAAATACAATAAGAAGTAATTAAAATAAAACAAAAAATAAATAAATAAATAAATAAATAAAATAAAAGAATAAAAAGAAAAAAGAGAAGGATGGCCTAAACAAAGATAAAGAAACAGTAAAGATAAGACGTTGAAAAAAATGAAGGTGAAGACAAAGAAAACGTAGACAAAACAAAAACATAACCATAAGTTAAATGGAAAGATTGCGATGAAAAGACTTTAAAGAGTAAGGACAAGAAAAAAAAAAAAAAAAAACATGTGAGAAGACAATAGAAGAAGAAAAAATGTAAAGAAAAAATCTCTCTTCAATATTTTGTTTTGTAATCTCATCTTCAACCAATCCGACTATTTAAAAAAAATTTAAGTGCAATATATCTTGCAATGATATCTACATTTCCACACAAGTCTTGTTTAAACCTGCTTTCTTTTTTTAAATTATCATTTAACAAACTTACAGTTTCCTTGTTCCAGTCTGTCCTTTTCATAATAATAAATTTTCTAATATCACCGATATACGAGATGAACGTGTGAATGGGCAATTGTGTGTTCACGCGCGCTCGCGTGTGTATGTGTGTGTGTGTGTGTGTGTGTGTGTGTGTGTGTGTGTGTGTGTGTGTGTGTGTGTGTGTGTGTGTGTGTGTGTGTGTGTGTGTGTGTGTGTGTGTGTGTGTGTGTGTGTGTGTGTGTGTGTGTGTGTGTGTGTGTGTGTGTGTGTGTGTGTGTGTGTGTGTGTGTGTGTGTGTGTGTCTGTGCTCAGACTCTCAGCAAGGTGGTACCGGGGGTACTGGGTTCGAATCCTGCCCAGGGCTGAAATTAATTCAGTATCGCTGCGCCTCGAGTCGTTACTCCAACTCTCGTGGGCAGGGAGTTGGGTGTGTGTGTGAGTTTAAGGTCATAGCATTACCCATAGACCGGTCATACGAGCTCTGAGCTCTCTTGCGGGAGGGAAATAGCTGTCGATCACGAGTCCAACACGTGATCCAAAGACCAAGGTGAATACACGGAGCAGTGGTCGCGGTCACGGCCACCATTACGGCGGGCCACAAAGTTACTATATTTTAATTATAAATTTATATTCAGTTATTATAGACTAATTCATGCTTGTTAAAATTTCGCACCTCAAATTTGACATGTCATGCTAAGAAAAAATCATAACATTACGAAAATAAAAATTCCAAAGTTGCTTATAAATCCTTTCATTAAACTACGATTAATTACATCCTTGATAGTGTCAAAATAATATATATTTTCTGGATTCTCTTTCGGCACAACCAATAGATTAATTATCTAAATATTAATCCGTTTCATAAGCTCGATGAAACATTAGAAATTTTTAACTAAGTCTTTAATGTGTAACAATTTTCACACAATCTTCCAATCATTCGATTTGATTAAGAAATAGACTTTCTTATATTCAATTCGAATAAAGATTAGAAAATAACAATCCCTCGGTTTTCCTATCAAATCCATTGATCGCATCTATCCCTATTTCTCGCACATATATACATACACACACAGACAAGCGCGGGCATGCACACACACACGCGCACACACACACACACACACACACACGTATTGAATATTACATATTAAATATTATATATATATATATATATATATATATATATATATATATATATATATATGGGTGTATGCGAGTGTGTGACATATAAACATAGACAAAGCAAAACACACACGCACACACACGCACGCACACACACACACACACACACACACACACACACACGCACGCACACACATACATATATACAAACATATGTGTGTGCGTGCGTGTGCATTTTGTCTGCTTATATTTATGTCTGTGCATATCTACGTCAATCTCTATGTGCCTATGTCTATATTTCTTCTCTACGAGAAT
>NC_134796.1:56823560-56826060 GCF_046742065.1 Oratosquilla oratoria
TGGGAGTGGAATGGGTGGGAGTGGAATGGGTGGGAGTGGGTACCTGCCTTTGATTTGGCTATCTTCTTTGTAGGGGGGAAAATGCTCAATCACATGATAAATCATATCTGACGATCTCTCAACTGGCTTCTTCTTTGTATGAAAGGAAACTCTTGGAGTCAAAAAATTAAACTATACATGACTAACGGTGGTATTCTTAAAAAAAAAAAAAAAATTCCTTGTATAAATCTTATATAAATCCTTGGACGGTAAGGATTTATATATGGAAAGAATTTTCGTAAGAATACCATCGTAAGATTTTTATGCCGGTATTCTTAAAAAATTCTTTATATAAATCTTTCCCTTCCAAGGATTTATATAAGATTAAAACAAGGAAAGATTTTTAAGAATACCACCGTAACTTCCTTACTACTGAATCTAGAGCGCCGTATAAAAGAATCATCTAGAGCTAGCCAGAATAAAGCCACTAATACCAAATGGTATGAAGGACCTTTCGCTACCAAATAAGTAAGAGAGAGATGAATAGAAATCCTTGGCAGTAGTCACTCAAATAACAAGTGCCACTGAAGGTTAGGACAGCTAGGTAACAAAATACTGTTTTAGAGAGGAAAGAAGAGAGGAAGAAAAGGAGGAGGAAGGAGGAAGAGGAGGAAGAGGAGGAAGAGGAAAGGATGATGATGATGATGACGATCAGATGGAGAAGGACGATCAGGAGGAGGAAAAGAAGAAGGAGGAGGAGGAGGACGATCAGAAATAGGAGGACGATCATGACGAGGGGAAGGAAAATGAGGAAGATCAAGAGGAGGAGGAGGAGGAAGAGGTGGAGGAGGTGGAGTAGGTGGAGGAGGAGGAGAGGTGGAGGAGGAGATGGAGGAGGAGGAAGTGGAGGAGGAGAAGTGGAGGAAGTGGAGGAGGAGGAAGTGGAGGAGGAGGAAGTGGAGGAGGAGGAAGTGGAGGAGGAGGAGGAAGTGGAGGAGGAGGAGGAAGTGGAGGAGGAGGAAGTGGAGGAGGAGGAGGAGGAGGAAGTGGAGGAGGAGGAAGTGGAGGAGGAGGAGGAGGAAGTGGAGGAGGAGGAGGAAGTGGAGGAGGAGGAGGAAGTGGAGGAGGAGGAGGAGGAAGTGGAGGAGGAGGAGGAAGTGGAGGAGGAGGAGGAAGTGGAGGAGGAGGAGGAAGTGGAGGAGGAGGAGGAAATGGAGTAGGGGGAAGTGGAGGAGGAGGAGGATGACACAGACGAAGGCGTGAACGAAGCTCGTCAGCAACCCGACATCGGCGGTCACATTCCTCCTCCTCCATCTCGCCTTCCTCCTCCACCTCCTCCTCCTCCTCCTCCTCCCCCTGGCGACGCGGCCGATCGCCTCTGTGTTTCTCATTACTCCATGCGTCGCACATTTATATATTCTCTCTCTCGCTCTCGCTCTCGCTCTCTCTCTCTCTCTCTCTCTCTCTCTCTCTCTCTCTCTCTCTCTCTCTCTCGTTTGTTCTCTCCCTCGCTCTCTCTCTCCATTCTTGCTCTTTCTTGCTCTTTCTCTCTTCCTCGCTCTCGCTTTCTCTATCGCTCTTCCTTTATCCATTGCTCTTGCTCTCTTTCTCGTTCTCGCTGTCTCCTTTGTTCTCTCTCTGTCCCATGCTCTCGATCTCTCTCTCGTTCTCTCTCTCACACTCGCACTCTCACATGCTCTCGTTCTCTCCTTTGTTTTCGTTCTAACCCTTGTTCTCGCTCTTTCCCTCACTCTCACTCTCTTTCGTTCTTGCTATGCCCCTTGCTCTCGTTCTGTTCCTCGCTCTCGCTCTCTATTATTCTCGCTCTCTCCATCTTTCTTGCTCTCTCCCTTGATCTCGCCCTATCTCTCACTCTGGCTCTCTACCTGACTCTCGCTCTTCCTCGCTGCACACACACACACACACACACACACACACACACACACACACACACACACACACACACACACACACACACACACACACACACACACACACACACACACACATATATATATATATATATATATATACACACACCCTGCGCTAGTGGTTAGAGTCACTGTTCACTTGTTACGTCGAAGCTTAGTTCGAGTCCTTGGCTTCACTACGTATTAGTTTCCGCATATGTCTCCGTCGAGCGCATTGTCAGTTTCGATCGTGATGACATGGAATTAAAGTGAAAAAGTTAATGTGGTTGAATATATATAATATATATATATATACATACATGCATTCATGCATGCATACATACATATTTGAATATACATACACCTTTACTTTTAACGGTAGCCTCCTTCATAATTGGGGGGTGAAGGGAAGCTGCGGCACTATCGTGGGAACAGAACAGACGGATCCTTGGGTGGAAGCCATCATCCTTAGTCGACCAAAGGGGGAGGGGGCACACACGGAGAGTCCGCAACATTGTGTTTCGTCGCCAATAATTAGGGTTTCTGTCCTTTGTGACAATATCGCACCGAAGGGTGAAGGAGGAGGAGGGGTGGCTGAGGTGGTAAAAGGG
>NC_134796.1:56831060-56833560 GCF_046742065.1 Oratosquilla oratoria
AAGCGTGTAAGCGTATGCCTGTTTGTTTATGTGGTTTGTTTACGACATTCTTATCTCGCAAATGGTCGTTCCTAGCCGTGTAGTTGTTCCTTTTTTTTCCCACCAGACTGGAGTGATTTGCTGATATTTATGTCTGTGTTGGTTCCTCCTTGGGGGCTTACGTTTCATCCCGGAGACCTTTTTCTTCCACCCTAACGACCATAGGCTTTTAAGGTTTCACCTTTTATTCCTTGGTCGAGATCAGTTATCCGTCGCATGGTTTTTGGTTATGCGATGCTGTTGTTGACGTGGAAGAAATATTCATTTCAATCCTCACCCCTACACTACGTTTACGTGGATCCGTTTCATTCGCAGATCTTTGTCGAGATCAGTTATCCTTTGGAAGGATATGATTTATGTGCTGCTGTTTTTGACGCGTGAGAATTATTCATTTCAATCACCACCCCACACTATGTTTACGTGGATCCGTTTCATTCGCAAATCTTTGTTGAGATCAGTTATCCGTCGTAAGGATATTGTTTATGTGCTGCTGTTTTTTGACGTGTAAAAAATATTCATTTCATTCCTCACCCTCCACCCTTGTGTTTACGTGTGGTTATCCATTGCATTCCCAATTTACTTCTCATTCCACTACGTTCCACAGTCCGCTGCCATCGTATCCACTGTCAGTTTTGAGTGTTCGCGTTTTATGCATTACCTATTCTGATGATCATGGAATATTCAGTTTAAACCGTCGTCCTATCTTTGTGGAGTTTGCATGTTGTTATACGGATAACTCACAATTTGCGTTTCATTCACAATGTTTCAGAATCGACAGCTTTTGTAGTTTCTGTTTCATTTATCTACACTTGCACACGTCCACACCCAACAGAGTAAATTTTACATGGACCATTTCCCCACCTTTGGCACTGAACAAGCTGGGTATAAGCGTCTGTAAATTACAGCCCATAACAACAAACAAGTTAAATTACAAAAGTAAATTAGTAATCGTATCTTTATAAAAAATATTTTCATTTTCATTACACTGTTTTTCGGTTCGTCCTGGTGGTGAATTGTCCCTGCGATGAACTGTCGGGAAGAATTGTCCTGCGCTGAGTTGTCTAGGTACCGGATAAGTGCGATCCATTACGATTTTCCAGTCTAGTAGCAGACAATTTCATTCACCTTTCGTGACATCATATGGATTATTAACATCTCGCCCATCTTCCTCAAGCAAGCTGATGCAATTATAATGATTTTATTTTGTCTAATAACTAACGATTTTAATATAAGCCGTCAAAGGACGGTCACGTAATGAAGATATTAACCCTTTGACTGTGAAGATTTTCCATTAATGATTAAAATTGCCGGAAATAGCTATAAAAAACGTACAAGTTTTAAGTTTTAATGAAAGGGATCACCACGCTTCAAGAGTCCGCTCAGGTTGGGGTAGAAGTGGGAATTCACCCGAGTGCGACGTTGCCTATTTGACCACCAATTACCGGACCAGGAAGTGTGTCCGTGATCCAGTGACATCTCGACGTGGCAACACGGAAAAATGCGCTGCTGCCACGTTTCTTTATTCAAATTGTTGATATAATTCTAAAAAGTTATACTCGTTCTACTGTACAGCTTTCTTTACTATATACCGAATATAAAGACAATCAAATAGCACATAGATGGGAAATAAGGAAGAGAGAGGAGAGAGAGAGTGAGAGACAGAGAGAGAGAGAATGTACAATGGTCGATTTGGAAGAATGGCTAATGTTAAGTCACGATATTTGTCACACTCTATTAGAGATGAAGTGAACCTTTCAGGATATTTCCATTGTTTGATTAAAATCACCGGACGGCAGCCTGAACAAATGCGCAATTCTTGAACAATTGTGAACGGGTTGATAGAATTAAATCTAAAATAAAGTTTCCGGAAAACACTCTTCTTTCGCTCAATCTCAGAATTGAATTTCAATGTTACATGTAAGCGATAACAGCGTTTTTAAAAATTCGAAACTAAAAGTTTGGTCATTTTTACAATGTGATTGTGTTTCAGTTTCAGCAACTTGATTTCTTTTTTTCTAAGAAACTAGTTTTCATCGCTTTATGATTTTTCCGGTCTAATGCGTTTCTCAAATTTTATTCATCTTCGAGAAATGATTTGCCAATATTTTGATTCTTACTTTCCACGTGCCTTAACCCTATTAACCACATCTAAAAGAATACTGTACAATGCTGATTCTAGAAAAAAAAGGAAAATAGCCCCGTAGATAAAAAAAAACAGGAAAATATCCAAGCTGTCAATAAATCAACCTAACTTAACGTAACATAGCCTAAAAAGGAAAATAACCCCTGTAAAAATTACACCAAGCTAAAAATTCCCTTTGTTGCGGTCATTAAATCAATACAACTTAACATAACATATCCTAACACAACAAAGCCTAACATAACATAGCCTAGCCTACCCTAACCTAGCCTAGCCTAGCACAGCCTAGCCAACCCTAGCCTAACCTAACCAACCTCTTTT
>NC_134796.1:56868560-56873560 GCF_046742065.1 Oratosquilla oratoria
ATATATATATATATATGTATACATGTATGCATATATGTATAAGTATACATGTATGCATATATGCATATCTATACATATATACATATATGTATACATGTATGCATATATGTATATGTATGCATGTATGCATATATGTATGCATATATGTATATGTATACATGTATGCATATATGTATGCATATATGTATATGTATACATGTATGCATATATGTATATGTATACATGTATGCATATATATGTATATGTATACATGTATACATTTGTATATGTATTTATGTATACATGTATGCATATATATTTATGTATGCAGTACATGTATGCATATATGTTTATGTATACATGTATGCATATATGTTTATGTATATATGTATGCATATCTGTATACATGTATGTATACATGTATGCATATATGTATACATGTATATACATGTATATACTTATATGTATACATGTATATGTATGGATGTATGCATATATGTACACATGTATGCATATATGTATATGTACACATGTATGCATATATGTACATGTACACATGTATGCATATATGTACATGTATACTTGTATGCATATACGTATATGTATACATGTGTGCATATATGTATATGTATACATGTATTCATATGTGTATATGTATACATGTATGCATATATGTTTATGTATACATGTATGCATATATGTTTATGTATACATGTATGCATATGTTTATGTATACATATATGCATATATGTATACATGTATATGTATACGTGTATGCATATGTGTATATGTGTCCATGTATGCATATATGTTTATGTATACATGTATGCATATATGAATATGTATACATGTATGCATATATGTTATGTATACATGTATGCATATGTAGAAATATATATATATATATTAAATATATATACACATATATATGCATGTATTCATATATGTTTAAGTATACATGTATGCATATATATGTATACATGTATATATATATACACATATATATATAATTATATATATATATACATGCATATATACATTTATATACATGTATACATGTATATACATATATACATGTATACATGTACACATATATACATATATACTTGTATATACATATATACATGTATATACATATATACATGTATACACGTACATACATATACACATATATACATGTATATACATATATACATGTATACATGTATATAATATACATTCATACAGGTATACATGTATACATACATACACATGTATACATATATATACATGTATACATATATATACATGTATACATATATGTATAAATATATATACATGTATACATATATATACATGTATACATTTTTATACATATATTCATATATACATATACATATATATATATATATACACGTATTCATACATATATATATATATATATACATGTATACATATATATACATATATTCATGTATACATATATATACATATACAGGCTTTGTTGAAGTCTACAGCAGTAGTAGTATTGTTCAACTTGTAAGAAGTACTCTCGATATTTCGAATGAGAGAGCGGAGGTTGGAGGTCAGGGTATTGATAGAATCTCCAAGGTACATGGTGTTTACTCTAGACGTCTTTCGACCCAATCAGATGAGACAATAAAGCGACATCTAGAGAGTTTCATGACACAAGCCCCCTCTGCAACAGAAAAACCTTGTCATATTTCCCTCTTCTATAAAAACTTCATGTCTTCCGCATATAAAGAAGACGAAAAGGCTTTAAGAAAGATCTTCAGCACACATGTCATTCCTACAGACCCCCATGCCATCCTGAAGCTCATCATTTTTTACAAAACAAAAAGAACATCAAGCCTCATCATGAAAAATAGTTGCCTCCCATAGAAAAGGCCTTTACAAGAGGTGAATCTTATATACCAATTCCATTGCAACTTTGGTGACTGCAGTCGCCTCAATTCACGGTATATAGGTTCAACCACTACCACCTTGTCAAAAAGGATGACGGCACATTTGCAGGATGGGGCAATACTCCGTCACACTAGTAATACACATGGACACTCCCTCACCAGGCAACAACTAGAAACACAAACAACAATACTGTATCGTGAACAAGACAGAAGGAGATTAAGGATGGCTGAATCAATTTTTATTCGTCTGGATCAACCCTCTATCAATATCCAGCTACAGCCTGAAGTTACACTCCCATCAATGAGGAAGCCCAACCAGCAACCTACAGGGAACCCGTCGGCACTCCGTGGGTAGCTATGCGGACACGACATCTCCCCCGCCACACCTCATATGACTTCCTGTCACAGTGTTTCTTCGTGGGTACAAAATCTCCCCCGCCACACCTCGTATGTCATACCTATTTTCATAGTGTATATTGTAACTCCTGAAGATGACCTCTGATTGGGTCGAAAGACGTCTAGAGTAAACACCATGTACCTTGGAGATTCTATCAATACCCTGACCTCCAACCTCTGTTCTCTCATTCGAAATATCGCGAGTACTTCTTACAAGTTGAACAATACTACTACTGCTGTAGACTTCAACAAAGCCTGTATTCAAAATGGCCTCCTTCCAAAATATATATACATATATACATGTATACATATATATACATGTATACATATATATACATGTATACATATATATACATGTATACATATATATACATGTATACATATATATACATGTATACATATATATACATGTATACATATATATACATGTATACATATATATACATGTATACATATATATACATGTATACATATATATTCATGTATACATATATATATACATATATTCATGTATACATATAAACATACATATATTCATGTATACATATATACATACATATATTCATGTATACATATATATACATATATTCATGCATACATATATACATACATATATTCATGTATACATATATACATACATATATTCATGTATACATATATATATATATATATTCATGTATACATATATACATACATATATTCATGTATACATATATATATACATATATTCATGTATACATATATATATACATATATTCATGTATACATATATATACATATATTCATGTATACATATTTATACATATATTCATGTATACATATATATACATATATTCATGTATACAAATATATATACATATATTCATGCATACATATATATACATATATTCATATATACACATATATACATATATTCATATATACATATATATACATATATTCATGTATACAAATATATATACATATTCATGTATACATATACATATATTCATATATACATATATGTACATATATTCATATATACATATATATACATATATTCATGTATACAAATATATATACATATATATATGTCTATATATGCATATATGTATATTTCTATATATACATATATGTACATGTCTATATATATATATATATATATATATATATATATGTGTGTGTGTGTGTGTGTGTGTGTGTGTGTGTGTGTGTGTGTGTGTGTGTGTGTGTGTGTGTGTGTGTGTGTGTGGATATTCTCACTTCCCACGACGTGGCAATGGGATGGCGAGTGAGTTAATCCTCTGGGATTATCGTCGCCAAGCAATTTTATTCAGCTGAGGGGAACCTAGTGGTTCCAAGGAGGATTTTAATCCCAGTTTTGGGCTAAAATATTAAATGCATTTTGGGCTTTGCAACTAGTCGATTTTGGACTTAAAAGAGAAGTACTATTTTGGGCTCAAATTATCAATTTTTCCTCTTTTTTTTATTTCTTTTGTTTCTTTCATTCTAAAGGCTTCTCCATTACTATTTTCTTCTTTATCTAAGTTTTCAATGGGCTTCTTTTTCATGTTTAATTTTTTTGTGTCTAGTTTCTCTTCTTTATTTCCTTTTTTATTTCCATTACATTTTTCTGATTTTTATGTATATATTCTATATATCTTCTTTATTCTTTTTCTTTTTTTATTCTTTATTTTTCATCGACTGGAAACATCATGGAATGCTCCTTTTGGGCTTTGATCACCGCCTCCAGGTCTTGACATCACTCCTGGTGTGGTACCAAACCGGAGGAGTTCTCCATTGTGGGCAGGGTGGGCTCGCCCTCCACGTCTGGACGTCGCTCCTCGTACGGTACCACACCGGAGGTGTCCTCCACTGTGGGGCGACTGGGCTCGGGCTCTGGAAATTGCGGCGCCCTTCAGAGTCCCGAGTCGCCCTCGAGGACAACCTCCAGGAGCTGATGTGTTCTTGGATGCAGGAGGCGGGAGCTGGTTCTTCGGTCACCGAAGAAGAGACATCGTCCTCGTCGTCTTCTTCGGTGAAGTGTACCCAGCAGTCCTCTCCTCGGAGGCAAACCTTGCATTGGACCTCGAGGAGTTCTTCATCGGTCGTCGAGGCCTCGCTTTGGTGACGATGAATGCCCTCTAGGGAGTCCTGTAGGGCGTCCTCTAGGGTAAAGTTCCTAGGCACTGGAGTTACGTCACTGGGCTCTGGGGTCCTTGTAACCCTTAGCAACTCCATCTCTGGGCTTGTTGCTAGGCTTTGCCGGGGGGCCAGTCGCCTCCATTGAGGAACCCCCGGCTGCTCGAACGTCCTCTATTCGGGCTTTTCCAGGCAGGAGATCTTCGTCGAGAGTCTCCGCCACGACTGGTCCTGAGGCCTAATGCAGGCATTCCTCCAGCATAGGGCCCCGTCGTTAATCATTCCGCTCACAATTCAGGCCTTCCATGGTATCGAGGCTCAGCAGGTGTGACTCCGCATGTCGTATCTCCTTTTGCTGCCGATACTGATGGTCAGTCGGTCGGGCGCGTGGTACTCAAAATGCGAAATTTCTTGGAGAATGTAAGCATAAAACTCGGTAGTTGATAACTGAAAAGAAAAAGATGGTGGCCTTTTTGTTTCGAAAAGACTATGGGAAAGGTAACATGATTTATATATATATATATATATATATATATATATATATATATATATATATATATATATATATATATATATATATACATATACATATACTATATA
>NC_134796.1:56876060-56883560 GCF_046742065.1 Oratosquilla oratoria
AATTCCCTTTGTTGCGGTCATTACATCAATACAACCTAACATAACATAGCCTAACATAACATAGCCTAGCCTAGCCTAGCCTAGCCTAGCCTAGCCTAGCCTAGCCTAGCACAGCCTAGCCACCTAACCAAGCTCTATTCTTCTTCACCTTTGACCACTTTAATTAATTCATGAGGGAGACACGTTCTTTCGGGGGATTTTTTTCAGTTTTTTTTTCAGAGATTTTTTTTTTTTTAGGGGGGGGGTCTATGGGGATATTGTCCTTCTAAATATTATTTCCTGCAACCGTACAGTGCCTCACATTAACAATCCCTAGACAATAACACTATTTCTTTCCTGAGTGACTACTGGCCCCGACCTGTGGCCGTTGCCAGCTGCGTGGTAATCGTGCCTCTCTTGTAGGAGACAGACACCCTTCCTCTACCACGCCACGCTACAAGGCACAACAAACTTGTGCCCTTCAGAACACTTTATTTTGATCAGATTGTAAAAAATCCCTGTTTGTATGCAGAGACAAAAGCTATCATTATCAACCTTGAGATAGATTTTTTTTTCCTTGCTAGACATGTTCATACAGATTATCATAACCCAATGTGCATTTGCAATATTAGAATATGGTTTAGTAATCTCAGTTAACGATTTATCGCAGTTTATTCACCTTATAAACACTTTTTTTTTTAGAAGCTCTGCCAAGGGATTCGAGCCTTGACCTGCGCCGATATAATCACGAAGCCAATAAATTTTCTCCTGTAGTTACAGTGTGATCTATAAATGAAATCAAACTAATTGTCCCAATCCATACGGGATGATTTAATTCACAAATTACACTCCAACTACAAATGAAAATTTGTTAAGTCATCCCCGATCCCTAATTTTAATACTGCAAAAGGACAATGGTTCCCAGACACCATCACCAGCTTGGCCGTAAACAATATTATACTTCAAATTGTCCGCCCAGACCTAAACCTACCACCTGTCGAGCATACATTTGACCCAGGGTCAATTTGGCCTATGGGTCACCATGACTTGGGTTCAAACGGACCACGCACTAGTATACTTACCTCCCCATGTCCCCTCTATGAATCTCCTAGTATATATAAACTAACCCAAACCATGTAAAACCACACTGAAGAGGATCACAGTTTGTGATAGCAATATACGTATTTTCAATTATCTTCTCTCCGATAGTAGGATTTTCAGTCTATATACATACATGTATATATTTACATATACACATATTTTGTACATGTATATATATACACATATATATATACATATATGTACATGCATATATGTATATATGTATACATACATGTACGTCTATGTATATATATATATATATATATATATATATATGTCTATATATACATATATGTACGTATCTATATATATGCATATATGTACATTTTATATATATATACATATATATGTATATATGTATATATATATGTATATATGTATATATATATGTATATATATGTATATATATATGTATATGTATATATGTATATATATATATATAATATATATACATATATATATGGATTTCTCACTTCCCACGACGTGGCAATGGGATGGCGAGTGAGTTAATCCTCTGGATTTTCGTCGCCAAGCAATTTTATTCAGCTGAGGGGAACCTCATGGTTCTAAGGAGGATTTTAATCCTAGTTTTAGGCTAAAATATCAAATGCGTTTTGGGCTTTGCAACTGGTCGATTTTGGACTTAAAAGAAGTACTATTTTGGGCCTAAATAATCTATTTTTCCTCCTTATTTATTTCTTTTGTTTCTTTTATTCTAAAGGCTTCTCTATTATTATCTTCTTCTTTTTCTAAGTTTTCAATGGGCTTCTTTTTCATGTTTAATTTCTTTTTGTCTAATTGCTCTTCTTTATTTTCTTTTTCATTTCTATTACATTTTCCTGTTTTTCATATATATATTCTATATATCTTTTTTTATTCTTTATTTTTCATCGACTGGAAACTTCATGGAATGCTCCTTTTGGGCTTTGATCACCGCCTCCAGGTGTTGACATCACTCCTGGTGTGGTACCAAACCGGAGGAGTTCTCCACTGTGGGCAGGGTGGGCTCGCCCTCCACGTCTGCACGTCGCTCCTCGTACGGTACCACACAGGAGGTGTCCTCCACTGTGGGGCGACTGGGCTCGGCCTCTGCGACTGGCGGCGCCCTTCAGAGTCCCGAGTCGCCCTCGAGGACAACCTCCAGGAGCCGATATGTTCTTGGATGCAGGAGGCGGGAGTTGGTTCTTCGGTCACCGAAGAAGAGACATCGTACTCGTCGTCTTCTTTGGTGAAGTGTACCCAGCAGTCCTCTCCTCGGAGGCAGACCTTGCATTGGACCTCGAGGAGTTCTTCATCGGTCGTCGAGGCCTCGCTTTGGTAACGATGAATTACCTCTAGGGAGTCCTGTAGGGCGTCCTCTAGGGTATCGTTCCTAGGCACTGGACTGTCGTCAATGGGCTCTGGAGTCCTCGTAACCCTTAGCGACTCCATCTCTGGGCTTGTTGCTGGGCTTTGCCGGGGGGCCAGTCGCCTCCATTCTGGAACCCCCGGCTGCTCGAACGTCTTTTCGGGCTTTTCCAGGCAGGAGATCTTCGTCGAGAGTCTCCGCCACCACTGGTCCTGAGGCCTAATGCAGGCATTCCTCCAGCATAGGACGCCGTCGTTAATCATTCCGCTCACAATTCAGGCCTTCCATGGTATCGAGGCTCAGCAGGTGCGACTCCGCATGTCGTATCTCGTTTTGCTGCTGATACTGATGGTCAGTCGGTCGGGCGAGTGGTACTCAAAATGCGAAATTTCTTGGAGAATGGAAGCATAAAACTCGTTAGTTCATAACTGAAAAGAAAAAGATGGTGGCCTCTTTGTTTCCAAAAGACTATGGGAAAGGTAACATGATTTATATATATATATATATATTATATATATATATATATATATATGCATATACACATATATATATACACACATATATATACACATATACATATACACACATATATACACACATATATTTACACACATATATATACACACATATATATACACACACACACACACATATATATATATATATATATATATGCATGAGAAATCACATAAACTCGTGATTCTAAATATGCGGAAAAACCACCAAGGAAAAAGAAAAACTGATGACCAAGCGCTTTCGTCTATTCAGACATCCTCAGGGTACATAGAAAAGAAAAAGTACACAAGAATATATACAAAGAGTATGAGGTCAGGGAAGGAACCAGGAGAGGTTGCGAGGATCTAATGTCAACCTGACCCGTTCGCGGCAGCGGACGTTTGGGCTACTACTTTTTTCACAATAAAATTGTCTAACTTATACATACCATGACTTAAATTTAAGTTATTGACAAATGTATCTTTGATCAGACTGGATTCTATTATATTTCTCGTCAAATATGACTTATCTTTAACAATTTCTTTAGCACCCTCCCAATTTATACAATGATTAAAATCCCTTAGGTGAATAAATAAGGCATTAGACATTTGCCCACTCTTGACGCTATACTGATGTTGTTTTAACCTTACTTTTAATTCTTTTCCAGTCTGACCAATATAGCATTTGTCGCAATTTTTACATGGAATTGAATATATACATCCTTCTTCCTTATATGGAGAGTTTTTAATTAAAAGACTTCTAACTGTATTGGAGTTCTTAAATGCTACTTGAATGTTGAAAGTCTTAAGAATATGTGGTAGTTTGACGAAATTCTCGTTGAAAGGCAGTACAAGTAGGTTCTTTACATTAAAAGTTTTACTAGCTTTTTCCTCGTAGAAAGATTTCTTAGCCGATTTATAAGAAATCTCCACGAGGTGCTTAGGATATTTTAATTTTGAAGCTATGTTAGATATTCTTAAGAGTTCATCATCCAAAAACTCCGGACTGCAAATTCTATGGGCTCTCAGAAACATTGATGACAACACTGACATCTTTGTCCTGCAATGATGAGACGAATAAAAATGTACGTATGAAAGAACATTGGTGGGTTTTCTATAGACATCAAATTTGAAGGACCTTTCCTTTCTGTAAATCATAACATCAAGGAAAGGTAAATGATCATTTTCTTCTATTTCCATGGTAAATTTAATGGAAGGGACCAAGGCATTGAGTTTAGTTAAGAACAAAGTAGGATCATCATTTGCAGGCCAAATACATAAGATATCATCAATGTATCTGTACCATGTGACAAAATGGGGGAGAATCTTAGGTAATAATTTAGTTTCAAAAAATTCCATGTAAAGATTGCTAAGAACTGGAGAAAGTGGGTTACCCATAGCCATACCAAACTTTTGCTGGAAAAAATTACCGTCAAATACAAAATATGAGTCAACAATGCATAATTTAATTAATTCAATGATAGTGGTGGTAGGCAATGGCAACTCATGTTTCTTCAATTCTTCTTCAAGATACAACAATAAATCAAAAACCGGTACACGAGTAAATAACGAGGTAACATCATAACTTATTAACTTAAAATGGTAATTTAAATTTAGGTTGTTAAGCTTATCAACTAACTCTACATTGTTCTTAATGTGGCTACTAGAGATGGAGCCTACAAGAGGACTTAAGATAGACACTAGCCACTTAGATAACTTATAACTGGCAGATCCTATAGAACAAGTAATAGGTCTCACCGGGTTATTAGGCTTGTGAGTTTTGATTAATCCATACATGTATGGCAAAGAAGGTGAGGTGGATGAAAACTCTTTAATTAAGTGGTCATGACCTTTTATAAGTTGTTTTAATTTTGATCTAAATTTGTTGTTGACGGACTCTAAAGGATTTTTCTTTAACTTAGTGTATGTGTTTTCATCACTTAATAAGGTTTCCATTTTGTCAATGTAATCGATCTTATTCAATATTACAACACTATTACTTTTATCTGCTTTAGTAACATGCAATTCTTTGTCATTCTTTAAATTGTTGTACTCTTTGAGAAAACGTTTCGGGCAAGTGGGCTGGTTAGAGTTCGACAAAGAATTATACACAAAACCTTTGCAAATATTAATGTCATCACTGGAAAAATTTGGTGATGTATCCAGTGATGACATTAATATTTGCAAAGGTTTTGTGTATAATTCTTTGTCTAACTCTAACCAGCCCACTTGCCCGAAACGTTTTCTCAAAGAGTACAACAATTTAAAGAATGACAAAGAATTGCATGTTACTAAAGCAGATAAAAGTAATAGTGTTGTAATATTGAATAAGATCGATTACATTGACAAAATGGAAACCTTATTAAGTGATGAAAACACATACACTAAGTTAAAGAAAAATCCTTTAGAGTCCGTCAACAACAAATTTAGATCAAAATTAAAACAACTTTTAAAAGGTCATGACCACTTAATTAAAGTGTTTTCATCCACCTCACCTTCTTTGCCATACATGTATGGATTAATCAAAACTCACAAGCCTAATAACCCGGTGAGACCTATTACTTGTTCTATAGGATCTGCCAGTTATAAGTTATCTAAGTGGCTAGTGTCTATCTTAAGTCCTCTTGTAGGCTCCATCTCTAGTAGCCACATTAAGAACAATGTAGAGTTAGTTGATAAGCTTAACAACCTAAATTTAAATTACCATTTTAAGTTAATAAGTTATGATGTTACCTCGTTATTTACTCGTGTACCGGTTTTTGATTTATTGTTGTATCTTGAAGAAGAATTGAAGAAACATGAGTTGCCATTGCCTACCACCACTATCATTGAATTAATTAAATTATGCATTGTTGACTCATATTTTGTATTTGACGGTAATTTTTTCCAGCAAAAGTTTGGTATGGCTATGGGTAACCCACTTTCTCCAGTTCTTAGCAATCTTTACATGGAATTTTTTGAAACTAAATTATTACCTAAGATTCTCCCCCATTTTGTCACATGGTACAGATACATTGATGATATCTTATGTATTTGGCCTGCAAATGATGATCCTACTTTGTTCTTAACTAAACTCAATGCCTTGGTCCCTTCCATTAAATTTACCATGGAAATAGAAGAAAATGATCATTTACCTTTCCTTGATGTTATGATTTACAGAAAGGAAAGGTCCTTCAAATTTGATGTCTATAGAAAACCCACCAATGTTCTTTCATACGTACATTTTTATTCGTCTCATCATTGCAGGACAAAGATGTCAGTGTTGTCATCAATGTTTCTGAGAGCCCATAGAATTTGCAGTCCGGAGTTTTTGGATGATGAACTCTTAAGAATATCTAACATAGCTTCAAAATTAAAATATCCTAAGCACCTCGTGGAGATTTCTTATAAATCGGCTAAGAAATCTTTCTACGAGGAAAAAGCTAGTAAAACTTTTAATGTAAAGAACCTACTTGTACTGCCTTTCAACGAGAATTTCGTCAAACTACCACATATTCTTAAGACTTTCAACATTCAAGTAGCATTTAAGAACTCCAATACAGTTAGAAGTCTTTTAATTAAAAACTCTCCATATAAGGAAGAAGGATGTATATATTCAATTCCATGTAAAAATTGCGACAAATGCTATATTGGTCAGACTGGAAAAGAATTAAAAGTAAGGTTAAAACAACATCAGTATAGCGTCAAGAGTGGGCAAATGTCTAATGCCTTATTTATTCACCTAAGGGATTTTAATCATTGTATAAATTGGGAGGGTGCTAAAGAAATTGTTAAAGATAAGTCATATTTGACGAGAAATATAATAGAATCCAGTCTGATCAAAGATACATTTGTCAATAACTTAAATTTAAGTCATGGTATGTATAAGTTAGACAATTTTATTGTGAAAAAAGTAGTAGCCCAAACGTCCGCTGCCGCGAACGGGTCAGGTTGACATTAGATCCTCGCAACCTCTCCTGGTTCCTTCCCTGACCTCATACTCTTTGTATATATTCTTGTGTACTTTTTCTTTTCTATGTACCCTGAGGATGTCTGAATAGACGAAAGCGCTTGGTCATCAGTTTTTCTTTTTCCTTGGTGGTTTTTCCGCATATATATATATATATATATATATATGAGAGAGAATGTGGGTGGGGAAGGGCAAACGAAGATGTGTTAGGAATAGAGTTTATTGCCCTAACGTTGCAACCAACTTGGTCTTCTTCAGACGACTACAGCATTACAGACGGATCACAATTCTTATATTCGTAGTGAGAGGGAACCCGCCAAGGTATGAACGTCATATTTTCCCTTTGGCTAACAATTTAATTATTAGGACACTTGCTGCTTTCGAGAGGCATTTAAATCCGTCCCCTTCGTTGTTGTTCTTGTTGGTGGCGATATGTGCAGCTTCCACATATCGCCACCAACAAGAACAACAACGAAGGGGACGGATTTAAATCCCTCTCGAAAGCAGCAAGTGTCCTAATAATTAAATCGTTAGCCAAAGGGAAAACATGACGCTCATACCTTGGCGGGTTCCCTCTCACTACGAATATAAGAATTGTGATCCGTCTGTAATGCTGTAGTCCTCTGAAG
>NC_134796.1:56886060-56888560 GCF_046742065.1 Oratosquilla oratoria
TATATACATATATTCATGTATACATATAAATATATATATACATTCATGTATACATATATATATATACATTCATGTATACATATATATATATACATTCATGTATACATATATATACATATATTCATGTATACAAATACATACACATATATATGTATATGTCTATATATGCATATATGTATATTTCTATATATACATATATGTACATGTCTATATATATATATATTATATATATATATATGTGTGTGTGTGTGTGTGTGTGTGTGTGTGTGTGTGTGTGTGTGTGTGTGTGTGTGTGTGTGTGTGTGTGTGGATTTCTCACTTCCCACGACGTGGCAATGGGATGGCGAGTGAGTTAATCCTCTGGGATTATCGTCGCTAAGCAATTTTATTCAGCTGAGGGGAACCTCGTGGTTCCAAGGAGGATTTTAATCCTAGTTTTGGGCTAAAATATTAAATGCATTTTGGGCTTTGCAACTAGTCGATTTTGGACTTAGAAGAGAAGTACTATTTTGGGCTAAAATAATCTATTTTACTCTTTTTTTTATTTCTTTTGTTTCTTTTATTTTAAAGGCTTCTCCTTTATTATTTTCTTCTTTTTCTAAGTTTTCAATGGGCTTCTTTTTCATGTTTAATTTTGTCTAATTTCTCTTCTTTATTTTCTTTTTTATTTCTATTACATTTTTCTGATTTATATATATATATATATATATATATATATATATATATATATATATATATACATATATATATATATTCTATACATCTTCTTTTCTTTTTCTTTTTTTTATTCTTTATTTTTCATCGACTGGAAACTTCATGGAATGCTACTTTTGGGCTTTGATCACCGCCTCCAGGTGTTGACATCACTCCTGGTGCGGAACCAAACCGGAGGAGTTCTCCACTGTGGGCAGGGTGGGCTCGCCCTCCACGTCTGGACGTCGCTCCTCATACGGTACCACACCGGAGGTGTCCTCCACTGTGGGGCGACTAGGCTCGGCCTCTGCGACTGGCGACGCCCTTCAGAGTCCCGAGTAGCCCTCGAGGACAACCTCCAGGAGCTCATGTGTTCTTGGCTGCAGGAGGCGGGAGGTAGTTCTTCGGTCACCGAAGAAGAGACATCGTCCTCGTCGTCTTCTTCGGTGAAGTGTACCCAGCAGTCCTCTCCTCGGAGGCAGAATTGGCATTGGACCTCGAGGAGTTCTTCATCGGTCGTCGAGGCCTCGCTTTGGTGACCATGAATATCCTCTACGATGTCCTCTAGGATGTCCTTCCTAGGCGCTGGAGTTTCGTCGATGGGCTCTGGGGTCCTCGTAACCCTTAGTGACTCCATCTCTGGGCTTCTTGCTGGGCTTTGCCGGGGGGGCATTCGTCTCCATTGAGGAACCCCCGGCTGCTCTAACGTGGTCGTTTCGGGCTTTCCCTGGCAGGAGATCTTCGTCGAGAGTCTCCGCCACGACTGGTCCTCAGGCCTGCTGCAGGTACTCCTCCAGCATAGGGCGCCGTCGTTAATCATTCCGCTCACAATTCAGGCCTTCCATAGTATCGAGGCTCAGCAGGTGTGACTACGCATGTCGTATCTCCTTTTGCTGCCGATACTGATGGTCAGTCGGTCGGGCGAGTGGTACTCAAAATGAGAAATTTCTTGGAGAATGGAAGCATGAAACTCTGTAGTTCATAACTGAAAAAAAAGATGGTGGCCTCTGTTTCCAAAAGATTATGGGAAAGGTAACATGATTATAATATATATATATATATACATATATTTATATACATATACACATATATATATATATATATACATATACACATATATATATACATAAATATACATATATATACATATATATATATACACATATACATATATATACATATACACATGTTTTGTATATATATGTACATATATACACATATACACATATACATATATATACATATACACATGTTTTGTATATATATGTACATATATACACATTTTTACAAAGGATTACAAAGGCAAAGCATGCCGACAGGAGACCTTTTGATCCATATCTAGGTCGGATGCAAAAAAAAAGAAAAAAAAAGAAAAAAGAAAAAAAATAATCATATTAATAATAAATTAAAACTATAACAATGTAAATAACAATTAAAATACATAAATAAATGCATTGGTATAGTTGAATAACAAACAAACAGGTAAATAGTAAATGATAATAAATTGACATATAACTAATAATAAATGAAAACCAGACAGACAAATTATAACAAAACAAAAACAAATAATATAACATAAATTATAATAATTACAGCATCTTACTTAGGTATTTATCTAAATGATTCTTAAAGCTTCGAACTGAACTACATTGCACTACCTGTGCAGGAAGTTTATTCCATTCATTAACTACACGGTTGGCAAAGTTGTTTCTACCTACTTCCAAATTGAATCTATTTCCGGACAGTTTGAGACCATTGTTTCTTGTCTGATTCTCATTCAATGTGAAAATTTGGTCACTTTTGATGT
>NC_134796.1:56891060-56894321 GCF_046742065.1 Oratosquilla oratoria
TATATTTATATATATATATATATATATATATATATATATATATATATATATATATTATATATATATAAATATATATATATATATATATATATATATATATATAATATATATATATATATATATATATATATTATAGGTATATACAAATGTATAATATATATTTGTGTATATATATATATATGTCTTTATATATATATAAATATATATATATATATATATATATATACATATATATACATATATAAAAATATATATATATATCTATATATATATATATATAAATATATATATATATATATGACACACAGGAAACCCACAGTCGGAGAAAATAAACTTCGAATAAAGAAGAATCCTATATTTCGACTATCAACTGTAGCCCTCTTCAGGAAAGTACATAGGGTAGAATACAAAGGGGACTTATAAGGTACAGAGAAGAAGAGATGTGGATACCATGATTTGTAGCTTATAAGTCCCCTTTGTACTCTACCCTATGTACTTTCCTGAAGAGGGCTACAGTTGATAACCGAAATATAGGATTCTTCTTTATTCGAAGTTTATTTTCTCCAACTGTGGGTTCCTGAGTGTCATTTACAAATGTGCTACTACATTTCTGTTTAGAAATATATATATATATATATATATATATATATATATATATATACGTACATGTCTATAATATGTACATATATGTACATGTCTACATATATACATATATGTATATCTCTACATATATACATATGTCTATATATATATGTACATGTCTATATATATATGTACATGTCTATATATATATATGTACATGTCTATATATACATATGTACATGTCTATATATATATACATATATGTACATGTCTATATATATATGTACATGTCCATATACATATATTTACATGTCTATATACATATATGTACATGTCTATATACATATATGTGCATATCTATATACATATATGTGCATGTCTATATATATATATATATATATATATATATATATATATATATATATATATATATATATGTATATATGGATTTCTCACTTCCCACGACGTGGCAATGGGATGGCGAGTGAATTAATCCTCTGGGATTATCGTCGCCAAGCAATTTTATTCAGCTGAGGGAAACCTCGTGGTTCCAAGGAGGACTTTGATCCTAGTTTTGGGCTAAAATATTAAATGCATTTTGGGCTTTGCAACTGGTCGATTTTGGACTTAAAAGAGAAGTACTTCGAAAGGACAATGGTTCCGCGACACCATCACCAGCTTGGCCTTCAACAATATTATACTTCAAATTTGCCGGCCAGACCTAAACCCACCACCTGTCGAGCATACATTTGACCCAGTGTCAATTTGGCCTATGGGTCACCATGACTTGGGTTCAAACGGACCAAGCACTAGTATACTTACCTCCCCATGTCCAACTTTATGAATCTCCTAGTATATATAAAATAACCCAAACCATGTAAAACCACACTGAAGAGGATCACAGTTTGTGATAGCAATATACGTATTTTCAATTATCTTCTCTCCGATAGTAGGATTTTCAATCTATATACATACATGTATATATTTACATATATACACATATTTTGTATATATGTATAAACACAAACATATATATATACATGTATACATATATACATACATGTACATGTATATATGTATATATATATATACATATATATATATATATATATGTACATGTCTATATATATGTACATGTCTATATATACATATATTCTCTTGTAAACAAACGAGGTTGAAGGCTAAAGAGGATTCACTGTTGATTATTTTATTACGTGTAGCTTCGATACAGCGTACAATCTTTTTGTCTTCAAATTTGACGTATCTTAGTAGTTGTCCTATTGTGGCCGACGTTTCGGAACTTCCTGGTTCCATCTTCTGGGCGATCTGATGTGCAGTGTCTGTGGATGTCGTATTTATTCATGGAGTTGGGATCATAAGGCTTCTTGCAGGAAGAGGTCTCCTCTGATTGGTTGCCTAGGACCAATAGGGGAGCCGGGTTACTGGAGGTCTGAGAAATCTCTCCCAGTGCGTGTAGTGATTCTGTCTGTGTTCAGTCTCTTCATGGATGGTAAGACGCGCAGGTCTTCGGTCTGGATGTTGATGTTAGGATGGTTATCTTGTATGTATATGGCTTCCAGGAACAGTAGCCGTCGGGGATCCGATTCCCTGTCTATGATTGTCGTGTTATTGTCTAGGTCTTTTCTTGTTAGTGCTTTGTTGTGGGAAGAGGTATAGTGTGACTTGATTGATCCGTTGGACAGGTGGCATGTTAGGCGTCGTGTTAATTGTGTTGTTGTTATACATCCATGAAGAGACTGAACACACAGAATCACTACACGCACTGGGAGAGGTCTCTCAGACCTCCAGTAACCCGGCTCCCCTATTGGTCCTAGGCAACCAATCAGAGGAGACCTCTTCCTGCAAGAAGCCTTATGATCCCAACTCCATGAATAAATACGACATCCACAGACACTGCATATCAGATCATACTAGACGGGGCACACGCGTGGGAGCAACAGTGGCGCATTAAGACCAACGCGTCGAAATGCAATGCTGTACACTTCCGCTGCAAACGAACCAACAGAACAATCACAAACACTCCTCTTAAAATAAACAACACAAACATCCCAGCGAAGGACCATACCCGTGTGCTGGGTAGCACACTTGATAGTGGCCTTACCTGGACCCCACACTTCCGCAAGCAGGGAGCGAAGGCTAGGGCTGTGCTGGGTAGGCTCAGACGCTTCAAAACTGCAACACTGAGAACCCAAACGTCGATTGTACCTAGCCCTCGTCAGACCGATTCTGTGCCAGTCCCCGGGACTAAGCCAGCTGACATGTGCCACCAATAACTACGAGCATCAGAAGGTTCAGAATGCCGCTGTCCAGTTCATCACGGGCTCGCGATGGAGCGACTTCAGAACCACTGAGTCTCTACACCAAATTTCCAACATCCGTCCACTCAACCAACACAAACACAAACTTCACTCAAGACACCTAGAAAAAACTGCACGCCAAACACAAACATCTGATACAACATATTACACCTAGACCACACCGTACAGACTATCTGTCAGCTGCGCCCGTCCCACGTGCGGTGTACACGATAAAACGTGTATAACCGCACCAACAAGTAACACACCCCTTCACCAGCTTGACTGGTGATAATGTAATAATAATAATGGTAATGGTAGTAATAATGATAATAATAATAATAAATAATATCGTTACTCAAAC
>NC_134796.1:56894821-56909821 GCF_046742065.1 Oratosquilla oratoria
CCTTAAAGCTCCTGTTCTGTCTGACCTTGTCTCCAAGGATAAAAAGACTGGTTAGTACCGACAAAATACTTCAATACCGTTTACTGAAATGGTAATGTTAGCTGACTTTGTATTATTAATGTTAATGTAATGGTAATGTTAATGTTGGGTGACTTATTGGCTGACTTGGCCAACGGCTATTAATTTTCTTCAAGAGCAATGAGGGGGCTTGTTTGGTTAAAAGACATATCCAAGCATTTCTGGAACAGTCTCCTACGCAATACACCTGAGCAAAAATAGTCATATAATTTTGTGCAGAGAATGCGTTTGGACGGTTTCTCGAGATTCTACAGAGACTTTCAAGAGGACAGAGACATGGAACCCAAGACTTCGAGGGACTTGGACAGGGATTTGGACCAGAGAGTGAGAGCCTTTGTCCGCGTCTGCACTGTCACGGAGCTAATGGTCCTCCTTGGCTTCTTTAATGAAAGGATTGGACAGCTCCTCGTGCAGAAGGAAAATAGAAAGAATAATTATGAAACGGACAAAAGCATCTTACGGAGCCTCATCATCGTAGGAATAGTTTTGGATGAGATTAAGAGGTCCGAGATGCATTCCAACAAAAGGAAAATTTCTGAATTGAAAGAAGAAACTTTACGTACTGCGAAGAAACTTAAAGCTTCTATTCCTTTTGATTCACAAATGAGGTGGAAAGAAGTACGTCACCTCGGCAAAGGAGGATTTGCCACTGTGAAGCATAAAGGACGTCTCTCTCTGGCTTCATTTGCGCCAGAAAAAACAATCCTAAATTTTTGATATCGAGCGACAACTCGTAAAAATTAAAATTCATCGTAAACTGAACCATCATACGTCGTAGCCTGCCTGGGCGAATACTAGGACTCGGAAAAACTTGTACTTTTTCCTAGAATATGTCGACGGCGACACACTACAGGATAGAATCGTCGGCCGAAAAGGATTTTCAGAGAGAAGAAGCTAGACAACCTACTTTAAGCAGCACATTGAAGGATTGAAGTATATACAACACTCCAGAAATATTGTACATAGAATTTTGAACCTGACAATCCTCTTGGTTATTAAACCAAGGAAGGAGGATCTAAAAATTGGAGACTTCGGGCTTGCTGGCGAATTCGTCAAAGGCGAGTTCCTGACAAAAATCTGCGGGACTCTCAGCCTTCATCGCCCCCCAAGTCTTCATCAGGACGATACTTGGGAGAGCCCAACGACGTGTGGGCTTGCGGCATAGTGCTCTTCAGACACGTATCTGGTCAACAAAAAATCCCTGGAAGATCCCTCAAACGATCAAAGACACAAACTATGCGATCTGGTCGTATTCGACCGGAAGAAATCAGAAAGGCAAAAACACCAATTGGAAATCATTCCCAGGAAGAATTTTTTCGTCGCCTTATCGATAGAATCAATGTTTCAAATGCCTGAGGAGAGAGCGACTCTCAGCGATATTGAACAAGACTCATGGATTCTTGGTTAATGGAAGAAGTTGTATAATTAACAAAAAGTATTTACAATCAATTAAAAAACATGTAACGTGAAACATGAAATTATTGCCTAGTACATTTGGCATGGCTTTATCTATGGCCCTTAAATACAGGGGTTTCCCCTCAGCTGAATAAAATTGTCCCTTCGTAGAAAGGAATATAATTATGAACTGCTTTATCATCTAACAAAGTAAAAAAAAAAAAAAAAAAAAAAAAATCAAAGAAGTGTTGGAGTGCCACAGTGGAAGAATATATGTGTGTGTATTAATATAACTATATATATATATATAATATATATAATATATATATACTATATAAATAAGTGTGTGGGGTGGTGTGTGTGTATCTGTGTATATACATTATATAGTATTATATAGTATATATATATATATATATATATATAGAATATAATATATATTTATATAGTACACATATGATGCTTTAGTTAGGACTTGACTTTTTTGTGACCTAAACAAACCATTGCCTGGATAAGCTTGGACCCATCCTGCATGTCTCCAAGACAACTAGGGAGATGAGAAGATTAATCCCCCAGGTCCATCGTAATCCCCCAGCCTGGGAGTAGAGCACGCCTCCACCCCCACCTCCGCCTGCCAATCTCACCGATGGTTGTGTCCTCGCCCATTTCGTCGGTCAGGATTCCCCTTCCTCTCTCTCTCTCTCTCTCCCTCCGATCACCCCTCCCGCTCAGTAGCTCTCTCCTCTCTCTCTCTCTCTCGCTCTCCGTCTCTCCCTCGCTTTCTACATCTCTCAATCTCCATCTCTCATTCCTCTCAGTATACATATAGATATATATATAAATATATATATATATAAATATAAATATGTATTGATATATAGTATATCACGCACACAACACACACCTACACACACACACGACCACACTACACACACACACACACACACACACACACACATAAAAAACACACACACACTCACACATGACTACACAGGACACACTTCACATACACACACGCGCTGCGCCGCGTGCACAATCGATTTGCATGTTTACATATGAATTTTTTAGCGCGCGTTGTGTCTTTGAAGGAAAAGTGGCAACACCCTCAAGCTTGCTACTTCTACTTGGTCCTCCTCTTCTCTGGTCCCTCCTCCTCTTGCATCTCTCTTTATGTCCACTCCAGACTACTCCTCCCATCCCCTTTGCCGCCTCTTTATCATACCTTTCACAATAACTCCTCGATACTCTTACCTTAATATCCTCTCCTATATTTAATATCATGCCTTCTTATCCTCCAAATATACACTTCCCCCTCCTCTTTTTGTCTCCTCCTCTTTTGTTCTCTTTCACTACCTTTTCTCATCCTCTCCTCCTTTTCAAGCCTCAAAATCTCCGAGCTATTCTTTCTTCTTTTCCTTCCTGCTTTATATGACTCCTTCTTAATCATTCCACATTCCAAGAATCCTTTTCTTTCATCCCGTCCTTCTCATCTTCCCGTCTCACTTACTCACTCATCCTTTCCTTCTGCATTCCACATTTTTAACCTTTCTTTTACCCCTCGCTTCTTTCTCATCCTCCTCTTCTCCATACTCAAATAACACCCTTACTCTTCTTTTTCATTCTCATCCTTCTCTCTTCCTCTTTCTTTATCTCTTCCTATATCTTTTCTCTCTCCTCCTCATCTTTTCTCTCCCCCCTCTTCTACCCTCCTCTAAAATCCGTCCTCCATCCTCTCCTCTCTCTTTCTCAATCACTTGTTCTCCTCACTCTACACTTTCCTTCTCTTCTTCTCACACCTCCTTCTCCTCCCAGTCTCTTCTCTTCTAATAATTTCTCTCTTCTTCCTCTCCAATCCCCTTCATCTCATCTACTTCTCCTTCCACCGCTCTCCTCTCCGCCCTCCAACTACCTGCTACAACTCTCCCTCCCTCCAATTGGTCTAATTCCATACCTCCCCCCTTCTGATTCCTCCTCCTCCTTGTCGTCTTCCTCTCTCCCTTTTCACTCTATCCCCATTCCTCCTCCCTGTCCCTCCACTTCGCCCCTGTGTCTCTCCTTTCCTCCCTCCTCTCTCTCCCTTCTCCCCTCAATTCTTTCCTATTGCTCCTCTTCTTCCTCTCATTTTTCCTTCATCCTTCCTCCTCACTCGCCTCCTCACTCTCTTCCTCCTTTTATCTTTCTCATCCGCCTCTACTCCGCGATCTCGTGTTTCTCGGTGCGTTCCGCATATAGCCTCCACACTCTCATCACGACTCTCAGTCTCAATTTTCCTCACTTCGTGTCTCCCATCCATCCGTCTCCTCACTCTCGCCTCCCTCCTCACTCCCTCTACACTGCTACACGAGATCTCTCCTCTCCTCCTCCTCACTCATTTCTCTCAACTCACAAGATGCCTTCCCTAATTCCTCCTTTTCCTCCTTTCTCCTCATTAATTTCCCTCCTCTCCTCCTTCCTCACTCTCGCTCCTCTCACTCTTCCTTCCTCACTCCACACTAACTCTAAACTCCTCTCCTCCTCTCACACTCTCATACCTCCTTTTTTTTTTTTTTTACTCAAATTACTCCAACAACGTCTCAGACACTACTCTCACATCCTCTATCCTCACCCCTCTCATAATCTCTCATCCTTTTCCTTCATGACTCTCATCGAATCCTCTCACTCTCATCTCCACCCTTTTTATTTTTCTTCTTTTTTCAATAAAATAAATCACAATCACTCCTCTTCTAACCTCCTCTTTTTTTCCTCTTCTAATCATATCCTCTCTCTCATCATTCCTCCTCTTATTTTTTTTTTTTTTTATACCCGCTACTCTTGTGTTCCTCGTGTGTGTGTGCTTTCGTGTGCTTTTCCGTCTTCCGCATATAGATAGGCCTTCCCTTCCGGCCTCAGTCAGCCTTCCACCCACATCTTCTAATTCTTCCTACTTACTTCGTCCTACGCTACTACGTACTACTCTACTTTCCCTTTCCTACTCTACTAAATCCCCCCAGCCTCCACAATCTCTTTCCCCACATTCTTTCTTTTCTTTTATATTTCTTACTCCACATTCTTTTCTCTTATTCTTCTTTCTATTCTTCAGCTTTAATTCTTATTCTTCCTACTACTACCTCCTCCTTCTTTTCTTCTTATTCTTTTTATAGACGTTCTTTTTCTTCCTAACTTTTTTCTTTCCTATCTCCTACTGTTTCACTTTATACTACTATCCCTACTGACTTTCACTACTACTACTCTTACTTCCTACTTAACTTACTTTTACTTACTACTACTTCGAGCCACTTCCTTTTCTTCTTTAGTAGCCTCCAACATTCTTTGTTCCTTCATTCTTTTCCTACTAACTCTTATTAATTTACAATTCTCCTCCAACATTTTTTATCTTTTCAACACATTCTTTTTTTCCTCCCTACTACCCTTCTTCCACATTCCTAGATTCTTCTTTTTCTCTTTAACTTACGTCTTTTCCACTCCACAATTCTAATCATGTACTATCTTCCACCACCGTACATACTCACCACTCCTTACAACTTTTCTTTTTTCTACCAACTACTGGATCCCTACTCCACATACTCTTCCCCTACCCATTCTTTTTTCCTACAGACTCTACATACACATGCATACTCAACTTTTCTATCATACATTCCTACTTACTTACTCCTACCACTACACTACTACATTTTCCTAATCATTCATTTGGTTCCTACTTTCTTTACTCCTCACCCGTACTCCCCTACTCCCTCCTCCTTCCTTATCCTACCACCTATACCACTGTCTACCTACTGCTCACTCTTCACACTTATACACCACCTCTCTCTACATCCCCCACTAAACACTAACTTACTCTTCTATTTCCACCTCTCCTACTCACTACTACCTCACTCCTCTACTCTTTACATACTCTTACACTACAACCTTCTTTTCTCTCTATCCTTAGCCTCCACTTTCTCTCTTACTTTCCTTTCCTATCTCTTTCAATAATGCTTCAATATGTTTTCTATACCCTACTTACCATTCGATCCCTTACACTACTTCCACTGCTTTCACACCTCTCTTCTCCAACTCCTCCCTCCTCTATCCCTCCAGCCTCGCTCACTCGGTACTTCTCCTTCATTCTTACATTCACACCTATACAGGACTTACTCACCACCTTTTAATACATTTTTTCCAATCATTTATTACTTCTTTCTTACTCATTTTCTTCTTAACCTCGCTAAGCCTCTCCTAACCATCGAGCCATTCCCACACCTTCTTCTTTTACCTTCAACAATCATTCTTAAAACTCTATTCATCAATCAATTCTATGATACTTATTTACAAACTTCCTCCTATCCAGTCATATAATATTGGTGAGGGGTGTGCTTACCGCAAAAGCCTCCACATTCTTCCTAACTCCACAATCTCCACCTCCCCTCTTCCTCCCCCTCCTCTTCCTCCTCACTCATAGTAAGATAGTCTCGTTGCTCCACCTTTGTATACTTACAGACCATTACATCATCTCTGTCCATCTTGTTCATCCTCCTCCTATTCCTTCTTTCTCCGCCCTCCTCCTCCTCCTTTATCCTTTAACCTTCCACCTGTTTCAACAACCATTCCTCCTCTTCTTTCTCCACTTTTCTCCTCTCCCACCTACTCCCTTCTTTCTCTTCCTTTCTTTTCGTCTTCTTTCTCTTCCTCGTCTTCCTCTTCGTATTCCTCTTGTTCCTCCTCCTCCTACTCCTACTCCTCTTTTTCCTTCTTTTCTTCGTCCTCCTCCTCCTCCTCCTACTACTACTCCTTTTCCTCCTCCTCTTTATACTCCTCCACTTCCTGTTACTCTTCATCATCGTCTTCTTCTCCTTTTCCTCTCCTTCCTTCTCTTCCTCCTCCTCCTATTTCTCGTCCTACATTTCCTCTTCCATGTCTCCTTTTCCATATCTACTTCCTCTTCCTCCTCATCGTTTTCCCTCTTCCCCTACTCCCCACTCTTCCCCATCTCTCCTTTCTCCCCCTCTCCCGCGTTCTCTTCCTCCTCCTCATTCTCTTCTTCCTAAATGTCCTTTTTACCTCATCTAACTTCCCCTTCCTCCTCATCCTTTTCCTTCATCCTCCCCTTTCTCTCCTCCTCCCCCCTCCACTTTCTCTTCCTACTCTTCCTCATCCATGTCCCTTTTCCACATCTACTTCCCTCCTCCCCTCCTTCCCACTCCTCCATATCCCCATCCTCCCCCTCTCCCATGCTCTCTTCCTCCTCCTCCTTCTCCTCCTCCTCTTCCTCCACCTCCTCCTCTTCCTCCTCCTCCTCCTCCTCTTCCTCCACCTCCTCCTCCTGCACTTCCTCCTTTTTCCCTTTCCCCCACCCGTCTCCCACGTCCTTCCCCTCTCTTCCTCCTCCTCCTCCCGATGCACTAAGTAATTTCCCCATGGCCTTATCCATCACGTCGGATACGCCCCGGACTCCGTCACCTTGTCCCCGCCCACCTGAGATTTGGACCGGACGCCAGCGACGACGCCCATACCCTGAGGGACTGAGGGGCGCGGGGGGCGTGGGGGGAGGTCCTCGAGTTCCCATATATCCCTCTGGTCGGACTCCCAGGGACATCGGGGGGAGGGGGGTTCTTGTCCTGTGTCCCACGGGTTAGCAGGTTGTCCTTGAATACTAATGACTTAGTGTGTTTACTTGAAGGTATGTGGATGGATGAGTCACTGACGAATTTATTGGTTTAATGTTTTGTGTTAGTACGAATATTAACATGTAACTTTCTATGTAATGATGTTAGTCATTTTATGTAGCTGCCTTGTCTAATAAATACATACTATATTTTCATGAAATAATGATATATATATATATATATATATATATACATATATATATCAATGATTAAGATTTAGTTTTTAATATATATCTTTACTTCCCAAATTTTTTTCAAGTACATATATACAGATCGACGAGTGAACATATATATATATATATATATATATATATATATAATATATATGCGTAAATAACCACTAGAAAAAGTAAACTAACGAAGCAGAGCGCTTTCGTGTAATTACATCTTCAGTGCAGATACAAAGAAGGAATTATAAGATGAAGAAACAAGGTACAGAATATATGACATAGTGAAGAGGGCATTCGGAGAGGTAGTGGAAGAAGTACACGTGACGGACGTATGGGCCGTCCTGGTAGCCAAAAAGTATGGGACGTTTGGGCCGTCCTGGTAACCAACAAGTATGGGACAACTTCTCATAATTTATATGACAATTCAAACAATTTTGATATTTAATGAGAAATTAATCTATCTAATTTTTACAAACCTTGATGAAGATTAACATTTATCCCCTTACTAGATTTGATCAAACTGCATTCAATTAAATTTCTTTCTGTTATGTTGTTGTTGTATGTGATGACTTTAGCGTTATCCCAGTCAACTGGGTGGTTAAAATGGTTCATGTGGTTGAATATGCCGCTAGATGGGTTTCCCTCTCTAACGTCTTTCTTTATGTTGATTGATTCGTGTTGTGAGTGTTATTAGCAGTCTGACCAACATAAAACTGATTACATGATTTGCAAGGTATTTTGTACACACACCCTTTATTACTATTGACTGAATTATTTATGAGCAGTTGTCTTACAGTGTTCTTGTTATTGAAAACTACATTAATATAAATTATGAGCAGTTGTCCCATACTTTGTTGGTTACAGGACGGCCCAAACGTCCCATACTTTTTTGGCTACCAGGACGGCCCATACGTCCGTCACGTGTACTTCTTCCACTACCTCTCCGAATGCCCTCTTCACTATGTCATATATTCTGTACCTTGTTTCTTCATTTTATAATTCCTTCTTTGTATCTGCACTGAAGATGTAATTACACGAAAGCGCTCTGCTTCGTTAGTTTACTTTTCCTAGTGGTTATTTACGCATTTGTGAACACACGCTCCTAGTGTTTTTATTGCATATATATATATATATATATATATATATGTGTGTGTGTGTGTGTATATATATATATGTGTGTTACGTTCGTAAAGAGCTGGAGTCCAGGAGCCATGTTATCGGAAAATTTCAAAACACTGGACTCAGAGTAACAGAATTGATTACCGACGTTTCGAACCCTGTCCGAGGTTCGTCCTCAGGGTTATACATAGTAAGCAAAAGGATTCAATTATATGAGGACGAACCCCGGACAGGGTTCGAAACGTCGGTAATAAATTCTGTTACTCTGAGTCCAGTGTTTCGAAATTTTCCGATAATATATATATGTATATATATATATATAATGTATGAATGTATGTATATGTATCACTATATACAGATGCATGTGTAAAATTTGTGCATGCATGCCTGTTTGTATTATCGTGGGTCCGCTCTTATGTGTCTACATGTGTCTATGTGTGTCTCGCTTGCTCGTGTATGTGTGCGTGCGCGCGCGCACTTGTGTGTGTGTGTGTGTGTGTGTGCATGTATAGGTGTGAATGTGTTTGTGTTTTTGTGTGTGTGTGTGTGTATGTGTGTGTGTGCATGCGCATGTGTACGTGTTAATCTGTGTGTGTGTGTGTGTGTGTGTGTGTGTGTGTGTGTGTGTGTGTATGTATGTTTGTGTGAGCTTGTTTGTGTGTGTGTGCGCGTGCGTGTGTGTGTGTGTGTGTGTGTGTGTGTGTGTGTGTATCCTCACAAGAAGACTTGTACCTTTATGATATTCTTACAAATTACAAACTAATAAACAACTCCAATTGTAAACAGATAATGCTCATGTTCTTCATTCTTAAACATGGAGGGAGGGAGAGAGAGAGAGAGAGAGAACAAGAAAAAGGGAAAAGAGAGAGAGAGAGAGCAGAAACAGAAATGAGACAAAAGAAATAAAACTTAAACAGTGAGAAGCAGAAACGGTAACAGAAGAAGAGAAAGCGAAACAGATACAGTATAACTCGAGAGACAAAAGAACATCACGAACGCACGCACGCACGCACAAACACGACCGGGAAGACACACAAAAGAACCTTTAAATTCCAAACACAAGACGCATCGGGGCATTTCAGCCCTATCTCGCAATCTCTTAATCTCACCACCACAATTAGGAAGAGATACTCAGGACCAAGAGATATTAGCACTGAGGGGAGATGTACCAACACGGGAAAAATCGGGTGATAAACTGTGCAGGTTTGAGGAGACTCCGGGAATAGTCAAGTTTGTTTATGGCGTTTGAGTAATTTCACGGCTCGTTTGCTTGTGTGTGTGTGTGTGTGTGTGTGTGTGTGTGTGTGTGTGCGTGTATGTGTGTGGATGTGTGTTTATGTATTTATGCATATTTATATTCATATGTACATTTATTCACAATTTCTCATATATTCACCTATCTACACACACACACACACACACACACACACACACACACACACACACACACACACACACACACACATATATATATATATATATATATATATATATATATATACATATGTATATATGGATATATGGATTGTGTGTATCCGTATATTTAGGAAGAGAAGAAGAAGGAAGAGGAGTGGGTATGTGAAAGGTATATGTATTTATCTATGTATGCATATCCCTACCTCTCCCCGTTGACAAATTTGAACTTGCTCTTGAGATCAAGTTCCGTGACCTGAAGTGATCTTGAAATGTCAAATGATGATCTCCATACCCAATATGCTTCTTCCCCCTTATACGAGAGGTAGTCAGCCAAGACCTCGTGTCCACTCTCAACCGTTCCACTCCCATCCGTCACCCATATGTGTCTCTTTTATCATAGCTTCTCGTGGATGATGGGTCATCCCTGGCTCCTGCCACATGCCCGGATAAGAAGCAATGCAGCAAGACGCGGCACATCCATAACAAGTCCGGCCGCTTCATTTATACGGTGACTATCACTTCTGATGGGTTGCTGATATTATGTGTTTACTCTTGATAGTATAAAGTAGCATATGGTACCAAATAACCTCAACATTAAAAGATCTATTTATTTATAAGCCATAATGTAAAAATAATGCCGTGTGTGATTTGTAGTGCCTGGTAACATTTATATGTTTAAAATGTGTTCCGTAACTTCAAAGATTAAAAAAAGAAGAAAAAAATATCATCAGAGCACGCTCGTATACTGTCAATAAGGAACTAATTTGAGGTGAGAACTAGGTGGGATTACAATGAAAGGCCTAACCCGAAATAATCCGGGATTCTTACTATTTTTGTGAACGTTATTACGGTTTACAATTACAACGATGACAAAAATAAAGATCAGAAAATTTCACCCGACCTGACCTGCCACCCACTGAGGACCCGAAATAGGACTGGGTAATTCAGGCTTGGTTTTATTACCTTCAGGTTACGGGTAATAACCAAGTAACGAGGACATGGCCTCTGTAGTCCCACAGGAATCAGTGTCCACGCCTCCTTACAGTTGTTGCGTGTATTAACTGTAATATAGAGTGAATTCTCACGTTGAAAGCCATTGAATATTTTCAGCTAAGGGTAGAACCACAACCTTTGCAGGATTCAGATGTATTGAGAACTCTTTATTTTGAATATGTTCAAGACACAAAAGGGATCTACTTTATGAATCATATAAAAACATTATAGTATATGTATATGTTTACGTATGTATATGTTATTGTACATGTAAATCATATGTATACTTATACAAGTACATGTACACACACACACACATGTATATGTGTGTGTTTGTGTGTGGGTGTACATATAGTATATGTACGATGTATGTATATATATATATATGTATATATATGTATATATATATATATATATATATATATATATATAATATGCAGAGATGCAATTGCATACACATATATATATACTTTTACCAAATGAAATAAAGGTTGAAATATATAAACAAAAATAAAACATTGGGACAAATAAACAACTAAAATAAACATGGAAATTAACAAGGAAGGCTGGGAAACCCAGATCATCAAACTTTCATAGTAATTCACAGGAAGCCCCCAAGGATCTGAGGGAGTGGAAGGGGAGGAGGGGCTTGAGGGATGGCAGTGTACCGTATAGTTTGTAGATTGACTTGTACACTGAACCATACTAACTTTAACAAAGTTAAACAATGTATTATGTTGTATACTTTGGTCAGTAAACTAAGCAAAAAAAAATTAGAAGATATTTCCTTGCGAGATGAATAGAATGGCTTGGTGACGACAAGAAAGGTGTCAGCCGAAGAGGAAGATGATGTGTAGGCTACAACTCCTTTGTTATCTGCAGGACGTCACAGAGTTGAATAGAATACCATGACTGTGGTCATACTAAAGGGAAAAGTATTGCCTCGTATTGAGGGGACTTGTGTGTGTTACTGAAATTCATATATTTGTTCAAGATACTACACTGAAGAGAAAAGAACTATAAAACTAATTCTACATTATTTTTTTAATAATGGTAAGTAATACTATATAAAATAAATCATTCTTATGACTGTCAATTCATTCTATTTTATTTTATTTATTATTATTATTGTTGTTATCTTTCCTATTTAGAAACCCGACAAGAATCGACCAAAACAGAAGATACTCATAGAGAAGCCGACGAAAGCCGAGGACATCCGATCACAACCGACCTCTCCATAAGGTAAGAAGAGTACTGTCGGGTCCGTTCTTCGACTTCGGAATCGCAGCATTAACCTGACCTGACCTATCCTAATCTAAACTAATCTTACCTAACCTAACCTAACCCAGCATAGCCTAACCCAACCTAACCTAACATATCCTATCCTAACCTAACCCAGCATAGCCTAACCCAACCTAATCTAACATATGCTATCCTAACCTAACCTAAACTAACCTGATCAGGTCTAACCTAACTTAACCAACCCATCATAGCCTAACTCGACCTAATCTAACATATTTTATCCCATCCTAACCCAAACTAAACTAACCTGACCTGACCTAATCTGGTCTAATGTTACCAACCCAACCCAACCCAAACCCTACCCAACTCAACACAATCCAACCCCAACCCAATCCAACCCAATCCAATCCAACCCAACCCAATCCCTACCCTGTCCACCCCAACCTAACCTGATCCAGTCTAATCCAGCCCATCCCAATCCAAACCCTACACAATCCCTACCCAACCCAACACCTACTCACCCCACCCCACCCTAATCCAACACAACCAAACCCAACATTACCTAACCCACCCTGACCTCCTAACCTAGCCTGACCTGGTCTGTCCTGACCTGACCTCTGACCTGACTTGGCCTCACCTTTCCTGACTTAACCTTACCTTCTATGACATATTGTCAAAAACCATCGTGGTAAGTGGAATACGAGCGGCCACATCATCCAAATGCCACGGCACAAACATGAACAACTCGGGGAAATGCAGTGGGAAAAGCAACGAATTGTCCAAAGTTGGGAAAGAGAGGACAGGGTGTAATATGTATATATGCATGTTGTATTATTTATACACACACACTCATACACACACACACACACACACACACACGACTCGATGGCGCGGTGGTAAAGTTTCCGACCGCCATTACGGGGGTCCAGGTTCGAATCCCGCCCAGGGTTGAAATAACTTTAGTATCGCTGCGCTGCGAGTCGTTATTCCATCTCTCGTAGACGGGGAGTTGGGTGTGTGTGTGTGTGAGGTCACAGCTCTGAGCTCTCTTCAGGGAGGAAAAATAGCTGTCGATCAGGAGTCCAACACGTGATCCTAGACCATGGTTGTGAACCAGGGTAAATCACACACACACACACACACACACACACACACACACACACACACACACACACACACACACACACACATATATATATATATATATATATATATATATATATATATATATATATATATATATATATATATATTGGAGTAAACTGTTGTATAGAAGATTGTAGGGTACAATCACCAAGAGAGGAACAATCCAGGCCAATCTTGTCTTCTTTTGTTTTCCTGTTCTCCAGTTACGTATATTTGATTCTTCTCTACTTTTCTTCCCGTCTTTTATTTTTTCATTTTTTCTTGCAGTTTTCTTCTAGTTTTATATTTCACTCTATACATTTCACCTTCTCTTCTTTTTTTTTCCCATTTGTCCTCCTATTCTCCTTCTCATTATTTCGTTCTTTTATTTCCTCCAATTCTTTTATTTTTCAACTTAGTCCTCTGATTCTTTCCTTTCGCTTTACCTCTCCCTCTTCATCTCACCCTCCATTCCTTCAATATCCTTTCTTATTTCATATCAATATGGTATGATACCCACCTTCATCTTATTTTTTCTTTCCTTTTATCGTTTATTTTCCTTGTTTACTTTCTTTTCTTGAACTCCCGTTTCTTATGCAGAACATATTTCAAGTCATCTTCTTTTCCAATCTTTTTTCCTCCGTTTGACCTTGTCCATCATTACTTGACTATTTTCCATATACATATACGAGTACATGTATATGGCCCACGGACCCAAAGCCCGGGAATAGAATCTCTAGGCCACGGGGAGAAATATCTCGACAAACGTTCCTTAGTTCCTTCTCCTCACTTCCCTGCCTTTGTATATATATTCTTCTCTTAATGTACCCTGAAGATGTCTCATTAGACGAAACCGCTCCGTCCATACTTTATTATTTTCCTTCGTGGTTGTCCGCATAAATGCATATACATGTATACATATATACATATACATATATACATTCCCATATATGTATAAAATTTTATTTCCTTTTTCTCTCTCCTTGCTTCTTCCAACATTTTCTTCCATGTTCTCCCCCTTTTATATGCTCATATTCCCAATTTCCTCTTCTTAATCTCCTTCCCCTCTTTTCCTCCATTTCTCCTCTGCTCCCTTATCACTCGAGTACCCGGGGTTCTGTCAGGACTAATGCTAATGCCCCAATGATTAATGTTCACCCGTGTTGCAAGCGATGATTAGGAACTGAACTTGCGGTGCAACGAGCAGCAACAGCTGAAGCATGGGAATAAACATCTGCAACATTTTAGCCCCCCGGGTTGCAGTAATTCTATTTGTTTATTTCATTTTATTATTATTATTATTGTTATTATTATCATTATTATTATTGTTGTTGTTGTTGTTATTGTTATTATTGTGGTAATAATAATGATATATATTTTTTGGCTTATGTATTACTTTTTTATTAAGTTCGGGGGAAGGTCACGTGGTGAGGGGTTTAGCTGAGACCAAGCGTTTCACCTTTGCCCTATGTGCTCGCATGTCACGTGCTATCGAAACTGTAATCATGTGTGTGTGTGTGTGTGTGTGTGTGTCAGTGTGCATGTGTCTACTGTATGTATGTGTGTGTGTGTCAGTGTGTATGTGTCTACTGTATGTATGTGTGTGTATGTGTGTGTGTGTGTCAATGTGCATGTGTCTATTGTATGTATTTGTGTGTGTGTGTGTGTGTGTGCCAGTGTGAATGTGTCTACTGTATGTGTGTGTGTGTGTGTGTGTGTGTGTGTGTGTGTGTTTCACCATGGTCTTGGATCGCGTGTTGGATTCGTAATCAACAGCTATTTCCCTCCCGTAAGAGAGTTCAGAGCTCATATATGACCGATGT
>NC_134796.1:56914821-56917321 GCF_046742065.1 Oratosquilla oratoria
GTGGTTGGAGGTTAGTTGGCCGCAAGCAGAGGTTGGAAGTGAGTGGTTCAGTGCGGTACGATAACCATGGTTCCCACCATACTTGGAAAGAAGGTAGCACTTTACATCATCATAATTGTTGCCTGCATTAAAAAGAAAAACAAGAAATCACGGAGACATGCCTGGTGCCAGTATACACTAATACTAGGTGCGGACATGGTGGTAAGGTAACTTCGGTCTGTACTGAGCGGGTTTGCTAACTTTGCTCGCACCTCACCTCGTGCGTTTGGTAGCGATATCAGCCCTCCATCCACTGCCCGCAAATGGCGCCGGGAACGGACAGTTTGATGGTTTGCCCGCTGAAATTGCCCGTTGTCGAGCAAAGCCCTCGTGCCCGGCGGACAGTGCTCGACCGTGTGGACGTGGCATTAGGACTGTTGGGGCAGGTAATAGTCAATAGTAAGTATCAGAGAGGAGGGCGGGATTCGAACTCACAACGAAGCGAATACGAGATGGGCACGCTCCGATTACGGCACTAGTGCACGGATGAATCACGTGTAGTAATGTTGTAACAAAATAAATGAAAACATTTCCTAATATATATGTCAATAGCTCCAAAGTACTCATGAAATATATATACATACATACATATACCAAGGCTTTTTCCCCTTTACAAGGGAGGTAGCCAAAAAGGAAAAGGCATAAAATCATTCCCACCCATTCCATCCCTGAATACACTCCACACCCCTCCACCCTCCCTCTTATCTTAGCACCTCCTGGATGATGGGTCATCTCTGCACCTTGTCCACTGCCCTGGGTCAGAAGCAGTGTCGCAAGACACAGCACATCCACAGCAAGGCCGCTTCATTAAATCGGCGACCCCCCTCTCCGTCCCCCCATTGCATAAAAGGAGAAGACGGGGAGAAATCCCTTCGGGCTGCGTCAAATTTTGCTCACACATACTACTTCACCCCCCATCCCCGCCCATTCCACCTCATGCATCACAACATCATCCATATACAACCATTCTCCATTCACCCCTGTCTTCTGTCCTCTCCCGTCCTTCCTCAACAGACATTTCCCTCTTCCCCAAAGCCCCCTTCACCCCATCCATCCACCTCATCCTAGGACGTCCCCTCATGTTCACACCCACCACATCTGCCTTCCAAACCACATTTACTAGTCTTCACTCATTCTTTCCAAGTGTCCAAACCATCTCAATACTCTTTTATCAACCATATCTCCCAGCTCCCTTTCAACCCCGTTCTCGTCGGCACCTCCTCATTTCTCACTCTATCTAGCCTAGTAACCCCCATCATACTTCTCAGACACCTCATCTCAAACACATTCAAACTCCTCTCTTCCTCTCTTATGTTCCATGATTCTGCCCCATACAGTGCTGTTGGCACAATCACTCCTTCATACAGTCTCCTCTTAGCATCCATTCCCAAATGTCTATTCCTCATTACACTTTTTAATCCACCAAGGCATTTACTCGCTTCTCTCAATCTACATTCTACCTCCACCTTCACTCCACCTTTTCCTGCCACATTTGCACCCAAGTATCTAAAAACTATCCACTTCCTCCAGTCGCTCTCCCTTAATGCTCACTTCCAGTCTACTGCCACTTTCACCCCTTGTACATCTCATCACCTTACTTTTACCCACATTTATCTTTAGCTTTCTTCTATCACATACTCTCCCAAACTCTGTCACCAACTTCCTTAATCCCTCCTCCGATCCTGCCACAAGCGCAGTGTCGTCCGCAAACAACAGCTGGCTCACCTCCCACTTTTCTCCATTTTCTTTAATCATCTCCAATCCCTGACCCACTACCCTTGCATTTACCTCTCGCACTACCCCATCCATGTATAAGTTGAACAACCAGGGCGACATAACGCATCCTTGACGAAGTCCCACCTTTACCTCGAAACCACTCACTCTCTCCATTTCTAATCCTGACACAAGCTCTACTACCCATATAAAAACTCTTGACAGCTCCTAGAAGCTTTCCTCCTATCCCGTATATCTGCATAACCTCCCACAGTGCCTTTCTGTCTACCCTATCGTAAGCCTTTTCCAGATCCATAAAAGCCCAAAAAAACATCCTTCCCCTTTCCTATAGCTTTCTCACATATCTGTCTTACCACAAAAATCTGATCTACACAACCTCAACCCGTCCTAAATCCACACTGTTCCTCACCAATTACTCCCTCTGTTCCTCTACTGATCCTCTCAATCAAGATCCTCCCATAAGCCTTCCCAACTACACTTAACAAGCTAATCCCTCTGAAACTACTACATTCACACTTGTCCCCCTTTCCCTTGTAAAGTGGAACTATACAGGCACTCCTCCAGTCCTCCGATACTCTACCCTCTCTCCAGCAATCATTAAATAATCTCACCAGCCAGTCCACCATCACTGTACCTCCTTTTTTTAGACGTTTTGCATGGCATCCATCCAGACCAGGTGCCTTACCTGCTTTCATCATCTTAACAACTACCTTCACTTCATCCTTCC
>NC_134796.1:56922321-56927321 GCF_046742065.1 Oratosquilla oratoria
TAATCAATATCTCAGGAATTTCAATGACATCCCAAATGTAATCACTTAACATTCTTATATGATGGGAGACTAATCCCCACTAAGAAAAAAAAAAAATTGTTCTGCTGTCTTTTTTTTTTTTGTTTTTTTCTTTTTTTACAATTTCTACAACTCCACGTCTTCGATGCGACATTCTCCCCTTGGCTAGAAGCGATGGTTATTACTGACCAAATAATCTTCCCAGAGAGATGTAGGGAAATTCCCAGGGATCGTTGCCAGCTTCTGTGAGGCTGTGGTTTATCGTGAGCGGAATTGGAGACTTCTTATTGTGTGTTAGTGACGAAATCGGAAGAGCGTTGGCCTCGTGTTCGCTTAATTGTGGGTTCGAATCCCGCACTCCTCTCCTATTCCCAGCAATGACTGTTACATGTCATTGCCCCGGTTAGGCCAAAGATGATGGCTTCGACCGCAGCTACGAGCCTCCTGGCTTAGATTCCTCACCTTCTATTGTACTTATTATTACAGAGTAATTAGTAAATGTAAATCATCTAAGACTCCAATGTGTGGAGGATTGGATCCCAAAAGGAATCCAGAAGCCTCTGGTAGATCCTCAGATACTTCCAGAGGAGGCCATAGGGTACAAGATCTAGTATTTTTTGGTAGCTCTAAGATTATTCTATTCAGTGTTCCAGTGACCTTCTGCACTCTTAGAAAAGGATAATTAAATCTTTAGATTAGTTCTACAGCGAACAGGAGACAAGGATGACCCTTTATCCATGAGGAGCTAAGATAATATGGAGGAAAAGGAGATGGATGGAAGTGGAGTGGATGGGAGTGGATGAGTGGATGAAGTGGCTTCCCTCATAAAGGGAAAGAAACGCTTGATAAATAGATAAATAGTTCTGAAACAATTTTGGTATTAATTAGTTGGCGCCAGATGAATTCATTCAGTGTTGAAGACATCGAGGACAGGTTAGAAAAGGATGCTAGAGAATTTAGAATGATACGAGAAATCAGGCCAAGCATGGCTGATGAAGAAGAGGAAGAAGAAGAAGAAGAAAAAAAATCCGAAGAAAATGTCTCACGAATTTTCTCGCATTGTCCTGCTATGGCCGAAGACTCATCTTTTCATCCCAAATCGTGTAAGCTTCTTATTGCAATCACGTTCCCTCTCAATCTTTTCACTTCTCTCTTCGTCTTCTGCATTCAATTTATTGCCGCCCTCCATCTCTCTCATTACGGCCGCTTGCTAGTGTGTTCTGCACCGTTTTCGTCTCGAGAAAGGTATACGTGTGTGTGTGTGTGTGTGTGTGTGTGTGTGTGTGTGTGTGTGTGTGTGTTTTTAAGATAAACTGAAAGAAGACGTTTCAGTTCATGACGAGGTCAGGTGGGGGAAAAGGTGTGAGAGAAGGAGGGGGAAGAGGGAGGAGGAATATGGAGGGGGAAGAGGGAGGAGGAATATGGAGGGGGGAAGAGAAAGGGGGCGAGGGAAGAGAGAAGGGGAAGAGGGATAGGGAGAGGGTGGAGAGGGAGGGAAGGGGAAGTGGGAGAGGGAGGAGGAATAGAAGAAGGGGTAGAAGAGGGAGGAGGGAGAGGGGAGGAGATAGGAGGGAAGGGAGAGGAAGGGGAAGAAGGAGAGGGAGGGGGAGAGGACGAAGGGAAAAGGAAGTGGGAGAGGCAGGAGTAGGAAGGAGAGGGAGGAATAAGAGGGGAGAGGGAGAGGGGGTAGGGGAAAGGGGAAGAGTGAGAGAGAGAGAAGTGGGAGAAGGAGAGGAGGAAGGAGAGGGAAGAGGGAGAGGGGAGGGGAGGGAGGGGGAAAAGGGAAGAGGGAGGGTGAGGAAGGAGAGGGAGATGGGAGAGGGTAGGGGAGGGAGGGGGATACGGGGAGAGGGAAGTGGGAAATGGAGGGGGAGACAGAGAGAAGGGGAAGGGAAATGGGAGATGGAGAATGATGGGGAGGGAGAGGGATGGGGAGAATGGTAGAGGGACGAGGAGAAGGGGAGAGGGGAGTAGGAGAAGGAGAAGAGGGAGCGGGATGGGGAAAAGGAGAAGAAAGGAGAGGGAGGGGAACAGGGGAGGAAGAGGAAGAGGAAGAGGGAGGGGAGAAGGGAGAGGGATGGGGAGAGTAAGGTAGAGTGGGAGCGGTAAATCTATAAAGCACGTTATTGTGTTGAATAGGGCAACATGCTATAGTGGACCCGAGTGCGACTTTGTATAATTCCTCAATCTCTTACCAAGAAACACAAATACACCTGTTCGAAAGAATGAAAAATAAAGTCAAAAACAAAATACACCTGTTCGAAAGAATGAAAAATAAAGTAAAAAACAATGAGTCCGAACGCTCGAAGCTTGTGGGTAAGAGTGTGTTTTGAATCGTTGCTTGAGTTGTTCACACAAAAATGATAAATAAACAAATTTGAATAAATAGAATAAAAAAAGAAAGAAAAATTATATGAAGAAGAACGATCTAAGCCATGGAGCCCTGATTGGGACGATGTCGTTCAAGTCTACGTCAGGGCCTGTATCTGGGTGGCCAATGAAACCGTTTATAAAAATGAAAAATTTTGTATTTGATATAAGCTCTACAATAACGAACGTGTTGTCGCTTCGTAAGCTAGATCACTACTGGTTCTTAACGACGCGACCAGGCCAGACTTGGCGGGTAAACATACACGCTCAAAACTGAACACTTCGTTCTTACAATAATATATAAAATATATAATTATAAACATATACGTTTAAATGAACATTTGGTTCTCACAATAGTATATAGAATATATAATAATAAATAAACAATATTACAATTACGTATGTACAACACACAAAGAATATTCTATGCGACCAGTACAAGCCTGTGAGAGTCGAGATCCAGACGGTACTTTGTCCCGGGGTACAAAAGCCAAGAAGGGCTCCACAGAAACCAAGCTACATCCATGACCCCCCCCCCTCGTGAAGAAGAACTTTCTACAATCCCTAACCCGTCATACACTTAAGATTCACATACAGAAACATCACTATACTTATCACATCACACGGTACGTTTTACTCGGGGCATTTATTTTATTAGCCTTCCATGGCCAATGGTGGGTGACGAACATCATACCCAGCATAATAATATCTGGGTAAACGCGTTTGTAATTTCGGTTAAAATGACCAACCTCGTGGTCTAGAGACTCTAGACAATCGTTTGACGATCACCACTGAGCCATGAACGATCATCGTTGAGGAATAATCGCACCGAACGAGACCCATTACTTACTATTAGTTGTCACGGAAATGAAGTATTTATGAAAGTTTACTTGTAAATTTACTTCGACATCAAATCTTCGATTTTGAGAAATGTCTTTGCGGACACGGAGCTCCAAAGGGCCTTGTGCCTTGTCAAATTTATAAAATTTCCCTTTGAGGTTTTGGTCTTTGCCACATATCGATAAGACGTCATCCGAAGATCAACAAAGACTCAAAACTGACGGAAATGTCTTTGCGTGACACGAAACACATGACTAAAAGTGAACTAGTTTTCATATGTTCAATATGTACCTGAAGGACATGTAGTGAGTTCTCTGTGACATATTAAGTTCAGGTTTCATGCATTATGTTCCAGAAATTCAACCTTGCTGTCTTGGGTATTGACATAACCTGCCTTCACCGAGACGACCAATGATCAAATACGGAATGATAAAGCATCACAGTATTGAAAAATAAAACAAAATAAGATAGAATAAGATGAAATAAAATGAAATAAGATGGAATGAATTAAGATAGAATAGAATATTTTGTTTTGTTTTGTCTTGTTTTTTTGTTTTATTCTATTCCATTTTGTCGTATTCTATTCTATCTTAATTCATTCCATCTTATTTTATTTTATTTCATCTTATTCACGAACTACTCCTGGTTTTTTGCAGATAGACCCCTTTAATCATATATATTCTGAAACCTTATAATCCAAGGTACTTGGATTACTATCTTTCATTTGTCTGTCAATTTGTTTGTATGTTCACGAACTCCTAGGGTTTTGCAGATAGACCCCCATAACCATATATATTCTGATACCCTATCACTCCAGGTACTTGGATAACTATGTTTCATTTCAAAAAATATATTTTAGCTAGTGTTAAGGGTAAAAGTTAGGTGGGGTATGGTTAGGTTAGGGATTATTCAAGAATTCGTAGCAACGCGCGGGTAATTTGGCTAGTGTATATATATATATATGTATATATATATATAATATATATTATATTATATGATATATATATGTATATATATATATATGTATATATATATGTATATATATATGTATATATATAATATATATATGTATACATGTGTATGTATATATATATAATATATATATATGTATAATATATATGTATATATGTATATACATGCATATGTATATATATGTATATTTATATGTATATGCATATGTATATGTATATATATATGTATATGTATTTATATATATATTTGTATGTATATGTATTTATATATATATTTATATATATGTATATGTATTATATTTGTATATGTATATATATATATGTATATATATGTATATGTATATATATGTATATGTATATATATATGTATATATATATGTATATATATATGTGTGTATATATGTATATAGATATATATGTATGTATATGTATACATGTATATGTAGATGTATATGTATACATGTATATATTATGTATATGTATACATGTACATATGTATATATATATATATAATATATATATATTATATATATATATGTGTGTGTGTGTGTGTGTGTGTTTGCATGCATTACCTTATCTTATTTAATGGATTTTTATTTTATCATGTTTTATTACACATGTCAATTTTTTATATATATTTTTAAATACAATAAGCCAAGGTAGTAAATGACAGAAGTTAACCGAGTTAATATAAGTAATCTTCAACTTATTTATTGGATTAACTTATTACAACGTTGTCAAACTGCACAAAATTTTAACAGTTTTGCTCATTTATTTTCACTCGACTTCTTTCAAAGTCTT
>NC_134796.1:56932321-56937321 GCF_046742065.1 Oratosquilla oratoria
TAAACCTGAAAAGAGAAGAGTGAGATCAAAGGAAGAGGAGAAAGTATTGGAAAATGGGGCTAAAGTGATAAGTTGAACACAAAAGGATAATGATACATCCTTGAATTTCATTGAGAACCCGTAGCCTCAGAAAAGCAATGTCGGAATGTTGTGTTATATGAGTGTGGGACTCTATGAAGACGAAGAAGAAGAGTATGAGGAGGAGGAGAAGGAGAAAGAGCAGAAATAAAAGAGAAAAATAGGAAGAGCAGAAATAAAGGAAAAAAATAGGAAGAGGAAGTGGATAAAGAAGAGTACGAGGAGAGGAGAAAGAGGAAGAGGTAGAAAAGAAAGAGGACAAAGAGGAAGAAGAAGAGGACGAAAAAGAAGAGCTTGAGAAAGAAACGGAGGAAGAGATAGAGGAAGAGGAAGAAGACAAAGAAGGAGTGTATAAGTAGTAGAAGGGGAAGTAGGAAGAGATAGAAAAGGAAGAAGACGAAGAGGAAGACGTTGAGGACGAAGAAGAAGAGTATGAGGAGAAAAATGAGGATGGTCAGGAAGAGAGAGAAGAAGAGGAAGAAGACAAAGAAGAAGCGTATGAAGAGAAGGAGAAGGAGGAAGAGATAGAAAAGGAAGAGGATGAAGAGTAAGAAGATGAGTATCGATGGGGATAAGGGAATCGGTCGTCGGTTCCTCGTATGGGAAAAGATGAAAGTTTAGGTGTAAGAAGGAAGTAGGCAAGAATTGGTTCACCAACAGAGTTGTTAACGAATAGAATAGACTTAATAACCATGTAATCAGCGCTGAAACTATCGGTTGTTTTAAGGGAAGAGTAGATAACTTTATGAATTTGGATAACAGGTGGTAAGGGACATGGAAGTGTCTAGTGTAGGCCTTATGGTCTCTTGCAGTCTTCCTCATTCTTATGCTAAGCTTTTATGAAGGAAATGCAGGCGAAGTTGATAGATATCTTGAATCCAGTCTGGAGACCGAGTGTCAGCCCCTCGGGGTTCCACATCTAGATAGAGATAAGGGGATTGCTTGTTTTATAAAATGGACCGAAGGGACATGAGTCTCTCTGACGCCCATTTCGAGGAATCACCACTTGTTGGTTCCTACAAAAATCTAAATATGAATGAATTTTATAATAGATAAATGAACAGATAAATGAATACTTAAGTGAATAGATAAATTAATGAATAAAAAAAGTGATAAACGAATAATAAAAAGATAAATGACAAATTAAATATGAATGAATATATAATAAATAAATGAACAGGTAAATGAATACAAAAGTGAATAAATAAATTAATGAATGAAAAAAGTGATAAATGAATAATAGAAAAATAAATGACAAAAATCTAAATATGAATGAATATATAATAAATAAATGAACAGGTAAATGAATTCATAAGTGAATAAATAAATCAATAAATGAGAAAAGAATGATAAATGAATAATAGAAAAATAAATGTCAAATAAAGGGATGCATAAATAAACTTTAGACAACTGAGGATAAAGAAAAATAATCGACTAAAGTTCGAAAATAAAACAGAAGAAAATGATGACAAGAATAAAAAAGTAAATGAAGAAGAAAAGATAAACTAAAGAAATACTAGATTAAGAAAAGAGAAAGAAGAGGAGCGAGAATAAAGGAGATAGAAATTGTGAGATTAAAAATAAAAAAATAAAATAGAATTTTGAATAGGTAGAAATGTAAAAAAAAAAAAAAAAAAAAAATTACTGTAGAGGAGGGATTCTTAGTGTCTCAATACCTCGGGCTGGTATCGAAACCGGTTCTTGGATTGGTATTCTAAAAGGCATCCTTAAGGAAATATTGAATTTGTGTAAGAATTGTACTTCATTGGTTTATTTACTGAAAATAAAAATGAAAAGTTTTCTTAGAAGTCAGCTGTTTGTTCATAGCCATTCTCATCGTTCTCTCTCTCTCTCCCTCTCCCTCTCTTTTAGAGTATATTAAAAGTTAAAACCTGGTTTCGTCCCCGTCTGTTCTCTACTGTCTTAGCATTCAAAATTTTCTCTTCCCTAAATATCTACCTTTTACCATAGGCTTACATATATATATATATATATATATATATATATATATATATATATATATATATATATATATATATATATATATATACAATACTGAATGGGTCCCAGTGAACACATGCACATTTATATTGTACTCTTTTTTTCTAGGCACATCACCATCAACTCTCCACACTTCCCAACCACTCCTGGTTACCACTATATAGTCCGCTAACACTCTACCACCCTTCCATCCACCACCCTCTCCCATGTGTACTTATGCTTGACTTTCTTCCGAAACACTGTATTTGCTATCATCAACTCTCTTTCGAGACGCATCTCCAACATCAACTCTCCACTACGATTTTTTCCTGGAACTCCACACTTCCCAATTACATCTATTGGTTCATTTCCTATCCTAGCATTAAGGTCTCCCAATATAACTACAGTGACATTTCTTCCTAATCCCTCTTTGCACTCATTTAAATCTATCCAAAAAGCCTCCCTGTCCTCTCCACTCTTCTCACTACCAGGCCCATATGCACTTACAAAAACCCACATTTCCTTTCCTTCATCCACATTAACCTTGAAACCTCCTTCCAATCCACTACACGCTTACTTATCTCTTCACTTACTAGTATATCCACCCCTTCTCTCTCTTGTCCTCTCTTCACTCCTAAGAACCTGCCAACTACACTCCCAAACTCATACTCGCCCCTCCCTTTCAACTTAGTTTCACTAAATGCCAACACATCTGTCTTTCTTCTCACAAACAAAATGCCTATCTCTTCCTTTTTACTATCATCTGTACCACATCCACGCACTTTAAAAGACCAAAACCTTAGGGCACTGGTCGGAAAACTCCTAGACCCTCTTATGCCTTTACCTTTTTTTTAGGAATGTCCCCTTTGGGGCTACAGGTAGCAGGATTCTTAGTTCTATCTCCGTCTCTTTTTTTGTCGCCTCGTACAACTCAAGTGGGAAGACTTGGTGGCAGCATTCTTTTCCCCCACCACAGGGTTAGGCGAAAAAAGGAAATGAATATTCAGAGAAATGGTACAGGACAGTAACAAGGGGTTGGGGGACAGCATAACGGAGGGACAGTCGCAGTATGATGAAAATATCATCATTTATCTATGAACAGAGATTTCCTCTATCACAGACAAAATGATGTGTGGCTCTGGTCCGTAGGGGCGCCCCATATAGACCCTAAAGTATCAGCTGCATGCTACTTTGCCACAATAACATGCAGCCAATACCCCAGAATGAGAACATCTAACCAAGAAAAAAAAAATGAATAGAGAAAAACAGAGGAGAATTAAGAGTAGAAATATACAATAAATGAAAGAAATGAAAAAAAAAATGAAAAGGGAAAGAGAAGAAAGATAAAGATTGAAGACTGTTTCGAAATAAAAGCACCGAAAGAAATAGAAAAGAATTATAGAAAAATAAAATGAAACAGATAAAAGAACAAGTTAGAGAAAACTATAAGCCAACAAAAGAAAGAGAATAAGTGAAGATAAAGATAAAAACAAAGAAGACAGAGAAAAAGAAGAATAAATAAACAAACGAAAGCGACTGAAGAAAGAGATAAAAGCCAAGAAAAGTGAACCACAGAGGATAAAAAAAAACAAAAACGAAAAAGCAAAGACAATAGGAACAAAGAAAAAAAAATAAGCAAAATGATGAGATAAGACAGAGAGAAGTAAAAGTTAAAGGAGACAAAAGATTAAAAAGAGAAGAAGCTGAAGATGAAGACGATAAAAGAAAAAATAAAAGGAGAAGAAGAATAAAGAGAAAAGGAAGATGAAGAAGAAGAAAAAAAGAAAAGGGACTAGAAAAAACGAAGGAAGGAGGGAGAGGAAGTAGGACAAGGAGGTAGGAAGGCAAGAAGGTAAGAAAACGAAGGTTAAAAAAAAAGGATAATAGAAGAAAATGAAAGTAATTGAAAAATAAAAAAAATGAGAGGAAACGCAAAGGAAGACGTGGAGGAAGAGAGGAAGAAGACGAAGAAGGAGGAGGTCTTGAGTAGTAGGAGTGGAAGGAGTAGGAAAAGGAAGACATGGAGGAGAAGAGGAAGAAGATGAAGAAGGAGGAGGTCTTGAGCAGTAGGAGAGGAAGAAGATGAAGAAGGAGGAGGTCTTGAGCAGTAGGAGAGGAAGAAGATGAAGAAGGAGGAGGTCTTGAGCAGTAGGAGAGGAAGAAGATGAAGAAGGAGGAGGTCTTGAGCAGTAGGAGTGGAAGGAGTAGGAAAAGGAAGAGGAAGAAGAGGAGACAAGGGAGAAACAGGAACATAATGTGGAATATGAGAAGCAAGAGAAAGAAGAATGGAAAAAGAGGAGGAAGAGGAGGCTGAGAACAGAAATTGAAAGAGGAAGATGAGAAGAAAGAGAAAAAAATGAAAAAAAGAGTAGAAAGAGGAGGAAAACAAAAGAAAAAGACAAAGAGGAGGAAGAGTAGTAGAAAGAGCATGAAGAGGAAGAAGACGAAGAAGAAGAGTGTGGTGAAAAGGAGCTGGAGGAGGAAGAACACAGAAAGGAAGAAAAATGAAAACGAAAAAGAAGATTATGAGATTTAGGAGGAGAAGGAAGAGAGAGAAAAGGAAGTGGCAGATGACGAAGGAGAGTATAACGAGGAAAAGGAGAAAAAGAGAAGGAAGAGAAGAAAGAGGAATATGAGGAGGAGGAAGAGCGGGAAGAGGAAGAAGACGAAGAAGCGTAGTAGGAGGAGAGGGAGGAATAGATAGAAGAGGAAAACAATGAAGTCGAAGAAGAAGAGTATGACAAGGAGGAGGAAGACATGGAAGAGAAAGACGAAGAAGAAGAGTATGAGCAGGAGAGGAAGGAAGAGGAGGAACACGAAGAAGAAGCGTATTAGGAGAAGGAAGAGGAAGGAGACGAAGAAGAAGCATACTAGGAGGAGAAAAAGGAGGAGGAAGAGCTGAAGGAGGAAAATGAAGAAGACTAAGAAGAGTATGAGGAGGA
>NC_134796.1:56939821-56949821 GCF_046742065.1 Oratosquilla oratoria
TTATTTCTTCGTTTAATCATATATTCTCTGCATCTGATCTAGTTATGGACCAAAAGGTCTCCTGTCGGTATGTTCTTTATTTGTAATTCTTTGTGAAAACAGGAAGGAACGAAGACAGAGGTAAAGAAAGTCATAGAAAGTAGCGATGGAGAAGCCTAGGCAGTGGTGCCACTGTGCTCTATCCCAGTTCCCACAAATGAGATTTTTCTCGCAAAATTCCCACAAGGAAATCCGAATTTCCACACTTTTCCCCCCACAAAAAGAAGTAATTAGTATATACACAAATATGTTCATTGCAACTTACAATTCTTCAGATTTCTCCCACAAATTTGTGGGAAATTCCCACAAAATGGCACCAATGGCATAGGATAAGATGGGGCTATCCTTTGGGCTTGAAGAAATCAGGGGCTTGGGTAAGGCTGTCCGTGGGGTGACGGGGTGAGGCTATCCGTAGGGTGAGGTCTCAGAGATTGTGGTGGTTGGGAGATGGAGAGAGGAGGGAAGGATTAGACTTTGGTTAAAGGAAACAAATTGGACCACTTTAGGTTTAAGAAGAAAATAGGCATGAACAGTCTTACCAACAGAGAGGTTAACGAATGGAATAGACTTAGTAACCATGTAGTGAGCTCCGAAACTATTGGTTGTTTTAAGAGACGATTAGATAACTTTATGGACTGGAATGACGGGTGGTAATATATGGAACTACCTAGTGTATGCCTTATGGTCTCAGTCTCCTTCGTTCTTGTGTTCTTACGTGCAGATCGAAACGAACTGGTTCAGACTCACTCGACCCATTGAGGGTCACTGAGGACACTTCGCTTAGTCCATTTGCCCTCTCTGGAATGCAAGGTGACTGTGACACTCTGTAATGCTGCTGGATAATTTTTAACATCACGGGAAAGCTCTATGAATATGCAAATACCATCTGGCGGCCATTTCTGGTGCCGTTGTTCTTTGGCTCCGTGTTTGAGCCAGAGCGCCATCGACAACGCCGTGGAAACAGAACAGATATGTTTTAGGCACAAGGCTACTGTCTTGTTTAAAGCTGACACTTTAGAATTTAAGTGAAAAATGAACATAGAAAAAAATAATGTCTTTTGATTGTTTATTCATTTGTTGTTTGTTTATTCGTTTACTTATTTATTAGTTTATTTACCTAATTATCCATTATTCATTTATCAATTCATTATCTGTTTATCATTATTTTTCTATCATGTATTCATTGACTGGTTTATCTGTTTAGTGATTTGCTGGTCTATAAATTTGTTGACTGATTATTCTATGTATCTATATATTTAATAATTATATTATCGTCATTATCATCACCATCATTACCATCATCATCATCATCAATCATCGTCATCATCATCGTCATCACCATCATCATCGTCATCATCATCATCTTTTCCTTCTTCATCTTCATCATCAGCTTCATCATCATTATCATCATCATCATTGGCTTCATTATCATCATGAACTTCATCATCATCATCATCATCATCATCATCATCATCAACTTCAGCTTCATCGTCGTTGTCATCATAATAATCATCGTCATCATCACCAACATCATCATTACCATCACCACCGCAATTATTAATATTATCATTATTGCTATCATCAATTATCATTGTAATCTTTTAATGTACCGGATATTACTACGCACTCTAGCGTGAGGTATTTAGTATTTATATGAAAAAATTGTATTTATATGATAAAAATTTGTATGGTAAAAAGTTTGTATTTATATGTAAAACACCTATCGTATACGAAAACACGAATCACATACACATGCATATACACATGAACACACATACACACATATCCACACACATACACACACACGCATGCATGCATACACACACACACACCCAATCAAAATTAAGGATATAGATTTACTTGGAACTGCACATGAACTTGAGGCTAGATATGATAAATTGGAGAATAGGAGACGGGACCCTACGAACGTTACTCCTTTCCTGTATATTACAATTAGGTAAATACAGTTAGTTAAATACACATACTGTCACGCTCTTTGATTATCTGGCGATTCCATGCAGGGCGTGAATGAGCCTTATTTCATAAGCATCGCTATTCTACGACCGAGACGTTTAAGCACGTTAGTAATGTGTACAAATCTGGAAAAAAAAACATGTATGCACGGTCAGTAGCCTGTGCAGCATGACATTTTGTATCTGCTTAAGTAGGAGAACGATATATTTTGGCGTTAGATATTATATTATACCAGTTTCATCTGGATTCTCCAGGTGTCTGGATTCTCCAGGTAAATACAATCCAACTGTAACCTATTATTTGTATGTATCTAGAATGTACTAGTCCCCAACCTTTCAGGTTGTTCTTCTTAGTATGATAATAATGATCTCGAGTATTGCTGTGTGTCAAATTGTTTCTATAGAGAAAAAAATATAAGGGGTCTTTTTATTTATGGTTGCTTTTGCGCATGACGCTATTTTATGTGTCCAAGGGTAGGACTGCTCTATACAATAATTGTCCTACCCTGTTTGCGACATTTGACTGCGAATGTTTATGTATTTTTAGTATTAGATTAAAGTCTTAGAATAGATGCGAAAAATAGAAAAGAAAATTTCTTCCCATGAGGGCGAGAAGGAAAGGTTGTCGTGTAAATGAAACGAAATGAATAAAGTAAAATAAAACAAAATAAATCAAATGAAAACAAATCAACATCGGCCTAAAATACCCAACGGTTATCCGCAATTGACAGAGCCCTGCCCTACCAGTGGTTTCTCACTTCCCACCGCATGGGAGAGGGATGGTGAATCATGATTAATATAATACAGTACAATACAATATGATATAACATAATATAATGCAATATAATATATAATATGATATAGTATATATAATGCGAATAAATCACAAAAACACGTGATTCACAAATGTGTAATAAAACCACTTGGAAAATAAAATGAAAGGTGACCTTTGAAAATGTCTTAAATAGACGAAAACGTTCGGTCACCTTTCATTTTTATTTTCCAAGTGGTTTTATTACACATATTTAAGATAATATAACACAATGTAATACTTCCTAAGAAACCCCAGAACTTTCCCTCACCCGCCGGACATTGTTGGGTAGTTGATATTTTTAATTAACTATCATCATTTACGCATTTTTCAAGCTAATTAATCATGAAGATAAGATAATTTTCATTATATATCTTTCATAATAATTACCCGTGGACATTTATGATTCATAGTGTCATTTAACATTATATATGTCGCAAAGGGAGAGAATTAGCAAAGAAGTTAGTTGGAGCAAGCCAGTTATCATAATCCATATAAAAACAACCTAACTTGTTCAAAAAGGAGCATTTTTTTTCAAAAGCTCTCTATAGAATTCTCACACCATCGAACCTAGATTTAATGGATCTAAATTTGACAAATTTAGGTTTAAGAAGGAAATAGGCACGAACTGGTTTACCAACATAGTGGTTAACGAATGGAATATATTTAGTAACCATGTAGTGAGCGCTGAAAAAAATGGTTGTTTTATGAGAAGAATGAACAATTTTATGGTTAGAGATGAATGGTAGTAAGGGACATGGAACTGTCTAGTGTAAGCCTTATGGTCTCCTGAAGTCTCCTTCATTCCTATGATAAATTACAGCAATGGTCTGAAAAGTGGCTAATGAAATTTAACACAAGTAAATGCAAGGTAATGCACATAGGTAAAAATAACAGTAAGTACGATTACAAGTTATTTGGAAATTCGTTAACAAAAGTGGATAGTGAAAAAGATCTCGGCGTAATTATCAGTAACGACCTCAACTCATCTAAGCAGTGTATTTCAGCCTCTGAGAAAGCAAATAAGATTCTGGGACTGATTGCGCGATCTTTTGATTTCAAAAGTCCATCACTCATTAACAAGCTATATAAATCGTTAGTTCGTCCACATTTGGAATATGCTGTTTCCGTATGGTCACCGAATCTCATTAAAGACATTGACAGACTGGAAAAAGTACAACGGCGAGCCACAAAACTGATTCCAAATATCAAAAATGAATCATACGAAAATCGACTAAAACACATTGACAAAATTTTCACATTGAATGAGAATCCGACAAGAAACAATGGTCTCAAACTGTCCGGAAATAGATTTAATTTGGAAGTAGGTAGAAACGACTTTGCCAACCGTGTAGTTAATGAATGGAATAAACTTCCTGCACAAGTAGTGCAATGTAGTTCAGTTCGAAGCTTTAAGAATCATTTAGATAAGTACCTAAGTAAGATGCTGTAATGATTATAATTTATCTTATATTATTTGTTTTTGTTTTGTTATCATTTGTCTGTGATTTTCATTTATTATTAGTTATGTAAATTTATTATTATTTACTATTTACCGGTTTGTTTATTATTTAACTATACCTATGCATCTATTTGTGTATTTTATTTGTAATTTACATTATTATAGTTTTTATTTATTATTTTATTATCAATATGAATTTTTTTTTCGCATCCGACCTAGATATGGATCAAAAGGTCTCCTGTCGGCATGCTCCGCCTTTGTAATCCTTTGTAATCCTTCTTAACCTATATACTCGTTCAATTCTCAAAACAACCCACCAACAAAATAAACGTGTTTGTAAACACTTCACAGTATTGCTGACCATAACAACGTATGATGACATTCGACTGGCTGTGCTTGAGGAATTTCTGCGAAGTGTCAGGATAGTCGTAGTGAAACAGAGAACTTTTACTCTAGACAGGGGTCACTGAACTAAGGTCCGCGGTCTGGATACGGCCCGCGAAGGTCGGTTTATCCGGACCGCTGCCACACTGTACTTGTCAAAAAATTTGTTTCTCTATAAAAAAGTAGAATATTCAATGTGGAAATAAACAATGGTTATGCGGTCCGCGCTCGTCATTCTCTCGGTTATCTGGCGGGCTGTAAAAAAAAAAAAAAAAAAAAAAAAAAATTGACCCCCTGGTGTAGACGACCCAGTAAGATGGCCTTATTTTCTACATCACTGTGATGTAATCTAAATATTTTGTTCCAATTAATGACGGATGATTTCATTCAAGTATTAGCTGAACACAAAGGAGACTCAAGTAATCTAGACAAATATTGTCTTTAAATACTACCAACATTCTCACATGTATCTAGAAGCGCAAGTCACATACCCCAAGTTATGACCACTAGATCTCAACTGGTGGCCTTCTTGGGTGGTCCACAGAATATCCACTACATTTGGTAATAAACCATATATTTTCAAGTCTATTAATTACTTTTTATATACTTCAGCTCCTAGTTAGAGATTATTTCTCTACTAGTAGAGCCAGCCTCATCTTCCACTGAGTTATGCCTTGTAGCGTCTAATGTTTTCTAATTCTAGTTATGGTGTGTTCAGCGTCTCCTGAACTGCATCCGCCCACCTTTTTTTCTCTGCGCCTTCCTGTGCATGCTTAGTTTATCCTTACATACGAGGCATTTAGAATAGAAAGGGGTAAATGCCACACCAGCTCGGTATGGAAATATGGTTCTTAGAGCGTCTGATGTTAAGAGGCAAAATGGCTTGCACATGAAGGCAGCATATTCCCCTTTCTATTCTATACGCCTCATGTGATCTTGTCCACGATGTTTTTCTAATTGGTCTGATGGACCATAGATGCTGAGACCCTTAGATGTCTTAGATTCTTTTTTCACATTTTCCATGTAAATAGGACAGACAATCGGCGACTGAGTTCTTTCTTTCTTATCAGTCTGTGACAGAAATCAGATTCACACTTAGACAACGCAGGCAGCAGTCTAACGTTTCTTCCTGGAAAAATCTATGTATAAGTCTAAGAACCTCAGCTTACCTCCATGGGATTCTGGAATTCCAGTTGATGATTCTCTATGTACCAATTACTGTCACTGTTTCTGTCTAAGCACCTTTTAATTAAATGGAATTCTCTGGTTTTAGCTAAGATTTACCATCCCACTCCTACACAGTGGGAAGTGAGAAACCCATGGTAAGGCAAAGCCATGTCAGTTGCGGATTTTTTTTTTTTTTTTAAAATGGCATCCAGTGAAAATATCACCATTATTCAAGTTCAGATAGTTTAAATAGCTACAAAAGTAAGTTTTACTTATTCATAACTAACATGTCTTTTCTTTGACCAAATCAGACACTGCATGGTCAATATTTTTGAGACAATATATTGATTCAATACTATTTCCCCGCTCCCCAAATTCATGGTTCCAGCAATACTATCCCAACACTGTCAAGAGTATTTTGCAATACTGGTAATTGAGGAGAGTAATTGGTCGTGTAGGTGCCGATAGATGGTGTTTCAATGAAATCTATGAAATAGCTTGGTTATGGAAGCAAAATGAAATGTACATAACCCAACTCAAGGGGAATGGGTTAATTGTCAAAGGCTGTGGCGCCAAAAGAACAAAAAATGAATGAAAAAAATAAAATAAAATAGAATATTATAAAACAGAAATAAAGTAAAATCAAACGAAATAAAAATAAATTGAAATAGAAAAGAATAAAAATAGAATGATGTGAAATAAAATGGAATAAAAATAGAATACTGCTGTGGCGGTAAAAAAAACAAATTAATTAAATAAAAAGTAAATTTAAATATAAACAAAAAGTAAAAGAAAAAATAAAACAAATTGAAATTGAATAGAATAAAAAAATGGAATAAAAATAGAATAGAATGAAATAAAGATAGAATAAAATAGAATAAAATGTAATAAACGAAAATAAGAATATTGATAGCTAGACTGTATAAAATGGAATAATTTTTTGTCATTCCTGAAACTAAGAGAATATGTTTTTCGTTCTAAAGCAAGTTGTCGATATCTTATTGGTCACACGGTGCTACATACAAATCCAACATACAACTGCCATCATGCTACTGGGTGGCAAAATCTGGAGCTTAACCATATAAATGAATAATAGATCAATAAATTCATTAGGTCGTAAAGAAATGTATACAAAAGCGTGTAATTCATTGCAACATCATTTTCATATATTGCATGAGCAATGATACCTTTCTGTTGCATGACAATTGATTTTGATGCTGTTTAAAAAAAGTAACTTTTCAAGTCATATATCCTTAACCATTCATATCCATGATGTACACAATATAATTTCCAGTTGTTGGACTTAACTTGTTATTACAACAGCAATACATGCATCAACTTACTGTATGTGTAGCATTAATAATTTATATCTAATATCTTGTAAATTCTATTAAAGAAGGTATGATTATTGTTTATAGTCGGGCAACTTACCACAAAGGAAAATTCATTTAAGAAATCGGCATTAAAACAATGAATGGAGGTCATACGCCAGGAGGCGCATCACTTCAGTCAAATCTTCTTCAGAAAGCCACAAGTTTCGTGGGTCCCCTCGTCTTCTCCATCGAGCGTTGTCTCTTGTGGAGAAAACTCCGTGTGTGGGACCAACATCATGGAAGTCTGCTACACACAAATGGAGGCGAGGAGCCTACGCTAAGAGGCGCTTAATAGCTACGGCCAAAGCCATCAACTTTGCCCTATGCTGGGAATCGAAGATAAGTCCGGGATTCGAACCCACAACTAAGCGAATGCGAGATCAGGACGCTACCGATTACGTCACCAGTGAATGACATATGTGATGTACAAGTATTATGTTGATATCAAACCTTGATTATTGAGCTTGATTATCATCGCTGAGTTTCTCCAATTAGTATTTTAAAACGAAATGGTAGAAAAGCCGGTATAATATTGCAACAACAATAATCTAAATTAAACATGTACTAGATAGCATATACTAAAGTAATTACTACAACTCGATGCAGTTGGATCAGGAAAAGATGCAAATAACTATTTACAAATGACTGTCACACACACACACACACACACACACACACACACACACACACACACACACACACACACACACACACACACACACACACAGGATTACAAAGGACACACATGTACACATACGCACAAATACGTGTGTGAATATATGTATGTATGTATAGCTGTACTCTACAAAATCGTTGTGATTTTTACGGCACTTAATTAATAATAAAAAAATACCATATATAACAGCAAAGCAAAGTTTGGTTGCATTCTTTAAATCAGGTGGTGAGATTTCTTTTTCTATGAAAGAATGGCTGAAATATTTTCTATGGACGAATGAACTTCAAAGGCTGAGTTCACTCAGTAGAACACCAATTAAGAGTTCTCGCCTTATGGCAGAAACGAGGCGTTATATCACATTACTAATAACACAGATGTCACAGAGGACGTTCATATATATATATTTTAGTTAGAGGGCAGAATAGATAAGATGGGGGAGAGGGAGGGAGGTGGGATTGGGGTTTTAGTGGAAGGAAAGAATGAAATGGAAGGAAGTTAGAGTTATAATAGGTGTGGGGCAGACCCACTTTCTCGTGGACCTTTTATAAATATATATATATATATATATATATATATATATATATATATATATATATAAAAGTTAGCCAAAACAGGGGATAAATTAGAACCCCTGTTTTGGCTAACTTGTACATGGTGTACTTTGAATACACTCTGTTACCCGCCATCAAACCGCCTGAGATGATTTGGTTCCGTTATGTTGATGACATTTTCTCAGCGTGGGATGATAGATGGGGTGCGTTCGAGGTATTTCTGGACAAGTTGAACCACTTATCCCCTAACATCAAATTCAAAACAGAATGGGAAGGTCATCAGATCCCTTTCCTAGACATTTTGATTAGAAGGATTGATGGGAAATTATTTTTTACAGTTTATAGAAAATCCACCCATTCAGGTAGCTATCTCCACTTTTTTACCAACCATCCCGACAAAGGCAAGAAGAGTGTTGCCTCCGGCCTTTTCTTGAGAGCTTTTAGCATTTGTAGTCCTAGATTCTTGGACCGGGAGACTGACCTCATCAAAAGGCAAATTTTGAATTTGGCATACCTGTCCTGGTTCTTGTATCAAGCCCTCAGCAAGGCTAGATCCAGCTACCTTAAAAATTCAGTTCCCACCACACAACCCTCTTTCAAAGATGTTTTAAAAATCCCCTATTGTAACTCCATCAGTCCTTCTTTTAAATTAATTACCAACAAGTGTCTCACAGTTGCCTACCATTACCCTAACACTGTTCACACACAAATTGTTAATGTTCATCAAAGGTTAAAAGGAAATGAGTCCCCAGGAGTGTATAGCCTTCCTTGTAAAGATTGTGATTTAGTGTACCTTGGTCAGACCGGAAGGGATCTTAAAACCAGGTTAATGGAGCACAAAAGTTCCATTAGGTATGCCCATGAAAATTCTGCTGTGTTCCAGTACGTCAGTACTAAAAATCACAGTCTTGACTGGGACAAGGCCAAAATTTTGTTTAAGTCCAACTGTAGCTTTAGAAGAAAAATTATTGAATCAGCCTTAATCGAAGAATGTCCGAACTTGAACATCTCCAAAGGTCAATGGTCCCCGGACATAATCTCACGGCTAGCTGTGAGCCGCTTGGTTAAGAATAATCACCCTCCTGATCCCGCTTCCGGCCCGCCTCCCTCCTGACCTCACACCTCCACCCACACATCCCTTCACCTCACTCCGCCCTGCGTGACGGATTGTCCTGTTTTAGCTCTGCGTGTTCCCCTTCTACTCACATCTCAATTGTACTGTCTCTGCAAATTCTTGTAATCTGTACTTTCCTGAAGAGGGCTGTAGCTATTAGCCGAAATACAGAAGTTACACTTTCTTCTAAAGTTTCCTTTTATTCCGACTGTGGGTTCTTCGTGATCATACATATATATATATATATATATATATATATATATATATATATATGTATATATATGTATAATATATAAATATATATATATATAATATATATATATATAATTGTGTGTGTGTATATATATATATATATAGATATATATATATATATATATATGTACACATATGTATATATACATATATACATATATGTATATATATATACATATGTATATACATATATATATG
>NC_134796.1:56959821-56972321 GCF_046742065.1 Oratosquilla oratoria
TATATGTATACGTATATATATGTATATTTATATATGTATATATATATATGTATATGTATATATATATGTATATATATATATATGTATATATATATGTATGTATATATATATATGTATATATATATATGTATATATATATATATAATGTATATTATGTATATATATATGTGTGTATATATATGTATATATACAGTATAATGTATATTATATATATATATATATATATAATGTATATTATATATATGTATATATATATAATGTATATTATTTATATATATATATATATATGTATATTATATATATATATTTATGTAATATATATGTATATATATATGTTATATATATATAATATATATATATATTGTGTGTGTGTGTGTGTGTGTATGTGTGTGAGTGCGTGCGTGTATGTGTGCGTGCGTGTATTCGTGAATTCTGAGAGCAGGTTTTCTTGTATATATTCCTGGCGCGTGTCCGTGTTTGTGTGTGTGTGTGTGTGTATCGAGGGGTTTCAGTAACTCCCAAGGAAAATAACGTGACCTACTTTTATTTTTTATTTCCTCAGTAAGACGATTAAAGAAACTTTGAAAACATCCTTTCCTTCCCTGGAACAGGTCTTCCGGATGCTCCAGACTTTAGAGGGCTGGAAAGAGAGAATTTTTCTCCTCCAGATGAAATTCTTCACTATATTTCCTGAAGGGCTGCAGACAGAATCCGATTACGACGCTGGTAGGCCACACTGGAAAAATGTCAAAGTTATGTGTATGCACAAGACATGTTTTCCAAAAGGAATTGCATATCGATTCTATGGTCGCGACTCAGCGATGAGGGCAGCTGGAGAAAAGACAAATAATTCCTCTTTTCTGAATGAAAGCGTGTGTCTAGTGAAGTCAACTAGATTCTAATAGTCTGATTAGGAACTTTCTAACTCGATAAAAAAAAATTCTTGTCCTTTTCTCAGTATTCATGTATGTAGACTGGATCATAAAATGACTTTTAGAAACTTTTGTTTTGTTTTTTAATTGGTTTGTTTCAATGAAAATTCTGCAGCTTCTGGTTTTTGATTGATCAAACTCCACGACAGTCTTCAACCCGAGCTCGTCCGTCGCTTATACAAACACACGCGCGCACACACACACACACACACACACACACACACACACACACACACACACACACACACACACACAAAGGTATATAGGAAACAACTAAATTTCATCTATCTTACCATCTACTCCCGCGCAGTGGGAAGTGAGAAACCTCTGGTAGGGCAAAACCGTGTCAGTTGCGTCAAGCCGCTTTTTTTTTTTTTTTTAGGCCGACGTTAGATCGATTCCCCGTTTGGCCAGGACTATCGGAAATCAACGCATCAAGCCCACAGCGGATTCCAGGAATTGAACTTACGACCATGATCATGAGTTAGAGACGGTATTCACTTTGCTATCGCAAACCTAAATTATTTTGACTAAGTTTGACCAAAAGTAGAACACAGAGAAAACCCTATGATCGTAGCTATTAGTCTGTATATTACAAATAGGGTACAACAAGGTACGGTGTGAGGAGCCTACGCCAGGAGGAGCTGAGTAGCTGCGACCGATGCCGTCTCTTTTGCCCTATGCGCTTTGGAACTGTTGGGATAGGTAACTGTTACTGTCGGGAATCGGAGAGAAATGCGGAATTTGAACCCACAAGTCGAATACGAGATCAGCACGCCTACCATAATGCTATCAGCGCACTCTTATAGGTGTGTGCGTGCGTGTATGTATGTGTGTGTGTGTGTGTAAATAATGATGATAGCAGCAGCAGCAGCAGCAGCAGCAGCAGCAACAACAACAACAACAACAACAACAACAACAACAACAACAACAACAACAACAACAACAACAACAACAACAACAACAACAACAACAACAACAACAACAACAACAACAGCAGCAGCAGCAGCAACAACAACAACAACAACAACAACAACAACAACAACAACAACAACAACAACAACAACAACCGGATCATTGAGTATGCATATGATATGTAGCGATACAATGATACACTGACAATATACTCTTACAACCTAAGTTAAGTTTAGGACTAGGATAAATTGTGTGTGTGTGTTTGTGTGTGTGTGGAAAAATACAAAGACATCCAACAGTTTCACATATTCACAAATTCTGTTTCGATTACTTTGACCCCCTTTGACCCACTTTCCTCGGAAGACTTCTGTGTTTTTCCTGAGTCGGAAGACCTGGCGCTTCGCCCGTAGATCCCATCTCCTACAGGAGAAGAACCAGTTTCCCGCTCCATTGCTCTGGAGACTTCGAGGTCATGATGTCGAGTTCGTTGAAGCGGCAACTCTCGAGGTCCTCCATGTTGGTTTGATCGGTGTTGACATAGAAGGTTCCTGAGGTCAAGAGTTATGTACGAAGGTTCGTGTTATGTGTATAAGGATCTTCTTCAAAGTCCACGAGTATAATCATATGTGCTTGTAGAAAAGAAAAAGAAAAAAATGGGGAGAGAGTGACGGAGGGAAATGGGACAAGATGAGGCACGTGAAAGCTTTTGAGATGAAGTTAGTAAACGGGATAAAGCCGCGGTTTTGTTTTTGTTCGTTTTTTTATTTCATTTACTTATCCATTCATTCATTCATTTATCTATTTATTTATCTATTATTGAAAAAGGAATATAACCAGTGCCCATGACATATGTCTACCTCACAATAGAAATTCTTTAAATGATGTCTTATTTCGTTGTGACACTAGAAATTAATATAGCAGTAATGAAAACATACCTCTTATTGACAGTTGATATCAGTGAAAAAATAAAAGAATAATAATAATAGTAATAATAACAATAATAATAAAAATAATAATAATGATATGAAGAAGGTACATAAATAAAAAAAAATAGTTTACATCTGTTTGCAGAACATAAGCGCTGATTAACATCAATCCATAACAACAACAACAACAACAATCTCTTGTTTACAAAATGAGAGTTGCTGGACACTTGGGACAAAGATCATTGGAGAAGGTACGATGTGATGATAAAAGGTAACTTTAACGACATCCAAGCTTATCATTAACTAAGTAAAATACTTTGTTGGTAACCAGAATAGAATATAAAGCCAATGAGTCAACTAAAGGAATAATGTCTTTTAACATTTTGATCCTTGTTGGCCAGAAAGGAAGGCGCCCTAACGTTGACATAAAAAACCCAACGGCTCGCAAAAATTGACAGGACTTTGCCCCACCACGGGTTTTCACTCCCACTGCGTGGGAATGGCATGTTGATTCAAATTGCTTGGTGTAACAAAGAAAAAAAAGTTGATGGCATTTATAGAGGCGTTGTCCATACGTAGGAAATGTGGTTGAAATAAACAGAAAAGAAAATGAAATGATAGAGAAAGAAAAAAGAATAGTAAGGAAAAAAGAAAAAATGAGAAACGGAAAAGAAAAAAAAAGAACGGAAAAAAGAGAAGGGAAGAAAAATAATAGAAAAAAAAATGAAAATGCCAAATTAAAGGAAAATTAAAAGAATAAGTAAAAAAAAAAAAAAAAGTAAAATGAAAATTAAAAAAAGGCACAAGAAAGAGAAGAGAAAAAGAAACGGTAAAAATCCCCAGCAATAACGAAGAAGGCACACAGTTAGGCAGCTGTAAGTCGGGATGCATACTCGTAGGTCGGTCATAACCTTGCGCGGGTCTTCAAAACAGAGATTATAGCTCCGCGTAGGTCCTCAGAAACCAGGTAAAACTTCTTGAAAAAAAAAGAGAAAAAGAAAATTTAGTCTTTTCGAACTACCCAGGCCAGCTCCAGGACAGAAAAAGAAAGGCACAGGTCTTGTAAATATATTTGCATGTTCCATGCACATCAAGGATATAGGGAAAGAATACACAACCAAATTTTAATTTTACATATCTTTCCTGCGGTTTAGGTGACGATAGAATATCCTCCATTATAATAAAAATATAATGATTATTGCCATAACTCTTTAGCAAATTAATGAAGATGTTCTAGAACGTTAGTACCTAGTCTGTGTGTTTAGAATTTTCTAGCTTATGTGATACTTTCTGTCTTCCTCTAAATCATTTCAACGCCAAATAAAATCGTTTAACATTTACTACATACTCCTAGTTTCTGGTCTGTGGACCTTCTAGGAAGATGCTGAAGACAGGGATCCTAAGAGCTCTGGTTAGAAACTACTATCGTAGAACTTGTTCCTAAGGTAGAAAGCTCATTTTGGGTGTGTGATTGTTTCATGTCCAGAAGTACTAGAATGAATAGGGCTGATACCGAGTTTAGGCGAAAGGAGAATCTAGGTGAATGAAAGAAATTCATCCATAATTCGAATAGACCATCATAAAAAATAAAAAAAAACGAAAAAAAAACTGGTCGGCTTCGAAGATTCGGGCTTAAAGATAAAGAGAGAGAGAAAGATGGTAGCCTACATAGTTCACGAAGATGACATAAGAAGAACTGCGAAAGTGATGTATAGAAGAATAAAAACGAGAAAAAGGACAAAGTACAGAAGTGGCAATATCAAGGAGAAAAATCAGATAAAGAAATATATGTATATAAAATGGCAACCTGAAAATATAAAGAAAAATGAATTATATTAAGAAAAGGTAGGGTGGGGAAAAATAGTAAACAACTGAATATAATAAAATCCATCAAGTTGGGTGTTGTTAAAAGATCGAATGTTAATAAAAATATTAGTAAAAGATTAGTAAAATAGAAAAATACAAATCACAAATGAAAATGCAAGAGCCAAGGGAATAAAAAAAAAAAAAAAAGAGTAATAAAAGAAAATGACGAAGAGACAGGAAAATTATAAAAAGATTTGCCTAGCTGTCTCATTCATGAATGCTCTCTTCTTCTCTTCTACAACATTCTTTGCTTCTTCAACCCACCACTCACTATCTTTCCTTCTATTTCCTCCCGTCCTCTTTGTTCCACACACCATCTTTGCACACCATGTGACTCCGTCCTTGAAACATCCCAATTCCTCCTCCAATCCTAGTTCTACTCTATCCTTCACTCCCTTCCACTCCTCTCCCAGCTTCTTCTTATACTCCTTTTCTTTCTTATTTAAGCAGTTCACTTTAAGCACCTCCCTACCTTCTGTCCTTTTCCTCTTTCTCCATCTATCCTCCACTTTTAATTTATCTTCCACAAAAAAATTATCTGATATTCCCCCACTCTCTACCCTTAGAACATGTACATCCTTAACTATTCGTGTTATTCTCTTGGTTACCACTATTTAGTCCATTAATGCTCTAACACTCTTCCATCTACCACTCTCTCCTATGTGTACTTATGCTTGACTTTCTTCCAAAGCACTGTATTTGCTATCATCAACTCTCTAGACACATTTTTACCGTCAATTCTACACTACTATTTTTTCCTGGAACTCCACACTTCCCAACCACTCCGTTTATTGGTTCATTTCCTATCCGAGCATTAAGGTCTCCTGATACCACCATATTGACATTTCGTCTTAAACCCTCTATGCACTTATCTAAATCTATCCAAAAAATCTCCCTTTCCTCTACACTCTTCTCACTACCAGGCCCATACGCAGTTACACAAACCCACATCTCCCTCCCCAGCTTCACCTTCATCCGCATTAACCGTGAAGTTTCCTCCTTCCACTCCACCGCACGCTTACCTATCTCTTTATTTACTGGTACAGCCACCCCTTCTCTCCCTCGTCCTCCTAAGATCCTCCCAAGTACACTCCCAAACTCAAACTCGTCCCTCCCTTTCAACTTAATTTCACTCAATGCCAACACATCCATCTTTCTTCTCATAAACATACTACCTATCTCTTCCATTTTACTCTCATCTGTACCGGATCCACGCACATTGAAAGACCAAAACCTTAGGGTACTGGTTGGAAGACTCCCAGACCCTCTTATGCCTTTACTGTTTTTTTTTTTTTTTTTTTTATAACCTTTGGGGTTACAGGAAGAACGATACCTAGTCCCGTTTTTGTCGTCTTGTACGACTTAAATTGAAATACTTGGTGGCAGTATTCTTTTCCTTCATAGGGTTCGGCAAAATGAGAAAATGGATATTCAGTGAAATGGTACAGGGCAAAAACAAGAGTGAGGGGGGACAGCATAATGGAGAGACAGTATCAGTATAATAAAGTATCATCATATCTCTATGAATAGAGATTTCCTCTACCACAGACAAGATGATGTGTGGCTCTCGTCCGAAGGGGCACCCCATATAAACCCTAAAGTATCAGCTGCATGCTACTTAGCAGTTTTTAACCTCACAATAACATGCGGCAAATACCCTGTAAAATTTATGTTTTTGTTCTTTCTGTTGTAATATCTTTGGTTGTTCTTTATGGATTTTTGTCATTGTTGTTTCATTTGAAAGGAAACATCATGCTCTTTATTTTCTACAGTAAAAAAAAAAAATTTATGAAACCTGAATTTTGCAGCATTTTTTTATTATTCAGAGAAACAAAACAAAAATCAGAGGTATTTGTTTGATAAAATGTATTCAATAGTTTTCGTCTGTTGAGAAAGGGCGGGAGAAGATGGGGGTGAATAGAGAATGGCTGTGTATGGATGATGCTGTGATGCATGAAAGGGAGTGGGTGGGGGATGGGGGGTGAGGGAGTATGTGTGAAAAAGAAATTGACGCACCCCGAAGGAATTTCTCCCCGTATTCTCTTTTTCTGCATGAGGGGACGGAGAGGGAGATCACCCCGATTTAATGAAGCGGCCTTGCTGTGGATGTGCTACGTCTTGCGCCACTGCTTCTGACCGAGGGCAGTGGACGAGATGCAGGGATGACCCTTCATCCAGGAGGAGCCAAGATAAGGGGGAGGTAGAGGGGTGGATAGGAGTGGAGTATATGGGGATGGAATGGGTGGGAGTGGATTTTATACCTTTGTTTTTTAGCTACCTCCCTTGGAAGGGGAAGAAAGCCTTTGGTATATGTATGTATGTATGTCTCATTCATAAGAAATATTCGTAATTTTCGTAAGTACAGCAAATGGAGTTAGCAAAATTCTACTTTAAGATGGCAGAGGGCCTTCGATGGGGTTAACGGGTTGTTAGAAATATGACCCGCAGGTTTCTGACACACGTACGAAAATATCTATACGCACTGTACAGTCACGAGCAAAAACATTTACCCACCCAGATTTTTTCATGATAGAAAATAAGAGTTCTTTGACAATTTTTTTATCAATTCAAGAAAATTACCTAACTAATTTTTTACACACCCAGAGATTTTTCATCATACAAAATTAAATTTCTTTGCCTGACAGTTATTTTTAATCAATTCAAAGAAGGGCCTAACTGTAAGCTAAAAACTACACAGGAAAATATACCACAAAAAAAAGTCGCAATGACGTGAGGACTGTAGCGTGGGTCAAACATTTTGTTCGTGACTGTATATTCGTAAGGTTTTTGCTCCATCGATTGATCATAAGCCAAAGCAGCACATAGCCATTGGCCGCGTATCTACTGATCTATGTTTGCTCATACGAAGAACCCCATCTACCAAGACGATTTTCAATTTCACGGTGATGGCCTTATAATCAATCACCGGCAGTTGAGTAGTGTAGTCCGTATTCCCATACTATAATGTTTATATTTTGTTTGTGCCTTGATAAAACATGAATCTCATATTATCAGGCAGTAGCTATGTGTTTTATTCGCCATATTTTTTTCTGTATTTTAGAATTTATATGTTTATTCGGACTGTCGTTAGGTGTTCGTATAGCCAAAGAAAATCCTTGCTCAGGAATTTTGCATTGCTGTCTGTATTGTGTGAGTGTTAGAAAGTTTCAGAGGACTTCTACTGTATCTGTGTGGTGACTGTATCCAAGGGATATGATATTTATTACTGAACTGATGTTGATACTAACTTGTGAGTTTCTTATCATCTTATACTGAGAGTTCCATATGTTATCTTGCCACGCAGAGCGTCTAAAAGAGCCGTAACCAGATATAAACTTTTATCCTGGGCTGGGACCGACTGGAATCTATAATCAGACAATCATTCGTTCTACACGGCTACCAACGCCACTAGTTTGGCATAGTAGCATCTGACCGAGGCTTGTATTAGCTTCGGCGTTGTGTCTATTAATATCGAACAAATTGCTCATTGCAGTTATTTGCAATAAGTGACTTGTTCTATAACAGTTAGTTTTTTCCCACAGGTTTATATTTCTCTTTTCACATCGTAATAATTTCTAAGTGAAAATTATATTAATTGGCACAAAAAAAAAGTATATATATCTTGCTGTGTCATCCACTGCTAAACCTTGTCATTAGTTTGATTACTTCATGATTTCTTACCATATTCTTTAGTAACAATTTCCATTATATAAAATCGTCTATTTTTTTTTTTTTTTTTTTGTTCGACCGCTTTTTTCCTGCCTCACTCTTGATATTTCTGGTACTCATGGTATTGTAAAACTTCTGATGAATTTGCGATTAATATTCCCTATATTCAGCTTTTCATTTTATCTGTATTATTTTTCTTACTTATTCATTTATTTGTTTACTTATCTATAAATTTATTTATCTGTTTATTCATCTGTTTATCAACCTGCCTACTTATTTACTTATATATTCATTTATTTATTCATTTATCTGTTTATCTATTTGTTTATTTAACTATATATTTACGTATTCATCTATTTATATATATATATTTTCCTATTTAACTATTAATTCTTTTTTTGCTTATTTTAATTTATCTATTTGATTTGTTTTTCATTTGTACCGTCGCCCGCTGTGAAGCATTGATAACATTTGTTCTTCAAGAATAGAGCATGTGGCATACTTTTCGTTTTTTATTTTCGTTTTTTAAAAGGTGACTATTACAGAGGGGACGAGGGAATTAGAAAATTTCTTTTCTTCTTCTTCTTCTTCTTCTTCTTCTTCTTCTTCTTCTTCTTCTTTTTCTTCTTTTTCTTATTCTTCTTCCTCATCTTCTTTTTCTTCCACATCTTTTTATTTTTTCTTCTTTTTATTTTTCTTCTTTTCTTCTTTTTCTTCTTTTCTTCTTTTTCTTCTTTCTCTTCTTCTTCTTCTTTCTCTTCTTCTTCCTTTTCTTTCTCTTCTTCTTTCTTCATTTTCTTTTTTCTTCTTTCTCATCTTTTTTCTTCTTCCTTCTCTTCTTCTTTCTAATACCTTTTCTTATCTTTCTTCTTCCTCTTCTTTTTCTTCTTCTTCCAGGGAGCGTCGAAGTAAAACTAAGCTTTGACATGGGCATCTGCTAATAAGGGGGAACAAAGTCTTTTGTGTACAGACAAATGGAAAGCACTGCAATACATCTGGATTTGAACCCACCTCGCAGCTAGTTGGGATCGGACTTAATCCCATCCTTTGGAGTCGAATCCCACTCACTCGACTTTCCATGGCCAAAGGGGTCTTGTGTATTACCGTTTCATTTATGATTTCCCCTTGTTTGAATGTATTTATTATCTAGGTTTTTTTTTATTCCGTAGCTATCTTTTTATATTGATATGCAGTTTTGTGTTTGTTTAGATTTTAGATTTCTTTCTCATCCTCCTCCTCCTCCTCCTCCTTTTCCTCTTCATCATCCTCGACCTGTTCTTCCGCCCCCTCTTCCTTCTCCTTATCTTCTACCTCTTCCTCCACATTTTCCTTCTCCAACTCTTCCTTCATCCATTTTTCTTTCTCCTCTTCCTCCTCCTCTTCATTCTTTGCCTTGTCGTCCTCCTCCTTCTCCTCCTCTTCTCCTCATTCTCTCCATTCTCCTCCTCATGCTCTTTCTCCTTCTGCTACTTCTCTTTCTCATTCTCCTCCTCCTCCTCTACCTCTTCCTCCACCTATTCGTCCTTCTTCTCCTCTACCTCTTCCTCCTCCACCTCTTCCTTCACCTCATTTTCTTTCTCCTTCTCATCCTCCTCCACTTCACTCTTTGCTTTCTCCTCCTTGTAACCCCTTTTTCCATCTCTTCCTCCTTCTCCCCCTCCTCTACCTCTTCCTTCATTTCTTTTCTTTCCTCTTCCTTCTCCTCTTCCTCTTTTGCCTTCTTCCTCTTTTGCCTTCTTCCTCTCTTCCTTCTCCTCCTCGTCATCTCCTAAGAACCAATAGGTTTGTTGCTGTTCGTTTTTCTCTGTAATTCCTCCTACTTCTCCTCCTATTCATCCTCTTCTTTTCTATTCTCCTCCTCCTCCTCCTCCTCTTTCCCCCCTCTTCCTTCTTCTCCTCCTCATTCTCCTAAGGACCAGTAGGTCTGTTGCTGTTCGTTTGTCCATGTAACTCCATGTTATTCTTCCTACTTCTCCCCTTCCTCCTATTCATCCTCTTCTTTCTACTTCTCCTCCTCCTACACCTCCTCCTCCTCCTCCTCGACCACCTCTTGTTTCACCTCTTCCTCCTTGTCATCCTCCGATACTTCTTTCTTCATCTCTTTTCCTTTCTCCTTCTCTTCTTGCTCATCTTCATTCTTTTCCTTCTCCGCCTCCTTCTCCTCATCTTCATTCTTTTCCTTCTCCGCCTCCTTCTCCTCCTCCTCTTCCTCCTCCTCCTCCTCCTCCTCCTCCTCTTCCTCCATATCTTTCTTCACCTTTCTTCCTTCTCCTTTGCCACTTTTTCTTTCATCTCTTTTTCTTTCTCCTTCCCTTTCTCCTCCTCTTCTTTCTTTATCCTCTCCTCCTCCTTCCCCTTCTCTTCCTCCTCCTCTTCTTTCTTTATCCTCTCCTCCTCCTTCCCCTTCTCTTCCTCCACCTACATGTCTTTCTCCACTTCTTCCTTCTCCTCCTCCACCTATTCATTCATCCCTTTCTCTTTCTCCTTCTCTTCCTCCACCTCTTCTTTCTTCTCCTCCGCTAATTCATCCCTTTTTCTTTCTCCCTCTCTTCCTCTTCCTCTTCATTCTTTCCCTTCTCCTCCTCCTCCTCCTTCTTCTCTTCTTTCATCTCTTCATCCACTTCTTCCTTCTCTTCTTCCTCTACCTCTTCCTCCATTTCCTCCACCTTCTCCTCTTCCACCTCCATCTAATTTTCATTTTTCCTTTTATTCCTTCTCTTCATTCCTTGCCTTCTCCTCCTCCTCCTACTCCTCTCTTTTCACTTCTTCCTACTTGTTCTTCTCCGCTACTTCTTCCTCGTCCATCTTTTCCTTCATCTCTTTTTCTTTCTTTTCTTCCCCGTCCTCTTCATTCTTTACATTCCCCACCTCCTCCTCCTCCTCCTCCTGCTCCTCCTCTTTCTCTTTCCCCACCTCATCTTTCTCTTACACTTCTTCCTCCACTTCCTCCTCCTCTTCCTTCACCTCTTTTTCTTTCTCCTCTTCCTCCTCCACTTCTCTTTTTTCCTTTTCCTCCTCCTCCTCCTACTACTCGTACACCTCCTCCACCTCTTCCTCCTCTGACTGTACCTCCATCACCTCTTCCTTTATCTCTTTCTTTTCCTTGTCTTCCTCCTTCTCTTCCTCTTTTGCCTTCTCCTCCTCCTCCTCCTCCCTCACCTCCACCTCTTTCTCCACCTCTTCCTATTTCCCCTCTTCCTCTACCTCTTCCTCCATTTCCTCCACTGCCTCCTGCACCACTTCCTTCACCTCTTTATTCTCTTTTTCTTCTTCCTCCATTTCATCCTTTTGCCTCTTCACCCATCTCTTTCTCCACATTTTTTTCTTCTTCTTCTTCTCCTCCTCCTCCTCCTCCTCCACCTCTTCCTTTATCTGTTTTTCTCCTTCTCTTCCTCCCCTTCTTCATTCTTTGCCTTTACCTCCTCCTCTTCCTCTACCTCTTCTTCGTCTCTTTTTTCTCCTTCTCTTCCTTGTCCTCTTCATTCTTTGCCTTTACCTCCTCCTCTTCCTCCTCCTCCTCCTCCTCCTCCTCCTCCTCCTCCTTCTCTTCCTCCTCCTCCTCTTTCCCCTCCTCCACCCCCTCCTCTTCCTCCTCCTCTTGCTCCTCCTCCTCCTCTTCCAACTATCTGATGACAGAAGATAATACAACAATAACAAAATTCCAGCCAGTGTTTCATCCCAGTCTATTTACTGAAAAACAAAAGAACAATTATCATTATTATTCAAATCTATCAGTTTCTCTTCTCTGATGTAGCTATCTCATCCAATTACTACGATTTTTTTCAATTAACCAAATTTAATTGTTATTGTCTTTTGCGATGCAGAACGCTTTCAGTAAACCAAAATTTTAATTTGATAACAATCAATAACACATAAAAACTTAATGTGCTTAATTTTCGTCCTCATTATATATAATGTTTGTTTAAGATAAGCCATACTTGATGTGTCCCTCTTACTTATAAATGATATTATTTATTTTCCGTGGTAAAGAAAGTGACTTTATTTTCTTATATATTACCAATTCATATTACTGCCCATTTCCCCTCGATGATTATCAAATATGGAAATGAATTTGAAAACAATGAGAATAAAACCTGAACTCGTTAATTGCAAATGCAATGGATCTACAGTGCTACTGATCTGTTGTTTAGTTTGAACTCTAAAGGGAATTGAAAAATATGAATAAAACTTT
>NC_134796.1:56979821-56982321 GCF_046742065.1 Oratosquilla oratoria
ATAGACAACAAAAACAAATCGACGAAAAGAGAGACAAGGGATGCAAGAACAAGAAGAGGCAAGGAAACAGAGATAAAGAGAATAAGAGGGATTTCATGATGATCACACTTAGAGATAATCCTGAGAACGTAAATATAAAAAAGAAGAATGAAAGAAAGAAATAGACATGGAAAAAATAATATAGAAACAAATCTCGAGGGAGAAAGAGAGGAAGATGGATGAGAAACAACGAAGACAAAAAAAAAAAAATGGACAGAATGAAGTATGAATTAAACATATTTTAAGAGACGAAATATAAGATAAAAAAAAGGATATGTAAAGAATGGTAGAAAGTAAAAAAAAAATGCAAATATTGATTCTGACTTATTTGAAGGATAGGAAGGAATATAGAAAATATAGAAGATAACCATAAAAAATCAAAAGACCAGAAGGAAGAAAATAGAATTCTGACATGTTTAAGAAAAGACAGCACACATAATAATGATAGAAAAAGGTAAATAAGCAACCACAAGGACTTGCAAGTTCAAAAAAATATATATATATATATTCTTATATATTTCAGAGAAGGAAAAGAGAGACAAAAACGACAGAAGAAGGTATATAGAGAAACACAGGAAATTGAAACATACGAAGAAAAAATAGGTCACAAGAATTCTGACATGTATGCAGTGCAGAGCGCGGGAGACTCCTCAGGAATCCTTTACAAATTAGTTTTCAGAAGAAGAGTCCTTGAAGCCAAGATAAGAGATTTAACCACTAACCCAAACTTTCCCCCCCAAATGAAGTGGACATGTTAAGATCCAAAGTTGGTCAACTCGAAAAAGCGAACGCAAAGGACGCGCAAAACTTGAAGGCCAAAGAAATGGTGAAAAATATGCAGGAGTATATATATATATATATATATATATATATATATATATATATATATATATATATATATATATATATATATGTGTGTGTGTGTGTGTGTGTGTGCAGTAGTTATTTTTTTAGATAATGATCATATTCACACAAGCCGCTAAATTATTTGGAAATAATTAACAGGATATGAAATACGTGGGCTTGGAATTCAGCCCACACAGGATTCAGTCCACTTTTAAATTCACTTAAAATAATGGGTTAGTTGGGTTAGGTTAGGCTAAATCCCTTTGGGCTGAATCCCATGTGGGCTGAATTCCAATGGAACCTATGAAATATATTACACAATGTTGAATGAAATGAATAACAATCATCTAGGCCCCAAAGTTAAGTGGATACAGTATATTATAGTGATATAGTCATTACCCAAATTTAGAAGTAATGAAGTTGAAGTATCATCTCTTTAGGCCTTCACATTTTTATCGCACATGCTCTCCATTGTTCACCAAATTTATATAGTTGCGTATGAAAAGGGAGAAATGCACACAATATAAGTAAAATTATTTACCTGGATTATCCATTTCTTCTTCTGTATGCTGTGGCTGACCTTGGCATTTATCTCTGTGAGATTTTAATCTTGACACAATGCCCTGTAGTTCCTGGCTGCAGTCTTTGCAGTTAGCTCGGTACGATTTACCAGAAGTTGTTGGTAGTTTTTTCAAAATAATTCCAGACCGTATAATTTTTTCTTCTTGAAGGAACCACTCTGCCAAGTCAAGAAGACATCCTTCCTGGTTGATTCCAAAGCAGCAACTGACTCATTGAGAAGCGCTTACCTAGAACAAGTTTCAACAAGAATCTTGTTGAAAATTGTTGTGGGCTGCACAGTGAAATATTCTACGTGTAGGCTTATACCGTTCCTTGTATACTTGTGGCAAGTCTATATAACACTGCTCCTTATATTGATATGCTAAAAATGTCCTTTAGCAATTAGATCGCATATCAGATAGCAATCCCACAATATTTGAAATTGTAAAAAATATATTTAAATCAAATAAATCTGATTTAAATAAAAATAAATCGATTTTTTTTTATATTTTTAAAAAGATAAAAAAAATCGCCAACCCTGATGTCCACTAACCTCATACAATAATTCCTGTTAAGTCCGGCTAAAATTGTAATTTCAAAGCATAACAGTGCCTCAAAAATAGTTTCTTATTTCACTGTAAAAGTTTATATTAACTTATACTACATTGAATAAGTCAATAGTTGATATATTTGTCCTATATACAATGTTAGGTTTCTAGTTTTGATATATTTGTCCACTATAAAATGTTAGGTTACAAAGAAAGCAATGGCCTCCGCTAGCGGACCCAGGGATCTGGGTGCGCACGTCCTGTGTAATAGTAGTCCTTGGTATGTATGTATGTATATATATATATATATATATATATATATGTATATACACATATGTATATATATATATATATATATATATATTCCAAACTTTCAGCATCATGACCTAGTTGCACTACTCCATGTGTGATTTACTTTATCGTTCCTGATTTTTTATTATTACATACATGCATAAATACACTCATACATACATATATACATATACATACTTACATACATCATACAT
>NC_134796.1:56987321-56991191 GCF_046742065.1 Oratosquilla oratoria
TCTTATCCTTCCACCCTTCCATTCCTCCATCTTGCTTTCCTTCAATCCTTCCATCATTCCATCCTTCCATTCTTCCACCATCCAACTTTCCACCCTCCCATCCTTCCACCTTTCCATCTTGCTTTCCTTCAATCCTTCCATCATTCCATCTTTCCACCCTTCCACCCTTCCACCTTTCCACCCTTCTTATCCTCCTATCTATCCATCCCTCCACCCTTGGTATCCTCCCGTCCTTCCATCCTTCCATCCCTCCGTCCCACACGCGGCTTCTTGAGCTATATTTCCCCCGGCCTTTGTGCATTTGTGATCTTTCCGCAAGAATTTCCAGGTCTCCCCCGTGCACATCGTTACCTGGAAGTTGTCTAGTAAACTCGATTTCCTTTCGGTTCCAGGCATTGGGTAAAAAAAAAAAAATAAAAAAAAAAAAAAATAAAATAGAATAAAAAAAAATAAAACACTGTAGAATTAAATACGATAAAATAGAATAAGGCAAATTTTAATAAAACGAAACAAGATAGAAAAAAAAATCTTCAGCTCGCTATCCACTGACTTAAGATTGTCTTACTCTGCTCATTTTTATTGGGTTTATTGGTGATGACACAGAAGAAGTTGACAGGACACAGGTCCGGCTGTGGTGAAAAGCCTTGAAACATTTTTAGAAAAACAAATAAACAAACAAATAGATGAAAATTCGAGTGATATAATTTTGGAATCAAGAAATTTAAAATTTTTGAATCAAGAAATTTAAAATTTGCAAAATTGTCATATCTTCCTCGCTACCCTATGAACACTGATGACGTAATCGGAATCGAACGAATCTTTACCTCCCTAGTCGTGGGTTCGAATCCCGCACTCTCCTCCAATTCGTAATAATAACTGTACATAACGGGCAAAAGTGACGGCTTCGGCAGCAGCTAATCAGCACCTGGCGTAGGCTCCTCACCACCTACTATGACATGGGACAAGAACACTGCCACAGTGTTTCCCTGCTTGTCTGACGAGGTGACTAGGCCGGGTGAAACAAAGTGAAATCCTTCTACTCTTTACCCCGTATAGGGTGTTGATTAGAGAGGAAATTGGGTAAAAGAGCAGACTGGAGTGAGAGATATTGTAGATGCGGCAAAAGAGAGAGGAAAGAATTGGGCATTTAAGTTAGCGCGAACGAATGATGAGCGATGGAACAAGCGTGTTACTGAATGGATGTCGCGAGATAGTAAGCGTGCTAGAGTGATACCAGACAGAAGATGGAGAGACGAGATAGAGAAGTCTGCAGGAGTGACGTGGCAGAGGTTGGCGAAGTCGTGCGAGCCATGGAATGGAATGAGAGAGACCTTTGTTCATCAGTGGACTCGAAATGGCTGATTGATTGACTGACTGGTTGTAAATTTGATTAGATGACCAAAAATAGATCAATGAATAAATAGTTAAGCAAATAGATAAACGGATAAATAAATATGTAAATAAAAATGAATATACAGATGAATAAATAAATAAATGCAAAAGAGATAAAAAAAAATACACAAGTATGTACAGTATATGGATGAATGAATAAATAGATAAACAAATAAAAAATTCTCGGAGCTGACGTGCTATCCTGTTTATGAACTACGTGAAGTTCATTCAATTAGTTTTGCAACACTCGTTCCCGGTTAATCAGCCACAAATGATTACCCAATTTAGAAACTGCTATATCGTTAACATCTCTTTTCATGATGTGTCCAGCGGAGCGGGACAGCTCTACGGGCCCAACCGTATGAAGCGTTGTACCCTTTGATATTTGTCGTCTCATATCAAAATCAGTATTTCATGGATTGAGAATTGGAGTTACAAATACTTTAGAACCGTTAAGAAAATGACATATATTTATATATATATATATATATATATATATATATATTTATATATATATATGTATATATATATATAAATGTATATATGTATATATATAAATGTATATATGTTATATATAAATGTATATATGTATATATATAAATGTATATATGTATATATATAAATGTATATATAATATATATATATATATATGTATGTATATAATATATATATATATGTATGTATATATATATGTATGTGTATATATATGTCTATATATACATATATATATATGTATATATATATATATATATATATATATATATATATAATATATGCAAAGTACGCCACTTGGAAAAAGAAACTAACGAAGAAGAGTGCTTTCGTATATTACATCCACTTAAAAAAAATTTGCACTGGGTGTAATATACGAAAGCGCTCTGCTTCGTTAGTTTCTTTTTTCCAAGTGGTCTAATTTGCATAAGAGAACACACGTACCCGTGTTCTTATTAGCATATTTATATATATATATATATATATATATATATATATATATATATCTATATATATATATATATAATAGTAAGTGCTCTTTTCCCTTACCACGGAGGTAACCAAAGTCAAAATGCATAATTCCACTCCCACTCATTTCATCCACACCCATCCACCAACCCTCCCTCCCTCTCATCTTAGCTCCTCATGGATGACGGATCATCCCTGCATCTTGTTCACTGCCCTGGGTCAGAAACAATACACCAAGACACAGTACATCCACAGCAAGATAGCTTCATTTAGTTGGCGACCCCTTCTATCATATATATATATAAATATATATATATATAAATATATAATATATATATATATTCATATATATATACATACACACACATACATACACGTACATATATACATGAGCACATAAGTAAAATTCAAACTTGTAACCCACTTTTAGAGAAGATTAAAGTCAGAATTTAAGTAATCCTTATACTGCGACCACTAACTGTGGTCAAAATATAAGGATCACTTCACTCCTGAGTTTAATTTTTCTCTGTAAGTGGGTTATAAGTTTGAACATATATACGTGTTTCCGCGCGCGCGTGTGTGTGTGTGTGTGTGTGTGTGTGTGTGTGTGCTTGTGTGTGTGTGTGTGTGTGTGCTTGTGTGTGTGCGTGTGTACACACACACACACACACACATATATATATATATAATGTATATATATATATGTATATATATATATATGCATATGTATATATATATATATATAATATATATATATATATAAATGTGTGTGTGTGTGTGTGTGTGTGAGTGTGTATTGGGAGGAGGTCATTTTTCGTGCAGGCGCTGTTGAGGTCTACAACAGTGGTACCATTGTTTAATTAGTATGAAGTACTCTCAATACGTCATATGAGAGATCGAAGGTTGAAGGTCAGGGTATTGATAGATTCTCCAAGATACGTGTTGCTTTACTCGAGACGTCTTTTGACACAGACAGGAGTCGTCCTCAGAAGTTATAATAGTATGATAACCTGAATACAAGAAGAGTGATGATACATGAAGCCTGATGGGTGGGATTTTGTCCTCACGAAGAATCCCCAGGAGAGGATGTCGGTCGTAGCTCCCTACGGAGCGACATCGAGTTCCCCGTAGGTTGCTGGAAAGATTTCCTCAAAGATGGGAGCGAAACTTCTGGGTTTAGTTCTATGTTGATGGAAGGTTTATCTAAACGAATAAAAACTGATTCAGCCATCGTTAATCTCTTCTTATCTTGTTCGCGGTAGAGAATGGATGTTTGTGTTTCCCATTGTTGAATGGTGAGGGGGTTTACATTGATGTTGTTATTATGGCGAAGGATAGCCCCATTCTGTAAATGTGCTGTCATTCTGTCGGAGTTACTTGAGACATGAAAACTATTTCACGACTTCTGCAATGAAAAAAATGCTGATCTATATAGTGTTATAACAATACATTCTATGATCACATTTGAACCTAAAAAAAGAATAGCAGTGGAGCAGATATTCATATGATGTAAATAAT
>NC_134796.1:56991691-57066691 GCF_046742065.1 Oratosquilla oratoria
ACCTCCACCCCTCCCACTCCACCTCCAGCTCCACCTCCAGTTCCACCTCCACCTCCACGCCTCCCACTCCACTCCGCTGCTTCGTTACATCGACAGATAGCCAACATCTCTCATGACCAGCGCACGAACTTGACCCGTTCATTCGCCCTACTCTCCGAGCCCACACAAGTCCTACTCGACCTGCATCTAGTGCATACACATGGCCAGGCGTGTACAACTTATAATGTGACAGTATCATCTATACCAGTCAACTGAGCAGTATCATTAGCCAGTATCTGTAATCTGTGCCGAAACTAATTACAGTATATGTAAAAGTGCCAGTACATATAATTTACAGTCTCTGTATAAGAGGCCGACCACAAATAAACAGTAAATGTTCACATGAGCCGTCAATATTAACCCGTATATGTCAAAGTGCAGTATATGTATATGTGCAGTATATGTATATGTATATGTATATGAACATGTATGTATACGTGTGTGTATGTGTGTGTGTGTGTGTGTGTGTGTGTGTGTGTGTGTGTGTGTGTGTGTGTGTGTGTGTGTGTTGTGTGTGTGAGAGTGTGTGTGTGTGTTTTGTACTTACCTAGTTGTAACTTACGGGAAGGGGAGCTATACTCGTAGTGTCCCGCATTTGTATCTCGCAGTGTCTAGTTTGCTCTTAAATTCGTGTATGTTTTTTGCACAAACTATTGTTTTGTCCAGTTGGTTCCAAGTGTCCACCCCTGTGTTGAAAACTGTTCTTGTGTGTGTGTGTGTGTGTGTGTGTGTGTGTGTGTGTGTGTGTGTGTGTGTGTGTGTGTGTGTGTGTGTGTGTGTGTGTGTGTGTGTGTGTGTGTGTGTGTGTGTGTGTGTGTGTGTGTGTGTGTGCGCGTGCATGTGTGTGTATGTACTGTATGTATGTATTTCCTTTTGTGAAATAGTGCTAAGATATTCGTTCGTGAAAGTTGAGAAAGGTTTCAATTATCTTTTTCTTCGTCTGTCTCCGGAAGCCCTCTTTGTGCTTCGTCTCATTTCTTCTAGGAACTCTGAGATTATTGCTATTCTCCTCGAATTTTCTTCATTTAATTGAAAAATAATACAGACAATTTTGTCTAAGGCTCTTTTAAACTATATATCTTCTGGTCATAACTCAGAAGGGGTGGGGGGGGGGGGGAAATGAAGCGGCTCCTCTCTCTGTCTCTGTCTCTCTCTGTCTCTTTGCCTGTCAGTCAAGTCTCTGTCACCCAGTCAGTCAAGTTTTTGTCGGCCAGTCAGTCAGTCTTTGTCGGCCAACCTGTCTGTGTCATAGATAGTCATTGTGTAGATCTGTCTGTTTCTCCTAATGTCTTGTTTGTCTAATTGGTTTTTTTTGTACGACACACAGCACCTAAATGAACCAACGTGCCGCCGAGGGGGGTGCACCACCTACAGAGATGTGTCTTCTGTGTCGATGTGTACTGTTTCTTCGCCGAATGTGCTCGCTATCTGTTCTAACGCCTATCTTCTCTGTCTCTAGTCTGTGCTTGTCCAATCTGTTCTGTCTTGCCTGTCCCTCTCTGTGTCTGCCTGTCACTGATCTGCCTGTCTGCCTGTCACTGTCTGCCTGTCTCTCTGTGTCTGTCTGCCCTGTCTGTGCTGATCTGCCTGTTCACTGCTGTCTGCTGCCTAGTCGTTCTGTCTGTGTACATGTTCCTCTGCCTGTCTCTCACTGTAGCACTCTCGACAGCCTGTCTCTGCCCGTCGTCTCTAACTCTCTGTCACTCAACTCTCTGGCGCCGGACCTCATGCTGCCTCTCTACCCTAGAGCAACGAACAAATTGCCTCTCTAGGACACCTCCGCACATCATGCAGCCGGCATCTGATACCAATCAATCTGCCCAAGCATACAACTTTTCGTCTCTCTGGCCGTCTCTGGTCTCTCTCGCGTCTCTGTCCACGCCTGGCCGTCTCTTGTCCTCTCTTGGCCGGGTCTCTGTCTCTCTGGCCGTCTCTGAATCATCTCTCGGCGTCCCGAATACTCTAGTCTCTCTGGCCCTGGCCGTCTCTGTCTCTCTGGCCGTCTCTGTCTCTCCTGGCCGTTCTCTGTCCTTCTCTGGCTCTGTCCTCTGTCTCTCTGGCCCGCATCTATGTCTCCATCTATTGGTTGCCGTCAAAATCCGGTCCATCTCTGGCCGTCTCTGTCTCTCTGGCCGTCTCTGTCTCTCTGGCCGTCTCTGTCTCTCTGGCCGTCTCTGTCTCTCTGGCCGTCTCTGTCTCTCTGGCCGTCTCTGTCTCTCTGGCCGTCTCTGTCTCTCTGGCCGTCTCTGTCTCTCTGGCCGTCTCTGTCTGCCTGTCACTGTCTGCCTGTCTCTCTGTGTCTGTCTGCCTGTCTCTCTGTCTCTGAGCCTGTCTCTGCCTCTCTGCCCGTCTCTGCCTCTCTGCGCGTCTCTGTCTCTCTGCGCGTCTCTGTCTCTCTACGCGTCTCTGTCTCTCTGGCCGTCTCTGTCTCTCTGGCCGTCTCTGTCTCTCTGGCCGTCTCTGTCTCTCTGGCCGTCTCTGTCTCTCACCACCTATGGCCGTCCTCTGTCTCTCTAGGGCCGTCTCTGTCTCTCTGGCCGTCTCTGTCTCTCTGGCCGTCTCTGTCTCTCTAGGCCGTCGCTTCTCTGTCTCTCCTGGCCCGTCCCTCTGTCTCTCTTAGCCGACTCTGTCTCTCTGGCCGTCTCTTGTCGTCTCTGGGACCGGTATCTCTAATCTCTCTCCACCTTGTCTCCTGTCTCTCTGGCCGTCTCTGTCTATGTCTCTGGCCGTCTTTGTCTCTCTAGGTCTCCCCGTCTCTGTGCTCTGTCATCGTCTTGTCCACGCTCTGTCTCTGTCAACCAGGCTCTACTTGTCTCTTCACCGTCCTCTTTGACTATGTCTCTCTGTCTCTCTTTGTCTCCGTCTCTCTGTCTCTGTGTCAGTGTCTGTCTCTGTCATCGTCTCTGTCACTGTCACCGTCTCTCTGTCACTGTCACTGTCTCTGTCTCTTTGCCTGTCTGTCTCTCTTTGTTTGTCTGTCTCTTTTTCGCCTCTTCCTCCATCCATGAAACCTAGTCGTCCGTGTTCATGGTCTTTGTAATTTTCAATTTAATAAAACATATATTCTGCTTTGTCTACCATGGCTGAAACTATTTCATTATTATTGCCTTTTTAAGTCTTAATTTATTTGAAATAATTTATTTGAAATACTTTCTACCTCTCTCACTTGTTTTATATTAACAATATTCATCAGGAGTGTTCTATCGATGTTTTTTTTCTTTCAATTTTATTTGTCAATTGTGTGTAAAGTGGGCATCGCAAAAAGATAACCTTTCTTTGGGGACTATTCTGATCATATTCTTTCGCCTTTTTCCAAAATGTTTGGTCAATTGTTTCAGTTATTTCCTTCCCTTTAATCTTTTTTATTTTCTGTTCAGTCTGTTGCCCTGTTCCCCTGTTCTGTTTTTTTTATCGTTTGAATGTGTTTTTTTTTTAGGGTTTCAGTTCGCTGTTAATTTTTTGTCGTTCATGTAATTTTTTTTTATCCACTTTCGCTTTGTTCGCAGTTTAGTTTAACGCCTTTGGCATCAGGGCAGTTTTAGTCAAAATCATTTTAAAACGATTTGCAGACTAATATTACACAAACCGGCAAGCGCGCGCACATACACATGCACAGTCAAGTAAAACACAGAAACGCCCGCACGCACAAACATACAAAGACAAACAGATACTGCCATAGACGGACACAGATACAGACACATAGAAACTCATACACACAGATACATACATACACACACACACAGATACATACACACACACACACACACACACACACACACACCACGCACACTATTTTTTAATCTGTTTGCATTTGCACTAACCTTGATTTTCTTTTGCAAGATTTTAGAGAAGACATAGAAGTCTCGTTCGACAGTCAAAAGGCTAATCAAGATGTCAAATGAGGATTTTCCTCGTGACGGCAGCCAGATAAGTCATGAATTGTTTTCGATAAAAAAAAAAAAATTCTCATGTCTTCAAGAGAGACAAGATCATTTCCTTTTTGTTACACATTTTCTCGTCATTCTCAACCTTCTCCTTTTCACTTCTTCTTCCATCTCAGATCGTCTAGCGACGGTGTCGAATTCGCACTTTTTCGTCGTTGTCGTGACGGAAACATCATTCTTACACGGGAAGACAGATACAATTTTCTAACAAAACAATGTTCCTCTGCTTGACATCTAAGTTTACGAAGAGCAAGAGGACTTGGTCACATATAATAATGAGTATACACATGGAGGCACTCATTAACAAAACCATCATTTATACTCCATAAAATTGGATACTGAGGACAGTGTGATCTATGCCAGTCCCACAAACGAGCGAGATCTTTTCCACAAAATTCACACAAGGAAATCTGGATTTCCACTTATTTCCACAATAAAGAAAGACTTGTTATATACACAAAGTTCACTGCAACATATAATTTGTCCACAAAACATACCACGCGAGCAAATTTCTCAAACACAACTTTGTGGAAAATTCCCACAAAATGGCATCGGTGTCTCAGAATATGTGGCAGTCACTTTTAACCACAGAAAAGGACTATGTTGTTGAGTGAGTCAGCGTAGCGTGTTGACTAAGATATGGGGCGCAAGCGACGCGATATTATCAATAAGGATAGAAGAGCTGGTAAACTATAAATCCATGACAAGGGTCATGGCCACATGCCCACAAGATGTCCAGAAGTGTGGCCAATCACTAAGAATTAGTGGAAGTTAAGAGGATTTTAGTGTTGAAGTGGCCTCTCCAGGACAAAGAGAAACAGCAATACATAAAAGGTGGGATACGTGACGTAAGGCGGGTTGAAAACCTTTGATGTACAGCATCTGGACAATACGTTTTACCTCTTGATTTAACAAGCTCTACCATTGGGACTCAATCCAGTTACTGTGCTATTGGATACCACAAGGTAGTGGTAACCAGTCGCATAATGCAGGACATTGAAAATAAATGTTCTGTGACTCGCCCTAACCAGTCGCTTATGTCAACTCGCTCCGGCAATGCTTCGATACCTAGTGACAGAGCTAGTTAATCCCTTTGTTGAATCCTTATATACTTCTTCGTTTTATGCTACATTCGGGTTCCTTCTCATTGATCCTCTCATGTTCTCCTCTTTCCAGGTTTCCTTCTCCCCCGACCTACCTCGGCCCTGGTAGTCTTCGGATCGCACTTTGTCTGCCCACCGTCCCTCCACTTCGGCCACCAACACCTCACTTCGCTCTCTCTCTACGTCCTTAGTAATGGTTTTGTGCAGTTTAAGACAAAAGTTTCTCGGCGCTTTCTCGTGTGTCGTCTTGGTATCTTGTAACGAAGACACAAGAAACTGTCGCATTGTAATGTGAACGAAACTAGTCTCAATTTTCCTCGATGACCAAGATTAGTTGTCGAGCTCTCAACATGCAACAAACGTTCTTCCAATAACAATACACTTAAGAAAACGTTGAAGATATTCTTCCTCCAATTGTACACCTTCCCCCCATTTCCATCTATTCCTCTCGTTTCATTACCTTTTCAGTTTCCCTAAGTTCTTCTAAACAGTCCTCCTCCTCCTCCTCCCCAACCCAAAACTCTCCCCATCCTTCCTCAGAACCTATCACTTGGGAGCACTTCGGTTCACCTCCCTTCTTCTTCTTCGCCTCCACCCGTATGTAACTCTTTCAGAGTTCCTCGAACTCAGCTCTCCTATTCTACCTCGAAGTCCATTTCCTTTTTTTTTTTCTCCCCCAGAGAGTCTGCCGTTGCCAATTGACCCGCCCGCCACTGAGTCACACAGTCAGCATTTTAGACCTTCGACCAGGTACACTTGACCCTATTACCTTACACGAATTGTACGTGTATAACTGTTCTCTGTTTCACCAAGGGATTTTATACAGGTATTCTTGATCCTATTATCTTCATCGAATTTTATATCTATTCTGCTTGCCTGTAAGCGATTTTATTAATCTGAGATAAGATCTCCTGGGATCCAAAGATTTGTCTTCATCAATCGTTTGAATACTCAACATCTTAGTTTACTATGTCTGCCTCCAAGCGATTTTCTTCAAAAGGAAATCTTAAGATGCTCCAAAAGGTATTGACAGAACTTGTATGGGATATATAGAAACAAACTTAAGGATAAAAAATCGTGTGTCATTACACTACACACACTGTAAACAAGAACACTAAAGAGTAAACGCACAGTAAAACCAAATGTAAACAACCTAAAGTTAATGAAGTAATCACTATGCGAATGTTGCTTTCCTGAAGACGTATAAAAAAGAAGAAAAAAAAGAAAAGAAAATTTAGCTGTGTGAGCATGGCCGTTTTCTTTTCCCTCTTTACAGGAAATTGAAGTCAGAAGGAGATTAGAGGGAGGGTACTATCAGGTTGACTTGGTGCTGATCCTAGTGGTATTGGGATGGAAAACTTTCAAAAAAAAAAAAAAAAATCGAAAAGTCTCTCCCTCCCTCTCCCCCACACTCACTCTCTTTCTTTCTCTCTCTCTCTCTCTCTCCTTCTCCCTCTCTCTCCCTCCCCCTCCTTCCTTCTCTCCCCTCCTTCCCTCTCTTCTTCTCCCTTCCTCTCTCCATCTCCCTCCCTCTCCCTCTTTCTCCTTCTCTCTCTCTCTCTCTCTCTCTCTCTCCCTTTCTCTCCCTCTCTCTCTCTCTCTCTCTCTCCCTTTCTCTCCCCCTCTCTCTCTCTCTCTCTCTCTCTCTCTCTCTCTCTCTCTCTCTCTCTCTCTCTCTCCCTTTCTCTCCTCTCTCCCTTTCTCTCCTCTCTCCCTTTCTCTCCTCTCTCCCTTTCTCTTCTCTCTCCCTTTCTCTCTCTCCCTTTCTCTCTCTCTCCCTTTCTCTCTCTCTCCCTTTCTCTCTCTCTCTCTCTCTCTCTTTCTCTCTCTCTCCCTTTCTCTCTCTCTCCCTTTCTCTCTCTCTCCCTTTCTCTCTCTCCCTTTCTCTCTCTCTCCATGTCTCTCTCTCTTCCTCTCTATCCCCCCCTCTCTCTCTCTCTCCCTCCCTATCTCTCTCTCTCCATGTCTCTCTCTCTCCCTTTCTCTCCCTCTCTCTCTCTCTCTCTCTCTCCCTTTCTCTCCCCCTCTCTCTCTCTCTCTCTCACTCCCTCCCTCCCTCCTCCTCTCTCTCCCTCTCTCTCTCTCGTGGACCTGTTCCCTTGACCAACTCAATTTACCTGCTTGCTGGAAACTGGCTTTCGTTGTTGAGCAGGCGACCAACAAATGTGTCGAGTTCAATTCGAGGTGGTAATGTCACTCCTTCCCCTCCTCCTCCTCTTTCTCCTTCTTCTTCTCCTCCTCCCCTTCCTCCCCCTTTGTTATTTTCACGTTAACCTCCCACTGTATCCTCGAGTCTCCTTATTCACTCCCACCTTCCTTCCCATTTTCGTCTTGTCACCACTCCCATCCCATTACCCTCCCCCTCCCCCACCCACGCTCCCCTCCCCACCCACGGTCCCCCTCCCCATCCTCAACCCTACTACCCCTTCCTAACCCTCCCTCTCCTCCCTCTAGCCCTCTTTCCAACAGTAACTCTACCCCATTTCCCCATTCCCTCCCCATAACCCTCAGCCCTTGTATACTCTCTCCTGGACCACTACCCTCCCTTCCCCACCCACCCCCACATCCACGCCCGCATCCTCGCACGCCCGTGCTCCCCCTTAACGATCTCCTACCCTTGCCCTGTCATCGCCCCACGCCCCAGCTGTCAAGACCTGCTAGACTCCTTTCCTCCTTCCTCGAACTATCCTTCTTTTTTCTCCTTTAATATTCTCTTTCTTGCTTTCGTTCTTCTTCCGTTCGTTATTCTTTCGTTCGTTCGTTTGTTCCTTCCTTCCTTCCCTACTTCCTCTTTCTTTTCTTTATTTTGATTTTCTTTTTCTTTCCCTCGTCCTTCTTTCTTTTGTTGTTCCTTACTTCCTTCCCTTTTCTTTAATTTTTCTTTATTCCTCTTGTCCGTCTTCCATTCGTTGTTTTATCCTTTTCATTTTTCTTTACTATCGTCCTTCTCTCTTTCGTTGTTGCTTCATTCTTTTTCTTTTATTTTATTTTATTTTCTTTTTCTTCCTCTCGTCCTTTTTTTCGTTATTTATTCATCCCTTTGCACTCTTCTTTTCTCTCCTTTCCTTTTCTTTCTTTCATAGTTACTTTCTTCATCCTTTCCTCGATTTTCTTTTTCTCTCTCTCGTCCTTCTTGTCTTCGTTCTTTCCTTCTCTTTTCTCCTCTTTTCCTCTCTTTTTTCTTTCGTCATTTTTTTCGTTGTTTCTGCCTTCTAATCCTTCTCTCTTTAATTCTCTTTCCTTGTCTTTTCATCTTCACATTTTTTCTTCCTTCCTCTCTTTTTTTATTTTATTTGTTTCATTCATTCTTCATTCTTTTCTTATTCCTTTCACATTTACTGGACCGTTTTCTTTCCTTCTTATTTTCTTCCTTTCTTATTCCATACCTTTTTCATTCTCACCTACTTTCTTCTTTCTTATTTCTTGCTCATTTGTTTCAATTCTTGTTTTATTTTTCTTCTGTGCATCCATATACGTTCATTATTTTATTCATTAATTCATTCATTTATAATTTTCTTTTTTCACTTATTTGTTGATTACACATTTTTTATTGCTTTCAAAGTTATCACACTACTTTAAACATAGTTTTCGAAATATAAAATCTTATCAAACATAATACTTTAACTTAGTCCTGGATCGAGCGGTAGCCCAGTTTATACTGCATTGAACTCGTGGGCAGGTGGTCGTGAGTTCGAGTCCCGAAACCCACCGCCAGCTGCCTACGTTGGTTCCCGACTGCCCTGATCAGGCGGGGAGACGACCCAACTTCGAAAAGAAAAATAAATAAATAAATTAATTAATAAATAAATAAATAGCGGCTTGCCACAACTGCCTGGGTTTTGCTCTTCCACAGGTTTTTCACTTCCCACTACGTGGTAATGGGAACTTAATTCTTATTAACTAACATCGTCACACTTGTACTAAAGCTCAAATAGATACGCTCACTTGATACAAACATCAAGGGGATGAATAGTGGTAACGTATTCCACAAATTATTAATGCCGAAAATCCAAAGAAAGTACAAACCTAAACTATTTGAGTTTCTCGTATCATAACAGGGTTTATGTAGGTATACACCTGTGTGTACGCGTATATGTACGTGTGTGTGCTGTGTGTGTGTGTGTGTGTGTGTGTGTGTGTGTGTGTGTGTGTGTGTGTGTGTGTGTGTGTGTGTGTGCGCTATGTACGTGTGTGTGTGTGTGTGTGCCCTGTGTACATGTTTGTGTGTGTGTGTTGTGTACGTGTGTGTGTGTGTGTGTGTGTGTGTGTGTGTGTGTGTGTGTGTGTGTGTGTGTGTGTGTGTGTGTGTGTGTTGTGTACATGCGTGTGTGTGTGTGTGTGTGTGTGTGTGTGCTGTGTACGTGTGTATGTGGGGGTGTAAACACACGTACACACAAATGCACACACATACTACACACAAACACAAGCAAGCACACAGTAATACATACACACACACATGCACACAAATACACACGCACACGCAAATACACACGCACACGCAAATACACACGCACACGCAAATACACACGTACACACAAATACACACGTACATACAAATACACACGTAGAAACACACACACACACACACACACACACACCTCACCATATTCTAGTTCCTCGTGTTTACATGTTATGCGTGTCATTCTAACATATTGATGTCCCATAGGTCACTACTATTCTCTTTAATATTCTGATTTTTGAGAGGCATTTTTATACTCATTTATTCTCATCATATTTTAGTCGCATGATATCGTGTTTGTTGGGATATTAGACCAAAATCTTTGAAGTTTAGTGTGGGCTTTTGTCCCTTTGTTGACCAAGATCATTTGATGTTAGTTTGGACGCAACATGTGATACGTGTCATCGTGGGGCAAAGGGTGACCCAAACAAACGACCCGTTGAACTTAGGATCCCGCTCTCTTGATATTAATTGCAACAAAATCTGTGAGACTTCGTGGCTTGTGGATTTACTGGGAAGGGTTTGACTTATGCCCTTTCCATGTGTGGTGAGGAGCTCACGTTTGGAGGCGCTTAGCTGTGGCCAAAGCAGTCATTTCTTGGACCGTCGGGGCAGGTAACAGTCGCTACTGGAAATCGGAGAAAAGTGCCGGATTCGAACCCACAATTAAGCGAATGCAAGAGACCAGTACGCTTCCGACGATGCCACCAGCCTCATAGTATTATGATATTTATACAGAGTTCTACCTTAAACAGAATGGTATTGTTTGGTATCAACCAAATCATGTTCTATAAAGTAATGTGTAACGTGTTCGAAATTCTGTTAGAACTTCCTGTCACTAATCCGTCACACTTCGATCGAACCTTTTTCCTCAATATCGCATTTAAGTTCTCCCTATATCGTATACCTATTCGGTCATGTAACTCCTTCATCCTAAGCCTCTCCCCAACCCTTCCTAGAGCCTTTGTGTGCTGCAGCAACAAAGACTTCCCTCACCTTTGTAACACAATCCCTTGTTTCACTAGGTGTCCGGCCTCCTCCCAACCACGCCACTGCACCTCCGCTCACAAGAAGTCTCCCTTCACCCACTCACCTACCTCGTCTCCCGGGAAACACAAACCTGTGCCGCTGGTTGTAGACATCTTAATTGAATGCAAACAACTTCACCAGAACACAGACAACCTTTTCGAGTGTCTACCAACGCCTGAGGACAACAAGAGTGGACACTAGTGAGGACTTGAAAAGCACTTCGCAAGACGCAAGTCACCTCTTTGGAGAAGAGCTTCGTCTTCAAGTGCGACCTGGATGAAGTGAAGAGTTTGCGACCTTGGGTCCTCAGAGGTGTTCGAAGTTTTTTTTTTTTTTTTTTTTGTCTTTGTCCTGTGTGCACGAACAGCCAGGGCGAGTGGCACTCATCTGTAGTTATTGGGAATCGAACAATGTTGATGTAGACGCAAAGCGAGATCAAAGACCATTGCGATACAATGAAACCTCTGCTATGGAAAATCTCTTGACTTTTCCACTGTTGGGGATCTGAGCAAAATATTTATTTTCCTGTCGTGGTATCAAAGAAAAAGTAAATAAAATAAGAAATATATATATGCATATATATATATATATATATATTATATATATATATATATATATATATATATATATATATACATATTAGCCCAGCGTAATGTAATGGCACATTGGTAAAATGAAACTTGTTAACCCACTGTCGGAGAAAAGAAATCAAAATACTAATCTGTATATTTTCGACCACTGACTGTGGTCCTCTTCAGCAGAATGATACAAAGGAATAGAGTTAACAAGTATAAATATGGACAGGGAGAGAACAATTAGTGAGACGGCAGGACTAGGGGACTCAGGTTACTTGGGGTTGGTATGTGGGAATCTGTCCTGCTGCTTTCATAATTAATTTGTTTGCTGCCATCGCCATGTGATCCAGTCTGGTGACCATTGACCTTTCGATAAATTAAAATTGGGTAGGTGTTTAATATTCGAGAGGATTCAATAATTTTTCAGCTCTCGAAAACTACACTGGGATTTATAAATAATTTCAGCCTTTTCCCGAATCCATGCGGTGGTCCTCCTTACTGTGTGTGGAGAAACACAGCTGAATTTTCTTGTCCGTACTTAACGGAATTTTTATGCTCCTTTATTCTCGTGGTTAAGTCTCTTCCTGTTTGGCCCCAGTACACTTCATCACAGTCTTTGCAGGGAAGTTTGTACACACCGGGGCTGTTTTCTACGTAGGTGCGTCGGTGTACATTCACTACTTTCCTGAATAAACTGTTGGGGTAATTAAAAATTAGTTTGACATCATCATTGGGCAAAAGTTTGGAAGTTGCGTTAATGGAATCACTATATGGTAATAACAAGTTATTCTTGCTCCATTTAAATTTATCATCAGGGTTGGAGGTTTTATAAAAATTGTGTTTTGCTTTCTTCAGGGCTTTGGACAAAAACCACCCTGGGTATCCTAGCTTTGAAAGTTGTGATTGAATTAATGTTAATTCTGCATCCAGATGTTGTTTCTTAGAGCATACAGGATATGCAGCCCACAACATCTGGATGCAGAATTAACATTAATTCAATCACAACTTTCAAAGCTAGGATACCCATGATTATATTGAAAAAGTTGAGAGCATCTTGCAATACACATCCAAATTTGTACGTGTCAACCGAAATCTAATAGATGACATTCGTAAGAGAGTTACAAAATTAATTGCTGCTTCTAACGCTTTGATTGATGGTGTTAAATTTGCCCCACTACAAGGTCACTACGAACCGGGATATTTCTATGGAAATGTCAAAACCAACAAACCTGGACACAAGTTGAGACCTATCATATCACAAATACCCACACCTACATACCATTTAGCAAAACAACTAAATGAACTGATCACCCCATACATCCCCACCTTCCACACTCTCCGCTCTACGGATGAATTTGTTGAATTTCTTAAAAATTCTAACCCCCACGGAATGCTTGCATCTCTGGACGTGGAAAGTCTCTATACGAATGTCCCTGTAGAAGAGACAATCGAGATAATTTTACATGACGTTTTCCACCATGTCAGTTTGCCCCCTCCAAAAATCCCTCGTCACGTCTTGCAGAAAATGTTACAGATATGTACCCAAGAAGTACCTTTTAGATGCCCATCAGGCAGAATTTATCGCCAGTTAGATGGTGTTAGTATGGGAAGTCCTCTAGGAGTCTTATTTGCACAGGCTTATATGTGCCATATCGAAAATCACGTCCTCGATACTTTAAACGTTAAACCTAAATTGTATCTAAGATATATAGATATATAGATGACATTTTTGTAGGTGTAGGAGAAAAACACCTTGATGACATAAAAAACAAAATGGAAGAACATTCTTGTCTACGCTTTACGGTGGAAAGGAGCGTCAACAATAAAATTACTTTTCTAGACGTTTGGGTAGATGGTACAAAAGGCATTTTCACCACAACTGTCTATAGAAAACCAACTAATTCTGGAAGATGTCTAAACGGTTCTAGTGAATGTCCCTCCAAATATAAGATGAGCGTATTACGTGCCTATGTCACAAGAGCCTTTAAAATTTGTTCCAGTTGGCAACTACTACACCAAGAACTTGTTAGAGTCAAGCAAATTTTAACAAACAATGGCTTTGCAATGAGGGACATCGACAAGGAAATTAAAAGTAATATGGAGTAAGCCAACACCAAGAATAAAGAGTTAGAGAATAAGAAAAATAATATAAACATTTATTATCAAAAGACAATGTCATCAGCGTACAAAAAAGATGAAAAAGCTTTAAAAGACATTATCCACAAATATTGTAAGCCTAGCAAAGAAGAGGACAAAATAAACCTTATAATCTTTTACCGTAACCCTAGAACATCATCGCTGGTGATGAAAAATAACATGACAGCTACCACGGATAAACTCAAGAAAAATAATGTGGTATACAAATACTCTTGTGATTTATACAAAGACGGTGTGCTTTGCCAAGAGGAGTATATAGGCCATACCACACAAACTTTAACTCAGAGGCTCACACAACATATGCAAAATGGCGCGATAAAAACCCACGTGACAAAATCCCACAATACCAGCATTACACGGGACCAGCTAAATAAAAGCACCTCAATTTTGGTTAAGGATACTAACAGAAAGAAACTGAAATGTTTAGAGGCTGTTTTTATTAGAGACCATATGCCATTAATAAATATCCAACAAAATATGTGCGGCACTTTAGAACTCTTCGGAGCATCCCGCGTCACCAACAGAACATGACGCGTGTTACCAATTGACCTCTCCTTTATGTCTCTTTTTCTGTATATTTCTGAATTTATATTCTTGTAAAAAAAAATTCAATAAATTTACAAGATGCCTAATGTATAGGCGAAACGTCGTTAAATGTTGGTTTTTATTTCCAAACATGGACTCGTTCGGAAATGTGATATTTTCTCTCCCTGCTTCAGAGAAGAAAATACTCAGGAAAATAGAAAGTCTTAAGAAGAAGATCACCAACGCAGAGTATGCAGTGATTTTTAATAGAAAATGTATATATACATATATATACATATATACACATACATATATATATACATATATACACATATATACATATACACATATATACTGTATATACATATATACACATATATATGTATACATATATACACATATACATGTATACATATATACACATATACATATACACACATACATATACACACATATATATACACATACATATACACATGTACATATACACACGTACATATATACACTCATATATATATATATATATACATACATATGGAGGCGAGGTGGCAAAATGAAACGTTAAGGCTTGAGTATGGAGCTTTATTCAGAACCAGACGTTTCGACCTCTTGGGCCTTCCTCAGTGGACTGAATACAGAATAAGAATCAAAGTCCGTCAACAGCTTACATTGTGATCTGACGACCTTGCGTGACCTCATCTCGGTCTCGTTGTCCCCCCACACTCGCCAACTACCAGCTGTGCGGACGTCTGAGCCCAGGACATGAACCCCTTATGAGTATTTGTTGTTTTCTCGGTGGCAATGTATGCCGCCTCCAAAGCTTTCCTTTTCTTTTTTCATAGTTTCCTATGTAGAACGTGGGCTTCTTTCCAGTTTGATAAATGATTATCTTCATCGATGTGAACTACTAGGGCATTTGATGTTCTGTGATATTTCACATCCCTCTTGTGTTCTTCTAGTCTTTTGTCCATGCCGCGTCCTGTCTCACCGATGTCAATTTTCTCATAGCCTGTACAAGGAATTCTATAAACAACACTTTTATTTTCTTGTAAATTCTCTGTTTCTGGTAAACTCGCCAATTCTCTTTCCCGCTAATGTTACTAAATCTATTCTGGTGTTCTTTAAAAAACTACTAATTATTGGTGCGTATCTAGAGTTAGGAACTGAAATAAATATTTTGTCCTTGCTGGTGCTGTTGTCTGTAGATGTGGTGTTCCTTTCCATAATTTTGATGGCTTTGTGTTTTAATTTCATATGAAATTTCATATGAAATTTCATATAAAATTTCTTATGATATTAAAACATTGTAGTTCGTACAGTGGGGAGCCCGCCGTGGCTCAGTTGGTATAGCGCAGCTCTGGTAATCGCGTGGGTATTTCGGGCATATGTTCGAATCCTGGCCCCTGCGCAGAGGTTAGAAAGGGCATCCACTCTGAGTAATGGCCCCCGGCCTCTGCTCACCTCGGACCAGAGGTGGGTTGGTGATATCTCTGTGTGATACATAAGCTTCTTCCTGGTATCGTCACTACAATAATGGTATACCATGGAGGACATTGTCTCCTGCGTTCTTGTATAAACAGTTCCGGACCACCGACAAGGTTGAAAAAAGAAAAGAAAAGAGAAAAAAAAAAAAAAAAAAAAAAAAAAACGGCCTACGCCACCGAGAATATATGATGGATTTAAATATGAATGATGTAATTCGTGTACATTAGATTCGAAAAACAATTATAAAAAATATAAGAAAAAAATATTCTCAGCAACCTATAGAAAGTGTCGCTACTAATACATCATCACCACCAACAGCAACAAATATTGATACTTCTGCTATCATTACACCACCACTGCAGTCACCACTACCACCGCCATTACTATCACCACTACTATCACCATCACCACTACCATCATCACTTCTAACAAAAACAATGGCATTACTATTACAAGGGACACCACATTTGTCAATATATCCCGACGATACAGTGGTACCGCTCTCGACTGCTAATTCAGCGATCCGAGTTCAAGTCCCACCCAGCGCTGAATATTTCCTCATCATCGCACTGAGAACCGGAGTTAAGCGAGTGTGTGATTCACCATGGTCTTGGGTCACGTGTTGGGCTCGCGAGCGACAGCTATTTCCCTTCCGGAAGAACGCTCAGAGCTCATATATGACTGATCTATGGGTATTGCTGTGACCTTACACGCACACACACCCAACTCCTCGCCCACGAGAGTTGGAGTAACAACCCGCAGCGCAGCGATACTGAAATCATTTCAGCCCTGGGCGGGATTCGAACCCGGACCGCCTTAGCGGCAGCCGGGAACTAACCACTGCGCCACTAGAGTGAGTGAGTGACTGAGTGTGTGTGTGTGTGTGTGTATGTGTGTGTGTGTGTGTGTATGTGTGTGTGTGTGTGTGTGTGCGTCTGCGTGTGTGTGTGCGCGCGTGTGTGTGTGCGTGCGTCTGCGTGTGTGCGCGCGCGCGCGTGTGCGCGTCTGCGTGCGTCTGCGTGTGTGTGTGTGTGTGTGTGTGTGTGTGTGTGTGTGTGTGTGTGTGTGTGTGTGTGTCTGTGTGTCTGTCTCTGCTGTAAGGTCACAGCATTATACTCAGAGATCGGGCCATATACGAGCCCAAAGCTCTCATCCGTGAGGGTGATAGCTGTCGACCACCAACCCAACACGTGATCAAAGACCGTGGTGAATCACTGACTACCATGCCCATCACGAATTACTCCACTATTACCACCAGCACCGCCATTACCCCAGCACCGAGATTACCTCCAGCACGGCCACTACCACAAGCACCGCCATTACCTCCAGCACCGTCATTACCTCCAGCACCGTCATTACCTCCAGCACCGTCATTACCTCCAGCACCGCCATTACCTCCAGCACCGCCATTACCTCCAGCACCGCCATTACCTCCAGCACCGCCATTACCTCCAGCACCGCCATTACCTCCAGCACCCTCATTACCTCCAGCACCGCCATTACCTCCAGCACCGCCATTACCTCCAGCACCGCCATTACCTCCAGCACCGCCATTACCTCCAGCACCGCCATTACCTCCAGCACCGCCATTACCTCCAGCACCGCCATTACCTCCAGCACCGCCATTACCTCCAGCACCGCCATTACCTCTAGCACCCCCATTACCTCCAGCACCGCCATTACCTCCAGCACCCCCATTACCTCCAGCACCATTACCTCCAGCACCGCCATTACCTCCAGCACCGCCATTACCACCAACACCACCTCAGACACTATCACCACCGGCTTTACTTACTCCTGGCGTCGTTCCTTCGTCATTTATCTTTGTGCGATCCATTCATCTCTTCTCTTCCTTCATTTTTCTTCTATTTTTAGCGCCCTATTTACTCTTCTTCTCCTTTCCTCCCTTCTTTTCTCCCTCTCCCCTTTTTCTTCTTTCTCCATTTGTAAATTCATATATCAGTTTCATTTCTTTCTCACCTAGTCTTCCCTTATTTTTTTTAATTTATCCATTTATTCTGCCTCCTCTTTCCCTCTAATTACTTTGACCTTCTGATATAATCCATCTCTTCCTCCTCCTCCTCCTCCTCTCCCTCCTCCTCCTCCTCTCCCTCCTACCCCTTCTCTTCCTCCGCAACTAACCGTGATTTGCCCTAACAAGGGGTTTCTCACACTCCACTGTATAGGATTGGGATGGTGGGTAAAAAATATATATATATATAATAAAATACAATAAAATGAATAAATATATATAATAAATAAAGATAAATAAAAATAAACAAATAAAAAACAAAAAAATAAACAAAATTAAAATATATAAAAACAAAGATAAAAACAAATTAGATAAATAATAAATAAATAAATAAATATCCCTCTTGGTAGCTCAATTAAGAAACAATTACAAATCACGTAAGCTTTTTAATCCATCAAAAATGAAGACTCGCTATGTAGACCAATTCTATTACCAGATACGTCTATTTAGTGATATAGTTTGCATAGATAAAAGACGTCCAATTACCTCATTTCTCGTAACGTCTGACGATCTTGTTCTTCTGATGGAGGGCACTAAGAAAAAAAAAAAATAATAAAATAATATAAAACAAAAAATACATAAAAAATAAACAAATGAATAAATATAAATAAATAAAAATAAATAAAATAAAATAAAAGAAATCGCCTCATGGTACCTATTTGTTTACAACACTGAATAAAAAAAAATAAAAAAAATACATAAAAATAAACAAATAAATAAACAAATAAACAAAAATAAATAAAATAAAACAAAACAAAAAATCGTCTCATGGTACCTATTTGTTTACAACACTCGTTATTTTCTTCCCGCCCCCACCGTCTTCCCTACTATCCAGTCCTCCTTCGGAACAATTCCCTATTCCCTGACAACACCCATACTCTCTCATCACCTCCATCTCCCCATATCCATCCTCCATTACCACACTCCCTCCCTCCACTCCCTCTCCATCCCCAACAACCTCCATCCAGCGAGATCACCTCCATCTCCACCAGTCTGGACTAATTGGGGCTGCTCCTGATGGTCGCCACGTTGTGGTAAATTTATCGTTGCGGTGGGCTGAGGCCGCGTCTGATCCGGTCTGATCCGGACTGCTGCGGAATAGACCAACATTCTCTGGTGACAGGGGAAAGAGTGGTATGACAAGAAGCAAAAGGCTGTGTTATGCGGTGCTGTTTCCTCTTGCACATGTAGATACACAATATATATATATAATATATATATATATATATATATATATATATATATATATATATATATACATATACACATACATACATACATACATACACGAGCACTCTCTCTCCCCCTATCTCTCTCTCTCTCTCTCTGTGTGTGTGTGTGTGTGTGTGTGTGTGTGTGTGTGTGTGTGTGTGTGTGTGTGTGTGTGTGTGTGTGTGTGTGTGTGTGTGTGTGTGTGTGTGTGTGTGTGTGCGCGCAAATATACATGTATATGAATGTGTGTATAATCTTGAATTCTGTTACCTGTGGCATCTTTACACAGCTCCCTAGAAACAGCGTGAACCAAATTTTATCCACATTCTCTATAGGTCTTGAGGATAAATCACTAATTATAGTCTCAGTCTCAGAAATTCCGTTTCTGGACTACGATCCTTGACCCATGTCTAGTCATTATTATCGTATCAATCATCAGAGATCTCGCCAATTTGACATATATTTCGCTTTGATGTGATATTCATTGGCATTAGTCTTTGCAAAAATGTTTATAAACCAAATTCAGTATTTTTTTTCTCGCATTTATTTTCAATTATTTGTAAAGAACTTCGTCTTCATTCCAGTTCGACAAATGTCCGAATTTGTGTCCAGGTTGGACAAGAGGATGTCTTGTGTAGTTTCAAGTTATTCTTGTATTCTGTTAGGTCTTTCGATTTTATTCAGTATTGTTTGATTCACAGCCTTTACATGGAATATGATTAATATACTGTATATACTGGGGTCATTATCTTTCTACAATATACATATACCAAAGGCTTTTTCCCCCTACATGGGGGTAGCCAAAAAAGAAAAAGGCATAGAAACCACTCCCACCCATTCCATTTCCTATATATTCCACTCCCCTCCACCCTCCTCCCTCTTATCTTGGCCCCTTCTGGATGACGGGTCATCCCTGCATCCTGTCCACTGCCCCGGGTCAGAAGCAGTGTCGCAAGACACAGCACATCCACAGCAAAGCCGCTTCATAAATTCGGCGAACCACCCTCTCCGTCCCCTCATGCAGAAAAGGAGAAGACGGTGAGAAATCCCTTCGAGCTGCGTCAAATTTCTCATAAAAAAATGAGTTCTCATCCCAATTTTCATAAGAAATTTGTCAATTACCTATTTTTTAACAGAAAAAAAATTACACTTAAATCCTCGAAAAGTCTTGGCTTACTGATTTCATGAAACCTAAGTTCTCTCTCTCATTTTCCAAATCAAACTTTTACCCAAAGCGTTTTTTGACAATCAGTTGCTATCATTACAGTGTAAGATTTCACTCAATGAAAAAATGGTTTAGAATGTGAATTATAGTGATATTTCAGGGACATGACATATAGAATGACATGACATATACAAGACATATATTTCAGGGACATGACATATAGAATGACATGACATATACAAGACATATATTTCAGGGACATGGCATATAGAATGACATGACATATACAAGACATATTTCAGGGACATGGCATATAGAATGACATGACATATACAAGACATATATTTCAGGGACATGGCATATAGAATGACATGACATATACAAGACATATATTTCAGGGACATGGCATATAGAATGACATGACATATACAAGACATATATTTCAGGGACATGGCATATAGAATGACATATACAAGACATATATTTCAGGGACATGGCATATAGAATGACATGACATATACAAGACATATATTTCAGGGACATGACATATAGAATGACATGACATATACAAGACATATATTTCAGGGACATGGCATATAGAATGACATGACATATACAAGACATATATTTCAGGGACATGACATATAGAATGACATGACATATACAAGACATATATTTCAGGGACATGACATATAGAATGACATGACATATACAAGACATATATTTCAGGGACATGACATATAGAATGACATGACATATACAAGACATATATTTCAGGGACATGACATATAGAATGACATGACATATACAAGACATATATTTCAGGGACATGACATATACAAGACATATATTTCAGGGACATGACATATACAAGACATATATTTCAGGGACATGGCATATAGAATGACATGACATATACAAGACATATATTTCAGGGACATGGCATATAGAATGACATGACATATACAAGACATATATTTCAGGGACATGACATATAGAACGACATGACATATACAAGACGCTCTTTAAGGTTCAATGGCTTCTGTTGACTCCCACGTATCATTGCCCTCCTAGTACGTAGGGCACAGGCGAGAGCAATGGTAGCATCAAAGGAATTCGTTACTAAAGCTTCACCACTTTATCCATTGTTATTATGTTATTGAATTAAGATTGATGGGAGTGGGCTCGTGGCGTGCTCGACTCGCATTCACTTAGTTCTGGGTTCGAATCCCACATTTCTCCCTAATTCCCTGCAGTCACTGCTACCTAAGCCCATAGGGCAAAGGTGACTGCTTCGGCCGCAATTACTCACCTTCTTGGGGAGTTCTCGGGGGTAAAAGGGATATAATTTCCTCTAAACTCTGCATTCTGTTGATTAACTTTATAGATATTTGTCTCTGCAAGTACAAGTAACCATCTAGTGAGCGCTAAAACAATTGTTTGTTTTCAGAGATTAGATTAGGTCATGGATGAGGATGATAGGTGGTAACGTACACGGAACTGCCTGGTGTAGGCCTTATGGTCTCTTGTAATTCCCTCCATTCTATGTTCTTATGCGTACAACCTATTTTTAAGGGGTCTGAAGAAAGAGGTGCTCACTTATATGGCAACGCCTCTAGCCAATTTGATGGAGCTGTTGCGATACACATGGGTTTAGTTTTTTTCTAGAATTCTCTGGAACAATATATATTTAAATCATTACTGTCACTTGATGTCACCGATTTGAGCAAAATTAGGTTTAAGACGGAAATAGGCAGGAACTGGTTTATTAGTAGAGTGATTAACGAATAGAATAAGACTTGGTAACCATATAATGAGCGTTTAAACACTCATATTATATATATATATATATATATATATATATATATATATATATATATATATATATATATATATATTTAGGGATATTTTTGACTCTCTGCAGACCCCTCCCTCCTTCTCTCCCTCAATCCTCTCTCTTTTTGTTCTCGTTTCTCTCCTCCCTATACACCCCTCCTTACCTTTCTCCTTACCTCCTTCCTTCCCTCCCGCCCTCAATTATCTTCATTCTTGTTCTTCCTTCCTCCCTCTTTCCCTCCCTCCCTCCCTCCCTTCGAAACATAGTATACTCGTATATCTGGATGATTAGTCTCTCACTTTGACTTGAGGTGTCAATGAATTATTTTAATCTAGGGTATTTTTAACTTCCTTTACACTCCTCCTTACCTTTCCACCTTACCTCTGTCCTTCCCTCTCTCCCTCCCTCATTTCTCTTCCTTCTTGTTCTCCCTCCTTCCTTCCTTCCCGTTGAAGCATATACCTAGATGACAACATTCTTCCTAGGACCTGAGGTGTCATTAAACTGAGGTATTTTGATTTAGGGGAAATTCAGGGGATTTTTTTATTCCCTAAAGATCCCTCCCTCCCTCACTCAGTCCTCCTCCTCCATGTTCTTCCTTCCTCACTCCCTAGCGCTGAAACAGAGTATATATCTACATGACTCTTTCCCTAGAACTAGGTGTCACTGAACTGGGGCATTTTGATCTAGGGAAATTTTGAGGGAATTTTTGACTGCCTATAGACCCTTCTCTTTTTGAACCGGCTCTTCTTGTTCCCTATTCCTCCCTCCATGCCCACTCCCGAGCTGATGAAAGAAGAACGTAGGTCTCTTTCTTGCATACAAATGTTACAAATGGGGTGGGGTGGGGGTGGGGTTCACGGGAAAGGAGAAACGTATATATATATTCACCTACGCAATAATTGCTTCTTGCTGAAATTCCCTCTTGTGCAAGCACCAATCCCCCTCTTCGAATCACGCTCACTCGACAAGGTCCGAGTTACATCCGTCTGTTGTCAGTCTTGTTTTATCATTTCTAATTGAAGCTCAACAGAACTACCCGCACAATGCAATGGAAGATGTGAGGAAGCATGGAGGGGCTGGGGGGGGGAGATTGGATTGGGATGGGAAGGGAAGAAGAGGGCGAGTGAGGAAGAGGGGAAGAAGAGGGCGAGTGAGGAAGTATGGAGGGGCTGGGGGGGGGAGATTGGATTGGGATGGGAAGGGAAGAAGAGGGCGAGTGAGGAAGAGGGGAAGAAGAGGGCGAGTGAGGAAGCATGGAGGGGCTGGGGGGGGGAGATTGGATTGGGATGGGAAGGGAAGAAGAGGGCGAGTGAGGAAGAGGGGAAGAAGAGGGCGAGTGAGGAAGAGGGGAAGTGAGGCAGAGGGGAATAGAGGAAGAGGGGAATAGAGGAAGAGGGTAATAGAGGAAGAGGAGAATAGAGGAAGAGTGGAATAGAGTAAGAGTGGAATAGAGGAAGGGGGGAATAGGGGAAGAGGGAAATAGAAGAAGAGGGGAATAGAGGGCAGGTGAGGGAGAGGGCAGGTGAGGGAGAGGGCAGGTGAGGGAGAGGGCAAGTGAGAAAAAGGGCAAGTGAGAAAGAGGGCAAGTGAGAAAGAGGGCAAGTGAGAAAGAGGGCAAGTGAGAAAGAGGGCAAGTGAGAAAGAGGGCAAGTGAGGGAGAGGGCAAGTGAGGGAGAGGGCAAGTGAGGGAGAGGGCAAATGAGGAGGGGAAGGGAGGAAGAAGGGAAGGGAGGAAGAGGGGAAGGGAGGAAGAAGGGAAATGCTGAAGAGGAGAAGGAAGAGGAAAAAGGAGGAAGAGAGAAAGGAAGAAGGAAAAGGAGGAAGAAGGAAAGGGAGGAAGAAGGAAAGGGAGAAAGAGGGAAAGGGAGAAAGAGGGAAAGGAAGAAAGAGGGAAAGGGAGAAAGAGGAAAAGGAAGATGGGAAGGGAGGAAAGAGGGAAGGGAGGAAAGGGGGAAGGGAGGAAAAGAGGAAGGTAGAAAGGTAGGGAAAGGAGGAAGAGAGAAAGGGAAGAAAGGAAGAGAGGAAGAGGGGAATTGAGGACGAGGGGAAAGGAGGACAAGGGGAAGTGAGGAAGAGGGGAAGTGAGGAAGAGGGGAAGGGAGGAAGAGGGGAAGGGAGGAAGAGAGGAAGGAAGAGGGGAAGGGAGAGGGGAAGGAAGAGGGGAAGGAAGAGGGGAGGAAGAGAGAAAGGGAGGAAGAGGGAAAGGGAGGAAGAGGGAAATGGAGGAATAGGGGAAGGGAAGAAGGGAAGAGGGGAAGAGGGGAAGGAACAGGGAAGGTAGGGAGGGAACGGAAGAGGGGAAACGAGGGGAAAGGAGGAAGAGGTAAAGGGAGGAAAAGAGGAAGAAAGAGGGGAAGTGAGGAAGAGGGCAAGTGAGGAAGAGGGCAAGTGAGGAAGAGGGCAAGTGAGGAAGAGGGCAAGTGAGGAAGAGGGCAAGTGAGGAAGAGGGCAAGTGAGGAAGAGGGCAAGTGAGGAAGAGGGCAAGTGAGGAAGAGGGCAAGTGAGGAAGAGGGCAAGTGAGGAAGAGGGCAAGGGAGGAAGAGGGCAAGGGAGGAAGAGGGCAAGGGAGGAAGAGGGCAAGGGAGGAAGAGGGCAAGGGAGGAAGAGGGCAAGTGAGGAAGAGGGCAAGTGAGGAAGAGGGCAAGGGAGGAAGAGGGCAAGGGAGGAAGAGGGCAAGTGATGAAGAGGGCAAGTGAGGAAGAGGGCAAGTGAGGAGGAGGGCAAATGAGGAAGATGACAAATGAGGAAGAGGGGAAGGGAGGAAGAGGGGAAGGGAGGAAGAGGGGAAGGGAGGAAGAGGGGAAGGGAGGAAGAGGGGAAGGGAGGAAGAGGGGAAGGGAGGAAGAGGGGAAGGGAGGAAGAGGGGAAGGGAGGAAGAGGGGAAGGGAGGAAGTGGGAGAACAGTGGAAGAGGATAAGGGAGAATAGGGTAAGATGGAGAGAAAATGGAAAGCGAGTGTCACGAAGAAAAACGAAAAACAATTATTCAAGTCCAAATTTATTCTTGCAAACGGCCACGTATCAGGACTTTTCAAATACATTGTTCATATATTAATACGGTTGTATATACAATAGTCATTTTATGAATAAATCTGTGATCAAGATTTATTTGAGATCACTATTGTATTACTACAACAAGAATGAATTATACATTTCTGTAGATTCTATACAGTAGACGATGGGTTAGTTTGAAGTGTTCATATTGGTGTCCGGTGAAGCAGAATGAGAAAGGAGAAGAGGAAACAGAAAGAGGAAGAGAGAGAGGGAGACGGAGAAAGCGAGAAAGATAGAGAGAGAGAAAGAGCGAGAAAGAAATCGAGAAAGAGCGAGAGAGAAATCGAGAAAGAGCGAGAGAAATCGAGAAAGAGCGAGAGAGAAATCGAGAAAGAGCGAGAGAGAAATCGAGAAAGAGCGAGCGAGAGGTAGAGAGAGAGAGAGAGAGAGAGAGAGAGAGAGAGAGAGAGAGAGAGAGAGAGAGAGAGAGAGAGAGAGAGAGAGAGAGAGAGAGAGAGAGAGAGAGAGAGAGAGAGAGAGAGAGAGAGGAGAGAGGAGAGAGAGAGGAAAGAGACGAGGATAAAAAAGAGACGAGACGAGGAAAGAGACGAGGAGGGGAAGAGACGAGGAGAGGAAGAAACGAGTAGAGGAAGAGACGAGGAGAGGAAGAGACAAAGAGAGGAAGAAAGGAAGTGAGAAACCGAGGAAGAGAGAAAGCAAGGAAGGGACAAAGAGAGGAAGAGAGGAAGAGACGAAGAGAGATAGCGATGAAGAGAAAGAGACGAACAGAGGGAGACAGGGAGAGGCGAAGAGGCGAAAAGACGAGGAGACAAAGAGAGTCGAAGAGAGAAATAGACGAAGAGAGGTAGAGAAGAAGATAATAGCCGAAAAGAGGAGACGAAGAGAGGAAGAGACGAAGAGAGTGCAAAACATCTCATAAACATCACTAGACAAAGAGACGTAAAGAGAAAGAGGAAGAGAGAAAGAGAAAGAAAGGGACGAGGAGAGAAATAGTGAAACAGAGTGCAAGACATCTCAAACATGACTACGAGAGGACGAGAGGAAGAGAGGAAGAGAACTCCAGTTCTCTCATAAATATCATTACCTTTTATCTGTTCTATGAAGAATTTCTCCCCGCCGAATTTATGAAGCGGCCTTGCTGTGTCTTGCGACACTGCTTCTGACCCAGGGTAGTGGACAGGATGCAGGGATGACCCGTCATCCAGGAGGTGCCAAGATGGGAGGGAGGGAAGAGGGTATAGGGGAGTGGAATATATAGGAAATGGAATGGGTGGGAGTGGTTTCTATGCCTTTTTCTTTTTTGGCTACCCCCCCCCGTGTAGGGGGAAAAAGCCTTTGGTTTATGTATGTATGTACGTCTGAAGAATGCGTAGTAAGATAAGATGACATCAGGTTTAATCAGTACCTAATGCAGAGCTTCGTCCTAGCAAGACTCTACGGTTATGGAAACAAGACAAGAAAGCCCGTGGCTATACGGAAGGATGGTATATCACGTTGGAGTCTCGAGGTTGGTATGGAAAGGATGCGTAGTATGGGCACCTTGGTATGTGGCGTTGGTATGATGGTATGCTAGGCACTCAGCCCTTTCGTTGATCATTTGTGCTTCTGTTCTGGTTGCCTACAGGCGATTTTATTCAGATGTTTTAAGAATAAAGTAGTTTTTTGTTGATGTCGGTAGGCAATATTTTTCACTAGATGCGAACTCTTTGCCAAGTAGAACATAAGAGAATATGAATGGATTAGATTGCAAGAGACCATAAGGCCTATACTTAGCAGTTCCATAGAGTTATGTTAACTATTCTCTTGGTAAACCATTTCTTACCATTTCACCGATACTATGGCTACCGCCATGTGATTTTATTCACCATGGGAGAAACCCTCCGCGCAGTGTATGGCCCTGTTCACACTAGCGGTTTGAACCGAGCGGAAACTGCGGTGGTACCGCAGAGTCAAGAAAAACTGCGCGGTTGCGTGTGAACGCCTCCATTGACTTCCACTGTGACTGAACCGCGAGTGTGAACAGCGCCTCGATTTCAGCTGAGGCTGGAACCCGTTTAGTGACTTGCTGTAGAGGACACACATGCTGTGTATGTTTTGTGTTTGACATTGTGTTTTGTGTGTTTACCAGTGCGCTGGGTTTTTACTCCTGCAACATGTGTGTTTTTTGTGTTTAGTGGGTGTGTACGTGTTTATTTTTTCTCTATGGTGTGTGCGTGTATATGTGAATGTGTGCATGTGTGTGTACGAGATTTCGTATGCGAGTTTATGTACAAGTTTGTATGTGTGTGTGTGTGTGTGTGTGTGTGTGTGTGTGTGTGTGTGTGTGTGTGTGTGTGTGTGTGTGTGTGTGTGTGTGTGTGTGTGTGTGTGTGTGTGCACGAATTAGAGAGAAAACGAAAGAGCGAGAGTGAGGGACAGTGTAATAGAGAGAGCGAGATCGAGATCGAGTGAAAAAGAGCTTGAGCTATTCGCTGCTTCATCAACGCTCTTATACCACTGCATCTAGCAGAAGCAGGAACAGCGGCAGTAGGAGCACCAGCAGGAACAGCAGAAGAAACAGTAGGAGGAGAAGTAGCAGCAGCAGAAACAGTGGCAGTAGGAACACCAGCAGGAACAACAGCAGTAGTAGTAGCAGCAACAGAAACAGCAGGAACAGTAGCAGCAGGAACAGCAGGACTAACAGGAGCAGCAGTAGCAGCAGCAGCAGCAGGAGCTCCAGCAGAAACAGCAGGAATTGCATGACGAGGAGCAGCAGCAGCAGGAGTACCAGCAGGAACACTAGCAGGAGCAGCAGCAGGAACAGGAGGAGGAGGAGGAGCAGGAACGCCAGTAGGAGCAGCAAAAGGAGCAGCAGCAGGAGCAGCTGCAGGAACAACACCAACAGGAACAGCAGGAGGGGTAGCAGCAGTAGGAACAGCAGTAGTAGTAACAGGAACAGCAGGAAATGCAGCAGCAGAAGCGCCAGCAGGAACAGCAGCAACAGGGCAACAGGACAACAGGAACAGCAGGAGCAGCAGTAGGAGCAGAGTCAGCAGAAACAGCAGCAGGAGGAATAGCAGCAGCAGCAGGAACAGCAGCAGGAACAGCAGCAGTAGCAGCGGTAGGAACAATAGCAGCTGGAGCAAGAGCAGAGGCAGCAAAAACAGTAGGAACAACAGCAGGAGTACCAGCAGCAGCAGGAGCAGCAGGGCCTCAATTAGTGTCCCCCAACTTTCCGTCTCTAGTTATTCAGCTTCACTCAAATGCCATTTCCGCCCACGTTAGGGATGCCGTGACCACATCCATATTCGTCTACTCACCCCCATAGTCCTCTCCTCAACTGAATAAAACCATCGAATATTAACAACATTGATAATTGTTTCCATAATGGCTGGTAAAGCTCGTTTCACACCTATCAACTTTTCGCCGTATGCCGTCCACGACACGACGTCGTGCTCTCAACTAACTATGGTTGTCTATAAACGCTGTCACACGTGGTCGTGACGTGTGAAAGCGTCCATAGACAAGCCATGGGTATATGAGAGCCCGACGTCGTGTCGTGGACTGCGCACGGTGAAAAGTCGATCCGTGTAAAACGAGTCTATTGGTCCTTGTGTTATTTTTGTGTCACCTGCTGAGAGTGGGAAGGGCGCAGGTGTCTGTTTTCAGCTCTCCAAAGCTCTTCGTCTAAGGAAACCGAGTGCCAGCCCGTCGGGTATGTGACACAGTTGAAGTGGACGGGTTTTAAAAATGCGAATAAATGAGTAAATAAATTAATAAATAAAAAAGATAAAGCATGAATAAACAAGCAAAAAGAAAAATAATCCAAGAAATAAAATATCAAACAGATTAAAAAAAAAATCAAAACAAAATTATAAACAAATTGATAACTAAATAATAATGTAGATGAATAAAGTCAAACAAATAAAAATAGATAAAATAATAGATTAACGAATGAATAGATGAATTGATAAATACAGGAAATAAAACAAGACCATTATCTTAGTAAAGAATTACAATACAATACAATTACAATTACAATACAATACAATCCTCTACATTACTAAGTCAGCCAAAAGCGAGCAAAATCACTTTGTCATCAAAAACAAAATGTACAAAAAATTTCATTTCACCAATGGCATTACCTCGAAACACTTTTTTTCTAAGCTGAATAAAACGGTTTGGCACCAACTAGATGAAAACGCGTAGTCATTATCTCAGCGAAGCAGCTAATTTATACATTGTTAACTCCTGTAGCGCATGATCCTAACCTCAGTTCTGGTTCCAATCGGAATAGAATTAATCATTTTTTCCCGAAAAAAAAGGATACTCAATAATTGAATACATGAAAAATAAAATTAGAAAATAACTATCTTTCTTGGGCCAATCCAATTCTCAATCATACCCCTTACACTCTCTGGAAAGACGCAGAGTGCGGGGTGATCTAATAGGGGTGTTCAAGTGGATCAAACGCTTTAACAAGGGTGATGCAAATAAGGTTATCATATTAAAACAACAGGGCAGGAGTCGCAGTAATGGTTATAAACTGGACAGCTTTAGATTTAAAAAGGAAATAGGCAAGAATTGGTTTACTAATAGGGTGGTCGACGAATGAAATAAACTTAGTAACCATGTAGTAAGCGCTGAAACTATCAGTTGTTTTAAGAAACGATTAGACAACTTTATGGATGGGGATGACAGGTGGTGATGGATACGGAGCTGCCTAGTGCAGGCCTTATGGTCTCTTGCAGTCTCCTTCATTCTTATGTTCTTATATTCTTATGTTCTTACTACTTTCTTGATCCTTTGTTCTATTGACCTCTTTTACCACGTCTCATATCACTTCACTCATTTTTCGTGTGCAGTCGCATAAGTGATAAGTGATGTGTCTTGCTGCATCGCTTCTGGTCCAAGTAGCGAGTTGGGGGACAAGGAAGGTCCTTCACCAACAAGGAACTAAGATCAATGGGAGAACAGAGATCTATGTTGGATGGGTGACGGATAAGTGACGGATAGGTGACGGATGGGTGACAGATGGGTGATGAATGGGTGACGGATGGGTGACGGATAAGTGACGGATAGGTGACGGATGGGTGACAGATGGGTGACGGATGGGATTTGGGTATTGGATGAGTGACGGATAGGTGACGGATAGGTGACGGATGAGTTACGGATGAGTTATGGATGGATGACTGATGAGTGACAATTAGGTGACGCATGGGTTACGTATGGGTGACGGATGGGTGGCGGATGTGTGACGGATGTGTGACGGATGGGTGACGGATGAGTTACGGATGAGTTATGGATGGATGACGGGTGGGTGACAAATAGGTGACGAATGGGCTACGTATGGGTTATGGATGGGTGACGGATGGGTGACGGATGAATGTCGGATGGGTGACAGATGAGTGACAGATGGGTGTCGGATGGGTGACAAATAGGTGACACATGGGTTACGTATGGGTTATGGATGGGTGACAGAAGGGTGACGGATGGATTCGAGATGCGTGAGCGGTGGGTGCGTGCACGGATATACCTTGTTTGGCTACCTCATTTATTAGGGGGAAAAGACTTTTTGGTATATAGATAATTATATAGATATATGTATTTAAACAGACTACTTTTGTGACTACATAAAGAGGCGCTGCTTATTGCTGAAAAAAAAGATTGGAATTACACCATCTCATGTCATCCACAAAGAACTGTTTTACATAAGCTTTACATAAGTTTTATATAAATTGCGCAGAAAGAGTACACAGTTTTATTATTTTATACTCTCAAAAATATTTCTTTCGCCACCATCAGCAAACATCAACGCCAGCATAAACGCCAGCAACGCTACCACTAACACCAGCAAAGCTACCGCAAACACCACCAACGCTACCGCAAACACCAATGCTAGCGCAATCACCACCAACGCTACCGCAAACACCACCAACGCCACCGCAAACATCACCAACGCTACCGCAAACATCACCAACGATACCGGAAACATCACCAACGCTACCGCAAACATCACCAACGATACCGGAAACATCACCAACGATACCTCAAACATCACCAACGCTACCGCAACCATCACCAACGCTACCGCAAACGTCACCAACGTTATCGCAAACATCACCAGCACTACCGCAAACATCATCAACGTTACCACAAACATCAACGCTACCGCAAACATCACCAACGCTACCGCACACATCACTAACGCTACCGCACACATCACTAACGCTACCGCAAACATCACTAACGCTACCGCAAACATCACCAACGCTACCGCAAACATCCCCAACGCTACCGCAAACATCGCCACCACAAACGTCACCAACGCTACCGCAAACATCGCCACCACAAACATCGCCGCCACAAACATCGCCACCGCAAACATCGCCGCCACAAACATCGCCACCGCAAACATCGCCACCGCAAACATCACCACCGCAAACATCACCACCACAAGCATCACCAAAAACATCACCACCACAAACATCATCACTACCACCAACACCATCACCGCCAGCATCACCACCAACACCACCGCCAGCACCACTGTCAATAACACCGACAACACCACCGCCAACACCACCACGAACACCACCGCCAGCACCAACACCACCACCATCACCACCAACACCACCGCCAGCACCACCAACACTACTGCCAACACCACAACTACCACCAACACCATAACCAACAGTAAGGGAAGCAACAGAACACAACAACAGCAAGACCTCTAGCAATAGTAAAATAACGCCCTATTAATTTCTTTTTTGGTTATCGCCAGTCAATTTCATTCTGCCAAAGGTCCGAGCATACCCGCCACCTCGTTAGCGAACTGTCCCAAATGATGACAATTTTCTCTCCTAATGTGCCCACAACGAGCCACATAGATTATTTCCAGAGGTTTTGGAAAAAAAAAAATAATTTGCATAATGGCTCATTGGCTAAAGTGTTTGTGGGATTCGGAAACCTTTTAACAACTCAATATTGTCTGAAAAAATTGAGCGATTTTATTTTGTGTTTTCGTATTAATGGATTTCTGATCGAAGCGAGGTGGCTAATGTGATGAAATCATTTAGGATTTACCATATAATTAGTCCAAAGTGTCTGATGCAACCTGGGTAACCTTTTTCATACCAAATAGATTTACATATCACTACAATGAATGCATAGATTAATCTTAAAGCATAATTCTATATAAAAACATTCAAGATTATACTATACACAAGTTGGCACGGGATATGTTTGTGATTATACTTACAAACAAAAAGAGCATTTGATAAAAGTATAAATATTTCTGTTACTGATTAATTTATAGGTTTATAATGATAAAACGAGGAATACAATGTCACATATATATGATTGTAGGTCTAAACCTGCAAATATGTGAATTAAATTTATAAAATATAAGAGAATACTAGAAATATTGATATATATATACATATCAACTTACGCGCGCGCGCACACACACACACACACACACACACACACACACACACACACACACACACACATCGTGACGCAGTTGGTAGAGTTCCCGGCTGCCGCTACGGAGGTCCGAGTTCAAATCCCGCCTAGGGGTGAAATAATTTCAGTATTGCTGCGCTGCAGGTCGTTACTCTAACTCTCGTGAGCGGGGAATTGGGGGTGTATGAGCGTGTAAGGTCACAGCATTACCCACAGATCGGTCATATATGAGCTTTGAGCTCTCTTCCGGGAGGGAAATAGCTGTCGATCACGAGTCCAACACGTGATCCAAGACCATGGTGAATCATACACACACACACACACACACATACTGAAGATACTTCATCACTACGAGTATGACGTCATCCTGAAAATTGAACGATTGGGAACCTTTAGACTTCATCAGTCAAAATTTCGTGAAAACCAGGATCGTGGAACCTTTTCATTAGTCTTCATTGAGGAACAACCGGAGGCTGGTTTTTGGGGTCTAAGGGACATAAAGGTGTTATCGCATTAGGCTATTTTTCCTCCGACTCCTGGCGGAGATTTGAAGCCCACACATTTCCGGAAGGTATCTGGTATGCTGGAGGAAGGTAATTTACCTCCAGCGTATGACATCCTTTGTTTTTGTTGTTGAGAAAATAAAATAATTTGCTATACTGATTTTACGGCGGGAAAAGTACATTTTGTTTATTATCATTTTCATTGCTTAAACCCACCCTTATTAAACAGCGTTGATCTTTCTATTCTTTAGCTTTTCTACGGAAAGGAGACGGTGTTTTGCACAAGAGTATATGAATAAAGGAGACTGCAAGCGACCATAAGGCTTACACTAGGCAGTGCCATCTACCTTACCACCTGTCATCCCTATCCATATAGTTATCTCATCTCTTAAAACCAATTATTTTATTGATCACTATATAGTAATTAGTATTATTCCATTCGATAACCACTTTTGGTAAACCAGTTCTTGCCTATATCCTTCTTAAACCTAAATTTGTCCATTTAAAATTAAGACAAAAGCACGAAACACTGACACCCACACAGGAATAAAAACATACCTACATCATTAACACAGACAAGAAAATACCAACAACAATGCCACAATTAAACAACTAACACCAACTCCTAGTCTCTTTCCAAGAAACCTATTTAAATTCAAACCTAGCGAGAGCTACTGTCCGAGACCACGTGTTGTTTACAAAAGATCTAGAGTCGGTCCAGGGACCGAATGACAGCCTACAGGGCTGCACCAAATTCGACTAAATCAAAGATGGAGACTTCGTCCCTGGAGGTCAAGACTCAAAATTTCTTGAAGAACAGGGGCGACTCAAGAAATTCTTGAAGAATATAGGCGACCTCGGAAGGAGTTTCCAGTGGAAGAACCAATAGCTTCTGGCTCCCGCGTCAGACGCTCTTCGAAATGAAGGCTCAACAATGAGTTCGAAGGAATTTCGGGGACTTTCTGAGCTCTTTCGGGTCCCAAGTGTCCCGTAGTACTGAAGAAGGTAAAGGAAAGTGACAACTAAAGAACTGCGAGTTTCTTGGGGACTTGGACCAATGGGTCCGTCTTGTCACCCTTAATGGAAGGTAAAACCCAGAAGGGAGATGGAATGGGAGGAGATGCGAGAAAGGAGAATACAAAATGGTGCGTGCAAAGAAACTTCAACAGGAACAATATAAGCACATGTTTACTTTCATAGACTTAGCACACACAGGCACGCACAAACATGGGTACATGAAAATAAAACATATGTCTGGGCAAGTGACAGTCACCAACCCATTTGTGTGCTCGCTTTTGCTTGTGTACAATGTGTGTGTGCGTGTGTGTGTGTGTGTCAACATACATGTACGTGTGCATGTGCTACATGTGCTAGTGCATGTGCTCATATAATGTGCTTGTGTGCTATTGTGTGTGTTCGCAACATTTCCCAGAATACATTGCGTAGAGAAATAATCATTTTGGTAAAAAAAAAACTGCAGTTTCCATTTGGAAACTCGCATAATTAAAATATAATCTTCCTATTTATATGATTGTTTTAATCCCTCTTCATTTGGAGTTCTCGTGACGTCCTCTGTCACACGGGATAAGTTATGATGGAATAATAATTGCTTTTGTATCAAACACTTTTTTTTCAACATGACCGTTACTGCCACTGCGAGGTAGATAGTCATGAAAGCCTTTGTTAGAACTTCGGAATTTAAGGACATAGATCCTTATAGATGCCACTCGCTGATTCATAACAGATGTTTTAGTAACAATAAAACAAACGAAAGCAAACGAGATAAACAAATAGATATATGGATGGATAGATTGATACATAAATATATATATACATATATATATTATATATATATATATATATTCGTAAATACATATATACCTAGATTCATAGACAGATGCATAGACACACATTCATACATACATACAATGCATACATTAGGTAAATAACATAAATTACACTGACTGAAGATACCGACAAACCTATCGCTCAAGGTATGAATTATCATGGCCTCTTAGAATAATAAACGCTTTACTTCTTAGGACTAAGGATATTAAGGAGAAGATAATCAGAATGAATATAGACACGAGAGATGTCAATATAAAAAAGGAAGGGTGAGGGAAGTTATGCAATATATAATGACAAGTTAACACGTAGAGGAAATGATGAAAACGCCTTTCAAGTGGTGATTATCATTGTAGCACATGATATCTAGGATTCTATTAAAAAAATACATTTAGCAAATGAAGGAATTCTATGGAAAAGATACATTTGCTGAGGGAAAGAAAGATCTGCGTTATAATGAGAATAGACACAGATGTATGTTTTTTCCAACAAGGAAGAAAAATTATGTGTATATATATATATATATATATGAGGTGTGAAGACAGAATGAGTGGTAGGGTGGTGAGTTTAAAACGCCAAGAATCCGTTGAAGTTTTATTTCTGACGTTTCGTCCAACTAGGACTTCTTCAGAGTGTACACAAATAGAACAATGACAACTTATATACCCGCACAGCTCACCCCGTTCCCCCTCGGTCAATGCTGCTGCCATCTCTCTTTCGTCTTGCCTCATGGATGATTAGTCCGCTTGCTATCCTCGCCAGCTTGACGAAACCGTCCCGATGGTTGCTGCATGGGAGTGAGGTAATGTATGCTGCCTCAATTGTCCTCCTTTCCTTTCTATCGAGTCCAGTATGGAGCACCTCTGTTTTTTCCCAATCCGGCAAGTGGCCAAATTTGTCGATGTGTACCACTAAAGAGTTAGACGTCCGGTGGGCTTTGATGTCATTTTTGTGCTCAGTTGTCCGCTTGTGAATTCCTCTGCTAGTTTCGCCATAGTAACTAGCGGGGCAGGTTTTACAAGGAATTCTATAAATTAAACTGTTGTCTTCGTTTTCTATTTTGTTTCTAATTTTATTTCTCACAACGTCGCCAATTTTTACCCCCGTGCTGAATGCCAGTTTCAGGCCTGCCTTGGTGAGATTTTGTTCCATGACGTTTGAGCACTTGGAGTTGGGAACGGACAGATACCCACGGTTCTCATCATTAGCCTCTTTTCCTTTGACACCCCTATTTCTTATTTGTAACGCCTTTTCCTTATTTCTATATAAAAAGCCTGCTGGGTAATATAATTTTTTGAAAATATTAAAAATGCAATTAATTTCCTCCTGGAGAAATTCCTCACTACATATCCTAAATGCTCTCAGGAAAAAGCCTATAACGATTCCACTTTTTATTTTGTTGTGGTGTGCGGAGAAGAAATGCACGATGTCGTTTTTGTTTGTGCATTTTCTGTGGACTGAAAATGCTGTCTTGTTACCACGTCTCCATACTACTGTGTCTAGAAAGGCCAGATGGTTATCTTTCTCACGTTCCATTGTGAATTGGATGTCACGTACTATCTTGTTTAACTCTTGTAACTTAACATCCAAATCAGTATCTGCGGGTGCGACGACGAGTACATCATCCACATACCGCATCCAGGTGGAGTCTTGGCCCATTATTCCTATGAAATTGTCTTTCTCTAGTACCTCCATGTACAGAGAGGCTAACACGGCACTGAGAGGACTTCCCATAGCAAGCCCACGACACTGAATATATTCTTCGTTGTTGAAGATTAGAGGACCAAATTTTATACAAAGGGAAATTAGTTTTAAATAATCCTTCTTACCTACAGGCAAATCCTCGTCTTTTACGTCCTTGACTACCTCCTCAGCAGCTTTTAATGCCCCGTCAATAGAAACATTCGTAAAAAGGCTGGTTATATCATACGAAACCATGGTCTTATCTGATAGATCTACGTCCTTCAACCTGTCGATCAGGTCATTTGAGTTTTTAAGGTGGGCTTTGCTCAATGATCCTAATCTGGCAGACAAGGGTTTGGCCAAGTGTCGGGCCAATTTGTGTGGGGCACTGCGGATCCCGGATATGATAAAATACGATAAAATGTTAGAGCTCCTAAGCGACACTACAACATATGTTAAGAAACCCATAGGTTACGCGACAAGGGAAGGGGAAAAATTCAAGAAAGAAGCTAGGAGTATACTCATGAAATCAAACAGAGGCAAGAAATTAGTGGGGTTACTGGAAGAAACTCCTAGACCACCCAGTATGCGTGGACTACCAAAAACGCACAAACCCAACATTCCCATGAGGCCTATCATATCCGGGATCCGCAGTGCCCCACACAAATTGGCCCGATACTTGGCCAAACCCTTGTCTGCCAGATTAGGATCTTTGAGCAAAGCCCACCTTAAAAACTCAAGTGACCTGATCGACAGGTTGAAGGACGTAGATCTATCAGATAAGACCATGGTTTCGTATGATATAACCAGCCTTTTTACGAATGTTTCTATTGACGGGGCATTAAAAGCTGCTGAGGAGGTAGTCAAGGACGTAAAAGACGAGGATTTGCCTGTAGGTAAGAAGGATTATTTAAAACTAATTTCCCTTTGTATAAAATTTGGTCCTCTAATCTTCAACAACGAAGAATATATTCAGTGTCGTGGGCTTGCTATGGGAAGTCCTCTCAGTGCCGTGTTAGCCTCTCTGTACATGGAGGTACTAGAGAAAGACAATTTCATAGGAATAATGGGCCAAGACTCCACCTGGATGCGGTATGTGGATGATGTACTCGTCGTCGCACCCGCAGATACTGATTTGGATGTTAAGTTACAAGAGTTAAACAAGATAGTACGTGACATCCAATTCACAATGGAACGTGAGAAAGATAACCATCTGGCCTTTCTAGACACAGTAGTATGGAGACGTGGTAACAAGACAGCATTTTCAGTCCACAGAAAATGCACAAACAAAAACGACATCGTGCATTTCTTCTCCGCACACCACAACAAAATAAAAAGTGGAATCGTTATAGGCTTTTTCCTGAGAGCATTTAGGATATGTAGTGAGGAATTTCTCCAGGAGGAAATTAATTGCATTTTTAATATTTTCAAAAAATTATATTACCCAGCAGGCTTTTTATATAGAAATAAGGAAAAGGCGTTACAAATAAGAAATAGGGGTGTCAAAGGAAAAGAGGCTAATGATGAGAACCGTGGGTATCTGTCCGTTCCCAACTCCAAGTGCTCAAACGTCATGGAACAAAATCTCACCAAGGCAGGCCTGAAACTGGCATTCAGCACGGGGGTAAAAATTGGCGACGTTGTGAGAAATAAAATTAGAAACAAAATAGAAAACGAAGACAACAGTTTAATTTATAGAATTCCTTGTAAAACCTGCCCCGCTAGTTACTATGGCGAAACTAGCAGAGGAATTCACAAGCGGACAACTGAGCACAAAAATGACATCAAAGCCCACCGGACGTCTAACTCTTTAGTGGTACACATCGACAAATTTGGCCACTTGCCGGATTGGGAAAAAACAGAGGTGCTCCATACTGGACTCGATAGAAAGGAAAGGAGGACAATTGAGGCAGCATACATTACCTCACTCCCATGCAGCAACCATCGGGACGGTTTCGTCAAGCTGGCGAGGATAGCAAGCGGACTAATCATCCATGAGGCAAGACGAAAGAGAGATGGCAGCAGCATTGACCGAGGGGGAACGGGGTGAGCTGTGCGGGTATATAAGTTGTCATTGTTCTATTTGTGTACACTCTGAAGAAGTCCTAGTTGGACGAAACGTCAGAAATAAAACTTCAACGGATTCTTGGCGTTTAAACTCACCACCCTACCACTCATATATATATATATATACATATATATATATATACATATCAGCTTATAGAACCGTTACGAATAAAAGAAAACTTACTTTTTGTAAAAAGAATAGATAAATAGATAAAATAGATAAATAAAATAAAATAAAATAAATGGGCATAATTGAAAGGATTTTTTTTCTTCTAATTTTTGTCTGGAAGATAAGAAGGCGAGGAGACTCCTCCGGGGGGCGCAGAGTACCTGCGGCCGAAGCCACCACCTATGCCCTGTTATGTGCTTTGAGGACTGTTGGGGTAGGTAACACTCGCTGCTGGGATTCTGAGAGGAGTGAGAGTTTCTATCCCACAACTAAGCAAATACGAATCCAGCACAAGCTCCCTTTAAAGAAACAATAAAATAACCATGAATAAACAAATAAATAGATAAAGATAAATAAATAAATCCAACACGATAAGTATCCATAAAAAAAAAAAAAGTTTCAAAATTTTTCTTAGGAAAAAAAATAAAAGCTGAAAATGTTATCTGACAACCTCGTTGGCCAATTCCAACTTTTCCTATTTCCTTATATGATTAAGACCCATTGAGGAGATTACAGAAGGGTGGGTACTTGGAACCCGATCGATTCCCAATGGCTTTTGATCACGCAAACTCCCGCTAAAGGAATTACTCGATTTTTTTTTTCCGTTTCAAGAAGATATCTGATCACATACAAGATTCTTCTCTTGTTTAGCTGTTTATTCGTTTATCTATTTATTGACTTGTACAACCGAGTTGTATGTATCTGCAACCATTAATTTTTATTTTTATCATGTTTCTAATAGCACATAAAGTTGATATGATGGTCTCTCATATACGCGCAGGCACACACACACACACACACACACACACACACACACACACACATGCATTCATACGTGTGTGCGTGCGTGCGTGCGTTCGTGTGTACGTGTGCGTGTATCTGGTAATAGTGTAAACACGTGAGAACATATTGGCTGCCAAAGAAAAAAAAAAAACATTCCGTGGGTTGTATTAATGTGGGACAGTCTTTTATGTTATCAACTCGTAGTTGTAGAACGAGGGGAGAAGCTTCTGGATATAAGTTGTCCGTATACTAAAATATGGGGTTTTTAGGGCACGTCCACACCGAGCCTCATGTTGCATCAACACGTTACTCAACGTGTTGATTGTAGTGTTGCGGATGGGCTTTTTCAACACGCCGCGCGCCTCACAACTGTCCTAATTTCATGTAACGAGGCAGTCGCCATCTTGACGCAAAGGGGAGGTACGTTGCGCTTTAAGCTGTCTAGGATGCCACTTATATCCGATTGGACATAGAGCAACATTTTCGCATTTAAAGATTTACTACAGTAGAATCCTGTCTTTCAAATGTGAGACGCAAGGAGCACAAGCTGAGGGACTTAAGAAGTGCAGGTTAGGAAGTAATTAAAGGAGAAAGGTCTTCAATTGTGATCTCTGAACTGGAAATCGAGGACATACATCAACGATGTTGAGAGGTGACTGGCGCGCTGCAGCACTCCGGGTAGTGACAGACTGTGTGGATATTTCGGCGCTGCATTCAACACTGCCAACTACCTCATGCAGCGTTGCACGAGGCTTAGTGTGGACTTCGCTTTATAGTTCAAATCGTCAGCGATATAGGGCTAGGTCCAGAGACCGAGCGTCAGCCCCTTGAGGCTGCACCTTCAGGAAATAAAAATGTTGGCGGATTTTGAAGATGGGCTATAGAAGAGACGATTCTTTCCAATGTTCGTCTTTCAGACTCGCAGCATACAGGGACCCATTGTTGGTGTTATATGTAACATCCAATGTATAGATTTATTAAAATATTGAAGCTGACCTGGTTCATAAGTCATAATGTCCTCCTCGTCCTCATTCTCGTCCTCATCCTCCACCACCAATGCCACTTCAGTTATCACTACCACTACGGTCATCGCCACCGCTGTTACCACCAACACCACTACATCTACCACCACCGTTACCTCTAACCACCATCATTACCACCCAAAAACTATACCAAACACCTTTATGTATTACAAAATACACTCTACAGAACCTTCATGTTTGTTGATATATCAAGCCAAGAATCTTAGTACATTAAGAATATCAGGAGATTTTAGAGATGTCAAAAACATCTTAAGTTTACTTTTTTCAGCTGTCATGAATAGCAGTAGTTAAAGATATCTTAGCCATGTCTGTCGAATATTTCTTTCAGTAATAAAATCATTTTTATCTGATTTTTTGTTAGGTGGTCATCTCGCTGGATAAGGCTATTTCGAAGCTCTTCGGTCACACGACGAGAAACTACACAGATCATTCTTATCAACGACATGCGACTTTATTCAGGCGAGCATGCGCAATCATATGGAAAATGTTAATAGCATTTTGTGCAATTAAACGTTTTACTACAATGCAAACAATAAGAGTACTACGTGTTGTCCAATAGTAATACATAATCATTTGCCCTTCACAACAGACAGTAAGTGGATGGAGCACTCTATTGGTAATTACGCACTCCGGTGTACGTAATGATTTCCGCTTCCACAACAAAGCAAAAAATATATATACATATTTATAAAAATAAAAAAATATATACATATTTATTAAAGTCATATCATTGGTAGTGTTTAGCTGCAATTAAATCTTCACCTTTGCCCTATAAGGATATTCATTCACATATATGCACACGTTTACATTCACATACACATCTTACACACACACAATATGTGTGTATATATATATATATATATATATATGAGAGAGAATGCGGGTGGGGAAGGGCAAACGAAGATGTGTTAGTAGTCCTCTGAAGAAGACCAAGTTGGTCGCAACGTTAGGGCAATCAACTTTTCCTAACACATCTTCGTTTGCCCTTCCCCACCCGCATTCTCTCTCATTTGTCTGAAATAATCTTAAATATATATATATATATATATATATATATATATATATATATATATATTATATATACATATAAATATACATATAGGTAGCTATGGTAACGTGACCTGATATAAAAGGACAACTTGGACCGTACCCTAAGCTATGTCTGGATATACTTTTTGTTCGACCTGTCCCCAGAAGACCTTATTTTTGGAAAATAAAACAAAATTTATGAATAAATAATGTCTTCTGGTTTGTCGATTCTGAAGTCATTACTATGGGAATGATCATTTACATATATAATCTACAGTCACTTCCATTTACAAAGAGGATAAGGAAATTCTGGATGTTAGATTCTATCCAGTAACGTAGAAAATGCAAGGTAATTGGTAAGATTGGTTTTCAACGATAGCTGAAGCATTCCAGGTACCTGGAAATACCTTAGTATATGTTATCCGGATACGAGATTTACTTTGTAGCTAATAGTCACCCCTTTGTCTTTGACTAAGGCCGCTGTCACACGAGCGTTTCCGTGCGCGCGTTCGGGTGCGCCGCGTTTTAACTTTCAATGGAGTTCAATGGGACCTTTCACACGACGCGTTTTGCGGTCCCATTATACTCCACTGAAAGTTAAAACGCGGCGCACCCGAACGCGCGTACAGAAACGCTCGAGTGAAAGCGGCCTAAGATGTAATATGTTTGCTATGCCATTCTTACCCAGAGATTATGTTTACCGATAATCTCGCCCATGTATATACTTTTTTATAATAAAGGGAAGTAAGAATTAAAAAGCAATAGTTTTCTTAATCTCTTCTTACCGTTACTTACTATTTGTAAGTGCTCAGTAGTAGCAGCAATGGGACTTCGGTACCAGCTACTACAAATTAAAGGAATTCCAACACGTCCATATAATGTGAACAAACATCCAAGTTGGTGTCTTTGTCTTTACTGTAATCCTCCAACAGGTAAGAAAGTAGTTATAGGACAATAGTATTAAACGAAGCAGACTTAAAGATATTCTATAGTGTGATGAAGAAATAACCAGAATATTAGTGCAAACCTTATCTTCCTACATCTTTGGGAATTTACTCCCATTAATATATCTGTACATATATGAATGGAAATGTGCATACACACGTATTTGAGGACGTGCACTCGTACACACACACACACATTATACACACATATATATATATATATATATATATATATATATATAATAGTTTTGTATAACATTTAAGTGCAGGATCGTAATCAATTTTTCATTTACCTATCAACATTTAACAAGCCCATTTAGATGGCTTGAGATCTCTTGGTAGTGCAAAAATCTAATTACCTTTTAGCAAGAACGGGTCTATAACCATAACTATTGTCTATTACATTTAATGGAAACTTACATAACCTAGAATCACTACGCACAAGCTTATATAATGTCTTGTGAGGAAAATGAAATTTTGTGAATGTAAATAGTACATCTGTTCGTACTCTGGTCACTCGAGTCTAAGCCTGGAGAGATTATCTTGTAAGTAGGAAGAGTGATGATACTGAAGGACACAAGCCCTCAACTAATCTGGAAAGAGCTTTGTTGGCCTAAACAGACTCACCTACGGTTATCATTCATCACCGAAGACAAACCAACACAGGTTAGGAAACATAATGGATGACCTATGTCTACTCTTGCAAACTGCCCGATACGAGTACGCGGGTACGACCATAACTTATCTAGGGTGGAGGGTTTCTGGCAAGACACCTGGACAAGGGTGGGCAAACTTTTTATAAGTGTGGGTGCTAAAATCGGCTAATGCTTTGATACAAACTTTTCTTGCGGCCTAATATTATAGACCTACTTACGAGTATGACAGCCCTCTCACATCCAAGGGCCCCAGTTCGTCACCCAGTGGAAACATGGGGTTACCAAAAGTCATACGAAACAAGTTGGATATTTATTAGTTATCTATTCTAAAGTGAGCTCTGGGTTTCGCGTACCGGGAGAAAAAGTCGATAGTGTGCCAACTTTGGCACGCGTGCCAAAGGATGCCCACTCCTGCACTAGGACGTGAATCTGCTTTCTCCTTACCGTCTGTGCCATACGGTAGTATTCTTAAAAAATAAATAAGTAAAAAGATTAAATCCTTATGTATACCACCGATAGTCTACTGATACCGTGTTCTACGCAATACCAGAAGCGTTACTCATTTGCACTGAATCTAATCTGCTGACGTCCAGGACAATTTTCGTGAGATCAGGGAAGTTTTGATAATATAAATGTTAAGTGTAGCCTCGTCATCCAAATTCTATTTACATATTAATACAATATAACAAATCTATGTGGGTTTAAACCTATTATATATCTTTGTAATTATTTCTAATTGCATTTACATAAGAACTAGTTTGTAATCGTAGTGATTTCTTAAATATTTAATTACTTATATTGCACAGAGTCATTATGCCTGAGCTTAAATGGTGGATATTTGCTCGATATCACGGTGTACTAGGTAATGTTAGCTAGCATTTAAGAGCAATATTATCAATAATTTCTTAAAGGTCAAAATAATGAAGACAAACAAAATTGTAAAGAATAAAGAATTACATAAGTGTGTTTGTACTATATCAACATTCTAATCGACCAAGTTTACCATTCAAGTAATATCACCCCATATTTGGTTGTCTGTATATATGTATATTATATATATATATATATATATATATATATATATATATATATATATATATATATATATATATATATATATAAACACATAAATGACATTATCAAGTTCTTTTAAATTAATTTTTGCTTGCTTGGTACGCGTAATGTATAGAAAATTATTCAGTTTTGCTTAACTTTTTATAGTTCAAATTCTTTTGTAAATTTTCACCAAGTCATCAACCTGCCCTTGGGAATTTCACAAAGACGAAGGCAACTAATTGAAAGCCATCGTATGAATGACATCGAGTATGTCCAATTATCGTTACAGTAGACATGATATAGCAATTCTCAAACAAATAGAATCTAATAAACATTTTATGTTGATGAGTTTTAACATCTTGTCATCTTCGTCATTCTGAAGATGCTGGTCAATTTCAAATTTGATTCACTAAACCATTTCCTGATCCACTTTTTCTACAAGGACGACTGGCTATCGATATACAGATTAGTCTGTGCGACAGTAATTCTATTATCTTTATTACCAAACGATCAAAACCTGTATTATTTTTTCACAGTTGCTCAACATCCAGTTCTGGTATAGAGTGCGTAGCGAAGTGATCAAGGTTCTCAGTGGACGCTTTTATATATTCAATTCTGTTTAATACCATTCGATTCCCTTTGATTTCGGTTCAATGTACCAAAATGTTTATAACCAAGTTGAATGTGCTGTTGACGTAATCGGTAGCGTGCTGGTCTCGCATTCGTTTAGTCGTGGGTTCGAGTCCCTTTCTTTTCTCAGATTCCCAGTAGTGACTGACCTAACCCAACAGTCTCTAAAGAGGAAAAAGTGACTGCTTCGGCCGCAGATACTCAGCACCTCCTGGCGTAGGCTCCTCACCCCAATTTTTTTTTTTCAAACGTAACTCTGTCAGATTTAAATTTTCCTGTTCGTCCTATACTTTGTCTTACTGGTACATATCTACAAGTACAAATCAAGTTTACATAATCCTGTCATCAGCTCTGGCCATCAAAACACAAAGGGCAAAGCTTTAGTTAAGTCCATCTTGGATATAAATTCTTCCTTTTCTATGTAGTCTCAACACGCTAAAGCAAAATACTATTTTTGTTGTACAATAAAATGTGCATGTATAATCATATACAAGTAATGAAACAAGTTAAGGAAAGAATTTTAAGAATACCACCGTAGGAACCTTACGGTGATATTCTTAAAAAAAAATCCTTCCTAATATAAATCTTTCCCTTCCAAGGATTTATAAGATTTATATAAGGATTTTTTTTAATACCACAATAAGAGGAATGATGAACGGGTCAGGATGGGTATGGTCGGGGTGTTTTGACTGCCATCTCCCATATATGGGAGTAGAACAGTGGTTGGTATGTACGCATTATCCCATCTGTCATCAGCTTCTGTGCAAACATTCTTCATCATATTAGATAAACCATAGTCATTCGTGTCTGTCCGAGTACAGATCATTATTCACACGACAGAGATGCTTCAAGGCATGTTAGAGCAATTCTCTCTCGCAAAGAATACATACAATATACTGTTTGTCCTTTCACCACACCCATCGTGCGTTATTGTTTCTGTGTTGAGACACAAAGAGGCAAGTCATTGCAGTTAATTACCGTGATGTGGACAACACATATAACACATTAATGTGGAGCATGGAGACAAATGGACTTGTGATATCAGGTCATTTCGTTTAATTGGTTCTTTTGAACATCTTCAAAAAGAGGAATGTTCAAAGGCCTACAAACATTTTTGGCATATGTTATTAACAAGAAATGTTTTTGTTGGTAAGATATCATTGTACGTATGTATGTATATATGTATGTACTGTATACATGTATATTTCTATATCTAACTTTTTCTAGGTTTCTCCATTGATCATCTTTCCCAAGTAATGCAACCTTTAAGATCCTAACATGATTTTAATCTAGCACCAACAAATCTTCTTGACCTAAAAGGAATCAACACCAGTTACGGACATAATCTAGAAAGCTATAGATTATAGTCTACCTAGATTCACAGGTCCTGCGCCAACTGTAACATGACTCCCATGCTGAACGAACTAATGCAGATTTAGTCTCATTCCCAATCACAAAAAACTTCATTCAATTGCAATGTTAATGAATCCTCAAACAGAACCGCGAAATATTATTCTAATTGAGTCTGGCTGCGGATGGTGATGTATACGTTTACCAACGTATATCCAATCTACAAATAACATCCCAGACAGATATACGGACATCAGAGCCGTCGACCCTGTATCATTTTCAAAGGGAATCCATGAGGCGAGCCGAGGGAATTCATTAGCATTAGCATTACGTTACCCAACACAAGGATTTCAATACGAATTCAGGATCCCCGGGTGAAGAACTTGATACATGTGGTCCATAGCAACGAGCGGGACCAAAGTCCTAAGACCCCGGTAATCGCCCGGACAGCCACGGACGGAGAGTAGGCTACTTGGTCTGGCTTCTGGGAACAAACTTGTTGTGCCGGAAATTAAACCTTGGCGCGTGGTTGATCACTGTAAGGATCTGGTTACTGGTAGTAGGAGGTCTGATTTTTGTTTTGGGGGGAAGTCGGTACATTAAGGAATCCTCCATCTTTATAAAACTTTACTTCCTCTCCACTCCTCATTTCTCCCCCCCCCCACCCCTACCCTAAAAAATAATAAATAAACAAATAAATAAATAAATAAATAAATAAATAAATAAATATAGATAAAAAAAAAAAACTAATTTTCTAAGCTTAGGTTATGTCCAAGGCCTGAACGGGTCAACTTATATTCCATCTTAAAAGATGTAGTATACAGTATGTAAACTGCCCTATTCAGATATTCACAGTCGTATTATTAAGTGCATCTCAGAGTCTGAAGAGTTACATTATGTCGATTAGAACCCTTATGTACAGTAGGTATAAGGACTAAAGTTGTTTGGGTGCTTGATGACAGACAAAAGAAAAAGACATTGAAAGGTTTAAACTTATTTTGATTAACCTTTTCGTTAATAATGGCAACTTGCATATTCCCTTTGGCTGTCACTAGGCAATTTTATTTAGCCAAAGAAACCTAACCTAACCTAACCTAATCTAACCTGACCAACAGACACTCCTTTTTCATCTAGAATGTTATATGAACATAGTTTAATCATTCCAGTCATTATCAGTTATACTAATTGGTAATGGCAACCGCCTGACGATTTTATTTAACGGAAGGTGGTGAAGGAAATATATCAACTGAAAATGGAAGTGGAAAAATTAAACGAGACGTGTTTAACCTCTTGAGAAGATGGTCGTGAGCTCGAGTCTCCGTACTCGTTGAGGGCTTACTGCATTGGTTTCCGACAGCCCTGGTCAAGCAGGGAGGTGAACCAACGTCGGCACGAGAAAAAAAGGCTTGCTGCAACTGACAAGGTTTTGCCCTACCAAGGGGTTTCTCACTTCCCCTTGCGTGGGAGTAGGATAGCCAGTTCTTTTTTATTGGAGGTGCCAATCTCCCGTCCCTCTTCCTCCCTCCTTCCATCCCCTTTTACCTACCCTCCTCCCTCCCTCCATCCCCTTTTCCCTACCCTCCTCCCTCCTTCTCTATCCCTCTCCCATTTTCCCCATCCCCCTCTCGCTTTCCCCGTCTCTTTTCCTCCTTCTCCGTCTCTTTTCCTCTTTCCCCGTCTCTTTTCCTCCTTCCCCGTCCCTTTCCCTACTTCCCCGTCCTCTTCCCCATTTCCCCTTCCTCCTTCCCATTTCCTCGTCCCCCTCCCCCTTTCCCCGTCTCCCTCCCCCTTTCCCCGTCTCCCTCCCCTTTTCCCCGTCTCCCTCCCCTTTTCCCCGTCCCCTTTCCTCCTTCCCCGTCTCCCTACCCCTTTCCCCGTCTCCCTCCCCCTTTCCCCGTCTCCCTCCCCCTTTCCCCGTCTCCCTCCCCCTTTCCCCGTCTCCCTCCCCCTTTCCCCGTCCCCTTTCCTCCTTCCCCGTCCCCCTTCCTCCTTCCTCGCCCCCCTACCCATTTCCCCCGTGTCCCCCTCCTCCTCTCCTCGTCCTCTCTCCCCGTTCCCTCCTCCACCGTTCCCTCCTCTCCCAATAGGACGAAACGATGAAACGACCACCCCCACCCTCACCCGAGTCGACATCCGATGGATGTGGGCATTCGCAAAGCAAATTGCCCAGCGAACGGGAGGATGAAGATCCTTGTCAGGATAAGGATAACGAACGCCGCGATGGCGACCCCGATCGCGTTTATTCCTACGATCAAGGTCATGATAAGAACGAGGTCAAGTCTCCTGGGATGGTGATAATAGCCTTTGTGACCCCTGATGGTGGCAATGGTGATACGGGTGCGGTGTGGTAGCAGGGTGATGATTTAATTGAAAATGAGCGTGTTGGTGGTGATGGTGACGGTGGTGATGGTGACGGTGGTAATGGTGGTGGTAGTGATGGTGGTAGTAATGATGGTGGTGATGGTGATGATGATGACGGTGGTGATGGTGATGATGGTGACGGTGGTGATGGTGATGATGGTGACGGTGGTGATGGTGGTGATGGTGGTAGTGATGGTGGTAATAGTGGTTATGGGGATGGTGGTGTTGACGGTGATGGTGGTAATGGTGGGCGTGTTAATGGTGATAGTAGATGTGTTGATGATGGTAGCGAGGGTGATGGTGATAATAGTGGTTATGGTGTTGATGGCGATGGTGTTGACGGTGATGGTGGTAATGGTGGTCGTGTTAATGGTGACAGTAGTGGTGTTGATGGTGATAGTAGTGGTGTTGATGGTGATGGTAGTGAGGGTGATGGTGATGGTAGTGAGGGTGATGGTGATGGTAGTGAGGGTGATGGTGATGGTAGTGAGGGTGATGGTGTTGATGGTGGTAATGATGGTGGTTATGGTGGTCGTGTTAATGGTGATGGTAGTGGTGTTAATGGTAATGGCAGTAGTGTTGATGGTGATGGTAGTGGTGTTAATGGTAATGGCAGTAGTGTTGATGGTGATGGTGGTAGTGAGGGTGATGGTGATGGTGGTAGTGAGGGTGATAATGATGAGAGTGAGAGTGATAGTGGTGAGGGTGAGGGAGGTGGTGGTGAGGGTGGTGGTGTGGTGAGGGTGATGACGATGGTGATACTGATGGTGATAAAACTGATAATGGATAGGCGACTGTGATGGAAACTGAGATGTTAAATGAAACAATTCAGAAAAAAAAAAAATCCTTGTTTGACGTCACCTTTTAAACATTGTTTTAGTGCACCGAAGGATATAAACTAACCTGATTAGCGCCAGGCTATTTTATTCAGTCGAAAACTGGATCTTTTGCTTACAGGATTAACATGTTTTAACCGAACTGTGACAACGGGAGTACACTGTTCAGTTCTTGTAACCAACGATCACAACATATACGGGGTGGAGGAGAACTTTGGCAAGAGCCTAAGAGGTCAACCAGCTTTCTTCTCGTCTATGGTGTCATAACCTACTGACACAAGAAGAACTGTTCAATAACAACAACAACGACAATAAGAAGACATTACACTAATAACAAAACAAGACCTTTTCACTAATAACAACAATACGAAGACCTATTCACTAATAAAATAAACAATAACAAAAAGACTTGTTCAACAACAATAACAGGAAGACGACCTGATCACCAATAACAAGAAGGCCTGTTCACCAATAACAAGTAGATGGCCTGTTCACCAATAACAACGACAATAACAGTTCAATCGTGTCAGGCTACATTCCCTCACCATTTTGGTTCCAGATTTACTGACAGCTTCAAGGGTTCCCCTCTCCTCTTCTCGCTCTTTCTTCTCACTCCTCGCCACTCCTTCCCACCACTCTCTGAGCAAACACAGACTCCTCGTCTACATTTCCACCATCAGCCAGCACGCGCAGACTCCTCTTCGGCTTGCTTGTGCCGAGAGACAGTTAAGAAGGACGGAGGAAAATGCCTTGGTTTTGATGAATTCAATATTCTTGCAAACACAGGTCAGAGATGGTCTCGAGCACGGCCGCCGAAGAACTCTTGCCCCAGACACACTGTGCCGAAGAAAAAGGGAGAGGGATAGTTTAAGCAAATAAACGAGAGGATGAAGGCGGAGTGGACGTGGAAAGGCGGGTGGCAGAGGGAACGACATCAGGAGGAAATTTATTTTTGAAAGAGGAGGTAGTCGGTGATGGATCCAAGGAGTGACAGATTGTGGACATCTGGGAAGAAGATGAAAAGAGAGAGAGAGAGAGAGAGAGAGAGAGAGAGAGAGAGAGAGAGAGAGAGAGAGAGAGAGAGAGAGAGGAGAGAGAGAGAAAGAGAGAAGAGGGCAGAAGAGAAGAGGGCAGAAGAGAGAAGAGGGGAGAAAAGAAGAGAGAAGAGAGAAGTGGGGCGAGGAAAAGAAGAGGGGAGAAGAAAAGAAGAGGGGAGAAGAGAGAAGAGGAGGGAGAAGAGAGAAGAGGGGAGAAGAGAGAAGAGGAGAGAAGAGAGAAGAAGAGGGGAGAAGAGAGAAGAGGGGAGAAGAGAGAAGAAGAGGGGAGAAGAGAGAAGAAGAGAGAAGAAGAGGGGAGAAGAGGGGAGAAGAGAGAAGAAGAGGGGAGAAGAGAGAACAAGAAGAAAGAAGAGAGAAGAGAGAAAAAAGAGAAGATAGAAAAAAGAAAGTAAAGAGAGGAAAGAAGAGAAAAAAGACATGAGAGAAGTGAGAGGAGAAAGGAGAGTGAGGAGAAGAGAGAGAAGATGAGAGTGAGGAGAGGCGAGAGAAGAGGAGAGGAGAGGAGAGGGGAGAGAGAGAAAACGAGGAGAGAGAGATAGAGAGATAGAGAGAGGAGAGAGAGATAGAGAGATAGAGAGAGGAGAGAGAGGAGAAAGAGAAACTGAGAGAAATGGAGAGAAACAGAGAACAGAAACAGAAACAGAGAAACAGAGAAAAATAGAGAAAAAGAGAAATAGAGAAAGAAAAAATATATAGAGAAATATAAGAGGAAGAAAGGAAAGAGAGGATAGAGAGAGTGAGGATAGAGAAAGCGAAAGAGAGAGAAAGCGAGGCGAGAGAAAACGAGGAGAAAGATCTTATTTAATGGAGGATTGCACTTTCTTATGTCCCCCTATCAGTACAATTGGAATTACAATACATACATACATATATATATATATATATATATATATATATATATGTATATATATTACTTGGAAGGTTGTATTACTTTCGTTTGTTCTAGTGTCAACAGACTTTCTAATTGGTCTACTTAGTCTCTCCAGGGTTACAATCTACAGCCTTTAGATTAATCTCTACCTGTGATGGAATAATCCACCTTAACATTAATCTATTCCCAGTCTACCCCAATAACCTACCTCAATTTTTCCCAATAATTTTCCCCAATAATCTACCCTAATAATATATCCTATTAATCTACTCAAATAATCTACCCAATACTCTACCTCAATCTACCCTCAGTATAATCTCTAAATAACCTAGCTCAATAATATACCTCAACAATCTACCTTAATAGTCCACCCCGATAATCTACCTAATCAATCTACCTCATTAATCTACCCAGATAATCTACCTAATCAATCTACCTTATTAATCTACCCTGAGTATAATCTACCTCAATTCATCCCCCTGTACCACTTTTATTTCGAGCACGTGGTATTAAAAAGCTTTAAACAATACCAGCGATGGCCAAAATAATTTACTTTCTCATTAGCGGCAAATTAATACAAAAGGTTAACAGATCCTAAGACTCTACACAAAGAATCAAAGAAAAATTCCTGAACTGTAGGATTCAGATAAAAAAAAAGAGATTAAGAAAATAAGTAACACAGTAAATGGAAGGAGAGATAGACGAAAGAATAGCAAACGAATGGAAATGAAAAAAATATGGGAAAAGAGAAAACAGGAAGAAATAAAAAACTGGATAGAAAATGTAAAAAGAGGAGAATATAGAGAAAGAAAATGGAGAGAGAGTAGAGGAGACAAAGGAGAGGGAGGAAGGGAGAGAGGGAGGGAGGGAGGGAGGGAGGGGAGGGAGGATGGGGGAGGAAGGGAGAGAGGAGGGAGGAGGGGTTCCAGGAGGAAGAACGAATTGGAGTGAACGTAATGGAGACAGAAAGGAGAAAGGCGTCGGAAAAGAGAAAATAGAAAACGTAAAGAAAAGTGGTGAAGGAGGAGGAGGAGGAGGAGGAGGGGGAGGAAAAGAGGAGGGATAAAAAGAGCAGAAAGCCAAGGCGAAGCTGGAGGAAGGAGAGGAGGAAGAGAAGGGAAGAAAAGAGAGGAGCTGATGAAAAGAGCAGAGAGATAAGGTGACGCTGGAGCAGGAAGGGAGGAGGGGAGGAAGAGGAGAAGAAAAAGAGGACAAGTAGAGCGAGAACAAGGACGAGGACAAGGAGGACGAGAACAAGGACGAGGACAAGGAGGACGAGAACAAGGGCGAGGACGAGGACGAAAACAAGGACGAGGACAAGGAGGACGAGAACAAGGACGAGGACAAGGAGGACGAAAACAAGGTCGAGGACAAGGAGGACGAGAACGAGGACGAAAGTGACGAGGAGGGCAAGATCGAAGACGAGGTGAAAAGAGCAAGAAGAGGAAGACAACGCGAGGAAAGAGAGAAATGATAATAGAAAAGAGAATGAAAAAAAAGAACGAAAGAATGAAGGAAAAGAAAAAAATAAAAGAAAAAAGAAAGAAGGAGAGTAGGAAGGAGAGCAGGAGGAGGGAGAGCAAGAGGGAGAGCAAGAGGGAGAGCAAGAGGGAGAGCAAGAGGGAGAGCAAGGAAGCATGGAGGAGGAAAGCAAGAAGGAGAGCAAGGTGCGAAAGAAAAAGAAAAAAAAAGAAAAATTGAAAAAGAAAAAGAAAAAGAAAAAAAAAAAAAAGGAAAGAAAGGGGGGAAGAAAGGAGAGAAGGAAATAAGGAAGGAAAGAAAATAGAGAGAAAAAAAGCGAAAGACAAATGAACAAAAAAAAAGAAAGACAAAAAAGGAAAAACAAACAAAGAACGCACAAGAGAAAAACGAAAGAAAAAACAAATTAGGATGGGTGTAGGGGTGGGGGTGGAGCAAGGGTGATGGGCATCAAGCAGCATGACTGACTTGCCAATGAGAGTACAAGGCGCAGCAGAGGGGAAGTTGCGGAATAAATCAGGTCGGCTCTTGGAAAAGAATACTCAAACGGACCAACATGATGGAGTAGTGTAGACATGGAGAACAGCGTGATTTGATTGTTTGTGTTTGTGTGTGTGTGTGTGTGTGTGTGTGTGTGTGTGTGTGTGTGTGTGTGTGTGTGTGTGTGTGTGTGTGTGTGTGTGCGTGTGTGTGCGTGTGTGTGCGTGTGTGTGCGTGTGTGCGCGTATGTATGCTTGGTCGCATGCTTGTACTGATACATATCGCACTGAGGAATTTGTAAACGGAAGGATTAGGCAGAGACAGAGACAGAGACTGAGGCAGAATGAGAGTCAGAAAGAGATAAAGGCACAGAGAGATAGAGGCAGAGAGAGGTAGAGACAGATACAGAGACACAGACAGAGGCAGAGAGAGACAAAGACAGAGACAGACAGACAGGCAGACACACCGAGACAGACAGGCAAACGCAGACACAGAAACACAAAGAAAAGGAGCGTGAAAGATCAACACAAACGAAAGAAACTGAACATTTTCCCATGAGCAAAAAGAAAGTTGGGTATCAATGAAAAAGATAATAGTCTTAAGACTGAGAAAAATGTGCCAAGATTATGCGCTAAGACAGGAACGAAACTTGAATCAGAGACGCCAAGAACACACATTCACCTAATTTCTTGTTCTTCACCAATGGTAGACGAGGGCTTTATTTGGGCTTAAGTGTCTGACAAAGTGAAGGAAAGTGTCTTAAATCAGAATCTTACAAAAGACGAAGAGGATTCGACGACAAACGAAGAGACCAGGAACGTTTGAGAAAATCTCTCAAAAAGTATATGATACGAGAAATTTTGAGTTAAAGGACTATGCTTGAGACTGAAGAAGAGTCCGAGAAAGAGAAAAATGTCTCCAGGTGTCTTACGTTTTTCGAAAAAATAAAAGAAGCTATCTCAGTGACGTGTTGAAAGGGAAGAGTTCATTACGAGCAGTAGGTAAGTTGCTTGGTTATTTATTTATTTATTTATTCATTTATTCTTCTATTCATTTATTCACTCATCTATTTATCTATTTCTATGTATTTATTTTATTTATTTATTTATTTATTTTTTTTTTTTTTGCATACTCGCGAAGCAAATAATGACAAAATGAGAAAACGGGAAAAAGGAAACAAAAGCTCAAAATACCGAAGGAGATAAAAACAAAACAAAAAAACCTAAGGTGAGATCAAGCAAGGGTGTGTGGAAGCGAGAGAAAAGTACGAGAGTTCTGTTATAAAATGAAGAACAAATTATCCTACAGTCGAGGCTGAAAACCAGAGGAGTGAAGATTCTTACAGTATCTACTTCAAATATGTAATTACTTCTCTAAGAGTCCTTTCCCCAACTCCGGATCCTTCCGACTTCAGGATTAAACTAACCTTATGTATGCTGCGTTATGCTATGAATTATTGTATTATGCTATGCTGCGTTCTGCTATGTTGTATCATAATATACTGTGCTGTGCTATGCTATGTTGTAGTATGATACTGTGCTCTGCTATGCTATGCTGTGTTATGCTATGTTGTATTATGATATTGTGCTGTGCTGTGCTGTGCTATGCTATGCTGTGTTATACTTTATTATGACATGTGCTGTGCTATGCAATGCCATACCATGCCATGCTATGCCCTGAAATGCCATGATATACCCTGAAATGCCACATGACTTGGTATGCCATGGTATGCTGTGTTATACTATGTTGTATTATGATACCATGCTGTGCTATGCTGTGTTGTGCTATGCTGTGTTATGCTATGTTGTATTATGATACTGTGCTGTGCTATGTTATGCTGTGTTATAATTTTATGATATACTGTGTTGTGCTATGCAAGGCCATGCTATGCCATGAAATGCCATGAAATGCCATGATATGCCATGATATGCCCTGAAATGCCACATGACATTGTATGCCATGGTATGTCATCCCTCAGTTCTACTAACTGACTCGCACCTCTCCGACGATCTCGTTGGCTCGATATTGTCCTGAAGGAGTGAACCACTGATTGTATGTTGTTGGAGGGAGAGAGGTAGGGAGCGAGAGAAAGAGAGAGAGAGGGAGCGAGAGAAAGAGAGAGAGAGAGAGAGAGAGAGAGAGAGAGAGAGAGAGAGAGAGAGAGAGAGAGAGAGAGGAGAGAGAGGAGAGAGAGGAGAGAGAGAGGAGAGAGAGAGAGAGAGAGAGAGAGAGAGAGAACGTTTTCCCACGACTGTTGCACTTTGCGTAATCAATGTCGCAACCCTCATTGTCTCTTATTCCAAGAACCTACATTGTTTACCACAAGAAGACCAAACTGGGAGAGTAAAAATGGACCATCACCCTCTTCAAGAAATTTCGATTACACGAAGAGGTCTTCAGGTGAATTACTGTTGCGAGAAGTCTAGTCCAATGATCTATAAAGGGTCTCGCTCAATGCGATTATCGTTCAACGATAATCGTTCATGGGTCAACGATGATCGTCAAACGATGGTCTAGAGCAGTGGTTCTCAAACTATGGGCCGCGACCCAAAGTTGGGTCGCGAGATCAATTTTGATGGGTCGAAGGGACCCGCGATTTGAAATACTGGTAAACGAGAATCAGCACCGCGGATGTTAATTTAGTTTTCTGAAGGAAATGCAGTACCATACTTACTCTTACTCTTACTCTGTTGGTTGTCAGGCCGGACGGCCCTTCACCGCTTTCACTATGCCTCTCCAGATGGTTCTATCCTCTGCCAATTCCTTCCAGTCCTCTCTTGGTGCCACCCTCTCCACGTCCTTCTTTACTCCATCCATCCATCTGTACCTCGGTCTCCCTACTGGTCGTCTGCCCTCCATGGATTCTGTTAATTTAGTTTTGATAAAGAAAAGCTGTACACATTATTATTTTTCCAAAGTAAAGGGTATACATCACTGTCCATTTTGGTTCTCTTCACTCTATTCTGGGTCGCGAAGGATTGAAGTGTTACAAATAGGGTCGCGAAGTATTGAAGTGTTCCAAATAGGGTCGCGAAGGACTGAAGTGTTCCAAATAGGGTCGCGAAGGATTGAAGTGTTCCAAATAGGGTCGCGAAGGATTGAAGTGTTCCAAATAGGGCCGCAAAGGATTGAAGTGTTCCAAATAGGGTCGCGAAGGATTGAAGTGTTCCAAATAGGGTCGCGAAGGATTGAAGTGTTCCAAATAGGGTCGCGAAGGGTTTAAGTGTTCCAAATAGGGTCGCGAAGGATTGAAGTGTTCCAAATAGGGTCGCGAAGGATTGAAGTGTTCCAAATAGGGTCGCGAAGGATTGAAGTGTTCCAAATAGGGTCGCGAAGGATTGAAGTGTTCCAAATAGGGTCGCGAAGGATTGAAGTGTTCCAAATAGGGCCGCAAAGGATTGAAGTGTTCCAAATAGGGTCGCGAAGGATTGAAGTGTTCCAAATAGGGTCGCGAAGGATTGAAGTGTTCCAAATAGGGTCGCGAAGGATTGAAGTGTTCCAAATAGGGTCGCTCACGAAAAAGTTTGAGAACCACTGGTCTAGAGCACCGATTCTTTGTTTTTGAACGAGGCTGCTTTGCTTTGAGCTACGAAGTAGGAGGCTGAGCTTTTTAACCGAACCTAACCCAACGCGTTTACCCAAATATGATGCACCGGGCAAAACATACCTTTGGTTCATCGAGTTTATGCTGGGTGACGGGAGGCTATTTTTCTAACATAAATGACAGATCTAGGATTGGCTCCAGCTCTCTCTACTCGAACTTTAAAATTCAAAAAATTCCAATATTCGATAGAAATATGTATTTTGGAAAAATTACGAAGAATTTTGGTTTATTTCCACATGTTTTTGAAAGGATTTTTAGTTCCAAATATAGGGGAGAGGGGGTAGGGGGGGATTTGAGTAGTACAAGTGGCGTACTTACGAGAAAAGCTTAGAATATTAGGTGGTAGAAATGCCAACGAAAAGTCTAACGTGGAATTAATAGAAAGATTAAGGAAAAAAAAAAAAAATCCAGGCCTGTAAAAGTTTCTTCAAAGCGAAGGAACCTATATATACATTCTTTAAAAAAAATAATTACTGTCAGGTTATGATGTATTTCTGATGCATCATTTTGTATCATATTTCTATTATACGATATTGAAATGTAACTGCTCACCATTCCCACTCCCAAGCAATGAAAAGTGTAAAAACCTGGTAGGACGAAGACCTGTCAGTTGCGGCAATCCTCTTTTTTGTTTTTTATTTATTTATTTTTACTTATTATCATCTATTTTTCATTTATTAGTTAATCACTTATTTATTTATATTTATTTATTATTTATTCATTAATATACTAATTTTTGCCGACATTGGGTCGCCTCCCCACCTGGTTAACCCATTCAACTCCGATGACAAGATGTCTTGTCATTTGGTCAAATAAAACAAAAAATCATAAAACACCAAAATGTTTGATCAAACACCAGAAAAATATGACGTCAGTCCTCGCTTCGCTGCGAGCGAAGCGAGGACTACTGACGTCATATTTTTCTGGTGTTTGATCAAACATTTTGGTGTTTTATGATTTTTTGTTTTATTTGACCAAATGACAAGACATCTTGTCATCGGAGTTGAATGGGTTAAGGCTGTCGGGAACCAACGGACCAAGCTCGCAATGGGTCCCGGGTATTGAACTCACGACCTGCTCTCACGAGCTTATGACAATCCACTGAGCTACCTTGCGGACCTCGAAGCATTAGAAAAGTTGTTCTAGCTTCTGTGTTGAAGGTTTTTAACATCTTTCGAGGGACATGGAACTTGTCCAGGTACTCTGAATGCTCCCGAACCTTCTGGTGTCCTCTCGGCCGCAAAGGAGTTGAAGTATGACCTCCAACACTTTAAGGTACATCTTTTGACCTCAGATTTTTCTCCACCAAGTCCCAGGTCGGATGTCAGGACATTGTTCGAGTTTTCGAAAGCTCAGAATTTACATTTTCACTATGAAAAAATGGAGGGTTGAAGACGACTCCGAAAAGAAAAGAACGAAGAACACATCGACTTTAAGCCAAATGTCGATGGTGGGAGAATCTTCCTAAATTCACGTTCCGAAATAGTCAATGTACCGGTTGATGAAAGTGTCTTTATTCTTCATTTACTTGAGTAGATAGTCGAGGAGAATTCCTCAATTAAATTGGAATCCTACCCCCTTTTCCTTAATGAAGAAATCTAGGATATCAGGTGGGGATGGGGTGTGGATTCTGGAATCACTGACCTCTAGCACTAGAATATTTATCTTTCTTTAGACTAGAATTCCATAGATTCTACAATCCATATAACATTAAGGACACTTACCTTGCTATTTATCTATAAATACATTCATCTATTTACCTATATTTTTTTCTGACTTGTGCATTATTTTCTTTTTAGTACCATGGACTGAAATAAAAGAGAATCCTTTTCCATACACGAGTGTAAGTAGGAATAAGGAATATTAACAAATGGTGAAAATGGAACAAGGAGAGATAATGGTCGACAACCTCTCAGCGCATGACACACAGTTGCACAAAGAGCTATATAGTGGTCTGCAACGCAAGTATCAATAAAAAAGAATAATAAATGGACGAGAGAATGGATAAATTATGAATACTAATTCTTTGAAATGAAAGTAGATCTATTCAAGTATACTTCACAGGTTGCCCAGTCTATCTGTATACGCCTAGGAGGTATCTTAATCCAACACTCACCAACCGCCACTTGTGCTGACGTTTGCCCCCAAGACATAAACTCACTTCGGTAATTGACCAAGAGCATAAAACACTACTAATTCCCGAAGTATATGTTCTGAGCCCAAACGTCCGAACAAGTGGTGGTTGGTGAGTGTTGGATTAAGTGACCTCTTACTAAGTATTTCAGCGGCTTTGACCCATCGTTTTTCGCTCATATTTCCGAAAGAATCATTCACATCAGCATGGTATATTAGCACAGCCTAATTCACACCCTGCCATAATTTTTGACGTTATAGTGCATTCACAAGTATTTAATTACGGTGTTTACTCTTGATATTAAGTGTGTCGTAGCCGACACCCGTGAAATAAATCGAACAAGTGAATTTGGGATACACGAGGTAGTTTGTGATGACGTCACGACTTCACCTGTTTGATTTACTTGACGGGTGTCGGCTACGACACACTTAATATCAAGAGTAAACGCCGTAATTAAATACACTTGTGAATGCACTATAACGTCAAAAATTATGGCAGGGTGTGAATTAGGCTGTGCTAATATAACATACTGATGTGAATGGTTATTTCGGAAATATGAGCGAAAAACGATGGGTCAAAGCCGCTGAAATACTTAGTAGGTGTACCAAAGATTTCTTTCCTCTTATAAGAGGTAGCCAGCCAAGCCAGGCACCCACTCCAATTCGTTACCTATTTATTTCATTTTTATTTCAGCTCCTTGTGGAAGAAGGGTTATCCCTGAACTCCGCTCTACTGTTGGGTCAGAAGCGATGCAGCAAGATACATTTCATAGACTGCTAATCTATCTATATACCAAGGACCTCTTCCCCTTTATAAGGGAGGAAGCCAGGAACTCTCGCACCTAATCTCATCCACTACACATTGTTTCCCTCTCCTCCCCGTGGACGATGGATCATCCCCGTCTCCTGCCCACGGCCCAGGTCAGAAACAATGCAGCAAGATACGAGGTTATCCAAGGGCTTCTATCAATAGCAATACGTGTATGAAACCTTAGTTTTTCAAATATCTTAATCTATTTCTTCTGTCGCCAGGCGATTTTATTCAGCAGAAGGAAGCTCCTATTTCCAAGTGTTGCTCTCTTCCCTACGCTTCCTTACGTGAATGAAATTATTTGGGAAAAAACAAAATTAATAATAAAAAAAAAATGCACGCCACAGCGTCAGAAAAGAATAACTACTCTAAGACAGAAAGTGAGGAGCCTCCGTTAGGAAACGTGTACCTGCGACTGAAGGAGTCAAATTTGCCTTATGTATTTAGACTGTTGGAGGACAGGTACGGGAATCTGAATGCGGGACTCGAACCCACAAATAAGTGAATACGAGACAAGCACACTTCCAATTATGCCACCAGAGCATTTATTCTATATTTATTCATTTTTATTTATTTATTTATCTATTTATTTCATTTTTACCTTCTCAGAACGTTCTGGGGTTACCATCATAGTAAATTGAATTTTATCAAATCATATGATAAATATAATGTAGTGAGTCTACGCCAAGAGGCGCTGAGTTGCTGCAGCCGAAAATGTTAGGAATCGGAGAGTGCGGGATTCAAACCAGCGACCAGGGCATTGAGAGACCCAAATGTGTCCCATGATACCAATATTGATGACGTTAGAAATTCAATATTGAACTTTCATCGCAAACATTAATAGCTGTGAATTATGAGGCGATTTATAAATACGACTCGCGAATTCTAAAACCCACCAATGTATTTCATATTCATGCGTTACATGAATTCATCATTAGCAGGGCATAAAGTTGGCGCAAGTTCGTTGTTGAACATTCAAAGAGGTATATTGTATCTCAAATATTCAAAGGTAATATGAAGGACATTCATAATATAGCCAGATTTTTGCAACATCAGTATGTACGCAAATAATGTTTCTTGGAACAATCAGACTTGAGAAAAGTTGTATAATTATATGAATCCTGACATTTACATACATTCAGACACGCACTCGCGTTCTCATTTATCCACGCACCTAAACACGTAAACGCATACGAACACGATCACACGCAAATGTATCTTTGGTTGCTGTTTCAAAGTCTTGTTTAAGTAATCACCAGACACCACAATCACCACCATCACCACCACCACAATCACAACAATCACCACAATTACCACAATCACCACAATCACAACAATATCCAGCAGCAGCAGCAGCAGCAGCAGCAGCAGCAAAGACTAGTTACGACAAGGTAAATTTACAAGGTATGGCAAGATACAAGATACGATAAGATACTATAAAACAAAACAGACGAAAATTTTTAAGTAAAATATAAAGGAGACCAAAAAAAAAGAAAAGAAAAGGAAAAACAAAGAAATAAACAGAAGATTACCAATAAAGTTTCCTCAGTTGTCCCAAAGGAGCTTTTAGCTCTTCCATAACGCCGTTCCCTGATCATGCTCATGTGATAAATCATCTCTACATAAACTACATAAACCATTTTGCTATCGATTCCTTTAGTTATTTTATACACCATTCATCCTATTCATTTATTAATGTACTTGCCTATTCATTTGTTTGTTTACTTATTTTTCCTTCAGGTTCTCAGACTGAGGAGATTTAATCTCTTTAACCATTAGTATCTTCTTTCATCCAACTCGATTTTATTTACACCAAAACTTAAGGGATTCCAAACCGAAGCAGTCTCCGATTACAATGAATAATTCCCAACCAAGCCACTTCGTACATCAAGGCAACGCGATTATACACTTAGTCCGTAAAAGTGTATGAAGGTAGTACATACGGGTAGTACATATTACATAATACATAGTACATGTTACGTAGTACCTCAACTTCTATTCATTGGGAGAATATGCATCACGGGTCTTTCAATATCCTTACGGAACAGCGACCATAAACACTGTGATAACCAAGAAGCTATCGACACCTTGACACCACACGAAGAAGCATCTGGGAGAGTCTGCCTCTCCTCTTCGAGACCCGGAGAGCCCCTTCCACGCTTCCCGAGGCCTCTTTCTTCAACCTTGCTGGAGTGGTGTAACCCTGTGGACTGGCATTCGGTGTCTGCATGCGGTGGCAGTGCACTCCGATGGTCGGAGAGAATCCCCCACTTCTCCCGGAGTAAAAAAATAAATAGATAATAAACATATATATAAATAAATAGATAATAAACATATATATAAATAGATAGATAAATAATAAAAAATTATAGATAATATATAAAAAATATAAAACCAAATAAAATGAATACAAAATAAAAAAAAATAAAAAAAATAAGACATGAAAAATAAAAAATAAAAAATAAACAATACAATATATTATATATATTATATTAAATATATATAATATATATATATATATATAAACAAAATCAAATACAAAACAATACAAAACTAAAACAATACAAAACAATAGAATAATACAAAAAGGAAATACAAAAAATGTGATACAAAACAAATACAAACTAAAATATTAATACAAAATTATATAATACAAGGTAAAATAATATAATACAAAGTGAAATAGTATAATACAAAATTAGATAATATAGTACAAAATCAAACAAGATAATACAATACAAAATAAATAATAATACAAATCAAATATACCAAATAAAATACAAAAAGAAAAAGAAAATACCAATACAAAATAAATACAAAATAAAATATGAACATAAAATAATGAAATGCAATATAAAATATAATATAAATTAGAATAATAAAATAAAAATATAGAAATAAAATAATATAGAATAGAATGTAAAATAAAATAATGAAATCAATTATATAAGATAATGTAAAATAAAATAAAAATAAATATATAAAACAAATATAATATAATATAAAATGTTATAATATCAACAATACAAATTAATATAATACAAAATGAAATAAAATTCAATTCAATTAAAATAGAATTAAAATTAAATTAAATTTAAAAAATCTCTGGAATGAGGAAACCCCGTGGGCTAGCATTCCGTGTCTGCATGCAATAGCACTACACTGTTAAGGGTGAAGTAGCCCCTTCCCCTTCAACTCCCAAAGAGGAAAAAATCTACCCCCTTAGTGGAAGTGGGACCCCGTGGGATGGTATTAAGTTCCCAAACGAATGTAGATGTGTAGTTCTATCTACATGAGACAAGGTCTAAGCGGGCTCTTTTCTTTACTGTTCCGATATTTACATACTGTTCAGATTTTACATACATATATACAAATTTACAGTGATGCTATATACTGATCGGGTACATAAGAAGTGTTCGTCGTGTTGGGTTTGCGCAACGATAACAAGCGCCGGACAGACGCATTTCTCATTGTAGTCGAGGAGTGCGGTCTCTTTTGTCCGACGCAGGTGTCAAAACGTTTTTCCCCGAAACGCTGGCGGCTTCTATTGTTCGATCAGGTGTTGCCAGGAAGTCTGGTCTTCGGGTCACTTGGAACAATTGAATGTCCTTTGGTTGAGATCTGGAGGGACAATAGATGGTCCCTGAAGATTTGGTTGGAAGACGGAGTAGTTTTTGCTTTATACGTGTGTGCACGCTGGATATCGAAGGGGTTGATAACACCAGACACTGAGATTTAATTAATAGAAGCGTGGGTTTGCTGACTTAGTGCCTCCCCCCCCCCAAACCTCCTGAAGGAAAAATAAACAAAGCAAATAAATAAATAAAATAATAATAAATAAACAAATGAATAAATTAATAAATAAATACAACCACAGAGGCTGACATTCGGTGTCTCCCTATGGGGTTTCTGCTCATGGGTTGGTACTCCGTTTCTTAATTGAACTCCGGAGTCATGGCCTGGATGAAGGCGTTCACCAGTTTTCGGATAGAATAGGGAACGTCTGAAGGGACCCTGGAGCTACAAATTAAAACGTATATAAATAAAAACGAATAAACACAAACGCAAACACATGGAAGAGACGAAGGAGGAGGAAGAGGAGGAAGGAGGAATAGGAGGAAGGAGGAGGAGAAAGAGAAGGGCAAGGAGGACGAAAAGGAGGAGGATGAGTCAAGGTCTGAGAGGAATTCAACCCAACACGCAATATGCAATATATAAACTTGCAATACTCAGCACGCAATACATATCATGCTGCATGGAAGATGGAAATATGCAACCTAAAATGTACAATATGCAACATGCAATATAAAGCGTGCAACATATACAGCGTACAATACATACATCATGCAACGCATACAGCAACTAGTAACATGCAACATACAACTTGCAACACGCAACATATAACATCCAACACGCAACTTACACGCAACACGCAACCCGTAACACGCAACATGCAATATGCAACATGCACTATACAACATACAATATGCAATATACATGCAACACGCAACATAGAATATGCAACATGCAACATACAATATGCAACATGCATGCAACATTCAACACGCAACATACAAGCAAGCCACACGTGAACTCTAAGTAGGCTTCATACTACACTCAGGAGATGTCACAAACTAAATCATTTAAGTAATTCTTCTTTGTGTGTTGACTAAAAGCTTAACTTTTGGAAGCGGGAGGAAAACAAAATTTCACAGATAAAGCTTTAAGCAATGAGGGGACCACTTATCGACTTTATTCTGGCTAAGGAAAGATAATCTTATTCACACGAAATAAGTTAACTCTTTCGAGGCTAAACATGCCTTCTTTATTGACTTAGTTATAGATCAAAAGGTCTTCTGTCGGCATGATCTTCCTTTGTAATCCTTTATAAACCCTTTTGTCGAGTTTTGATGCTTTAGATTTAAGTTGCTCCTACCGACAGGGTTAAATTCGATAACTTGTTTCATAGATTTTATCCTGGATAATAAAATTATATTTCATATAACCAAGTGGAGATTATTTGGACGGATATAACCAGCGCGGATGACCAGCGAGTACCATTTAAACTCATGAACAGGTGATCATGAGTTCGATTCCTGGATCCGCTGTGGACTTGCTGCGCTGGTTCCCGACAGACTTGGCCAGGTGAGGTAGTGACCCAACGCCATCCTCATAAAAAAAAAAAAAAAAAAAGTGGCTTGCCACAATTGACAGGGGTTTGCCCTGTCCGGGGTTTCTCACTTCCTACAGTGTAGGATTGGAAGGGCGATTGTTATATATATATATTTTTTTTTATACACAGTGCTTGTAATTTTGGTTACAATACATCGAAAAGGTGGAGTCAGAAGTATAACATTGAATAAAGGGGATAAAAGTTGAAAATTATTCTTTTTTCAAATGGAGAGTTGTCTGTCTCTCCGTCTCTCTCTCTCTCTCTCTCACTCACACACACACACACACACACACACACACACACACACACACACACACACACACACACACTCACTCGGTGAAGCGGTTGGTAGTCCCCGACTGTCACTACGGCGGTCCGGGTTCGAATCCTGCCCATGCCTGAAATAATTTCAGTATCGCTGCGCTTCGAATCGTTACTCCAACTCTCATGGACGGGGAGTTGTGTGTGTGTGCGTGTGCGTGTAAGGTCATAGCATTACCCATAAATCGGTCATACGAGCTCTGAGCTCTCTTCCGAGAGGGAAATAGCTGTCGACCACGAGTTCAACACGTGATCCAAAGACCAAAGTGAACACACACAAACACACACACACACACACACACAAAAAAAAAAGAAAAAAAAAGTCCTCTGGTCCATAAGTGTGTCACTAAAGTCACTGTATAAAACAAAGTTATAAATATATTAATAAATACAAACATGTATAAATAAGAAAGTGAATCACCCAATCACAAACCGATTTATCACGAACATAACTAAAGAAACAAGTACAAAACAAATTATACAAATAGACTAAAAACGCAGAAACAAGCAATAGATACACAAGTGAACCGACTTATCACGCATATAACTAAAGAAACAAGTACGAAATAAATTATACAAATTGTATTAAAAAAAAAAAAAAATAGCAGAAACAAGCAACAGATAAACAGGTAAACGGGAGAATAGAGGGACGAATGAATCACGAGATCCAAGGATATGGAAAGTTGATGTCCGTTATGGAACACTGCACAGCCAAACCGGATTAATTGAAAAGGTCGACTGTAATATGTGCATGGAATCCAGGACAAACCAAATACCCGGTTGACATCAATCATGGGATAAACAAAGCAGCCAGCCAGTCCCACAGTCCCATTTGTGTGAGCCATGCCCCCCCTCTCGGCCCCTTTCCCCCCCCTCCCGGCCCCTATTCCCCCCCTTTCACCTCTCCCTCCCCTTACTCCCCCCTCCCTCATTTTCACTCCCTCCCCCTCTTCATCCCTCCACCCCTCCCCCTCTTCATCCCTCCACCCCTCCCCCTCTTCATCCCTCCACCCCTCCCCCTCTTCATCCCTCCACCCCTCCCCCTCTTCATCCCTCCACCCCTCCCCCTCTCCATCCCTCCACCCCTCCTCTTCATCCATCCACCCCTCTCCCTCTTCATCCCTCCACTCCCTCCCCCTCTTCATCCCTCCCCTTACTCCCCCTCCCTTTCACTCCCTCCCCCTCTTCATCCCTCCACCCCTCCACTGCTTCCCCCTCTTCATCCCTCCACCCTTCCACTACTCCCCCACTTCATCCCTCTTCATTCCTCCACTCCCCCCTCTTCATCTCTACACACCTCCCCCTCTTCATCTCTCCACCCCTCTCCCTCTTCATCCCTCCCCTCTTCATCCCTCCACGACTCCACTACTCCCTCTCTTCATCCCTAATCCCTCCACTGCTCCGCTCTCTTCATCCCTCCACCCTTCCCCTCTTCATCCCTCCACCCCTCCCCCTCTTCATCCCTCTACCCCTCCCCCTCTTCATCCCTCCACCCCTCCCCCTCTTCATCCCTCCCCCTCTTCATCCCTCCACCCCTCCCCCTCTTCATCCCTCCACCCCTCCCCCTCTTCATCCCTCCACCCCTCCCCCTCTTCCTCCCCTCCACTTCCCTCCCCCTCTTCCTCCCTCCACCCCTCCCCCTCTTTCTCCCTCCACCCCTCCCCCTCTTCCTCCCCAACCCCTCCCCCTCTTCCTCCCTCCCCAACCCCTCCCCCTCTTCATCCCTCCACCCCTCCCCCTCTTCATCCCACCAACCCTCCCCCTCTTCATCCCTCCACCCCTCCCCCTCTTCATCCCTCCACCCCTCCCCCTCTTCATCCCTCCACCCCTCCCCCTCTTCATCCCTCCACCCCTCCCCCTCTTCATCCTCCACCCCTCCCCCTCTTCATCCCTCCACCCCTCCCACCCCTCCCCTCTTCATTCCTCCACTCCCCCCTCTTCATCTCTACACCCCTCCCCCTCTTCATCCCTCCACCCCTCCCCCTCTTCATCCCTCCACCCCTCCCCCTCTTCATCCCTCCACCCCTCCCCCTCTTCATCCCTCCACCCCTCCCCCTCTTCATCCCTCCACCCCTCCCCCTCTTCATCCCTCCACCCCTCCCCCTCTTCATCCCTCCACCCCTCCCCCTCTTCATCCCTCCACCCCTCCCCCTCTTCATCCCTCCACCCCTCCCCCTCTTCATCCCTCCACCCCTCCCCCTCTTCATCCCTCCACCCCTCCCCCTCTTCATCCCTCCACCCCTCCCCCTCTTCATCCCTCCACCACTCCCCCTCTTCATACCTACACCCCTCCCCCTCTTCACCCCTCCACTCTTCCCCCTCTCCATCCCTCCACCCCTCCCTCTTCCCCCTTCACCACCCCGTGCTCCCTTCACCCCTGTTCCCATTTCACATTTCTATACTCATATAGAAAACAGCGGAACTTAATGTAACCAAGTTGCATTCCGAACAAAAGTGACACAGCTTTTAGGTCACCATACACATTCCGCTCACATTATAACTTTTTCAAAAGTTCCATGTGATCATACGACTCAGTCGTGTTAACTGCGTGAGGTTACCTTACATCTATTGTGAAACTGAATTATTTTCTAGCGGACTTTTTCGAGCTACTTGAAAAAAATCAATATTTGTTCACACGACTAAATGAAGTCGTCAGAAATGAACTAAAGCAAATTTCGTAAATGATGTTAGGAAATAGAAATAGTTACACAAACTCCTCGTAGCATTTTAAGACTATTTATTTCAACTCGAGCTACCCCCTTTTGCAACATAAAAAGAACACAATCTCGTGCTTTTATCACCCTTTCGCTGTTTTACCAACTTAATCGAGAGAAGGGTCGCCGATTAACTGAAGCGGCCTTGCTGTAGATGTGCGGTGTCTTGCTACATTGCGTTTGATACAGGGTAGTTAGCGGAATGCGGGTATGATCAGTCATCCATGAGGAGCTAAGATGGAAGGGCTGGAAAAGGTGGAGGCGAGTGGAATGGTATGGAAAAAGGTACGTGCCTTTGACTTAGCTACCCCCCTTATAGGGTGGAAAAAGTTCTTGGTATATAGACTATCTGCCGACAAGCTAAATAAGGAAATGAACCTAGAAAAAATAAAGTGAATAAAATCGTAAGACATTAGGCAGAACTAAACATCTAAAGAACCTCACTACCTCTAAGGGGTTTCCGATTGGAAAACTCGGTCCATTGAACTCTGCACGAGAAATCCCTTGTATATCACAGTTGGGTAGTTAGTTGACCGTTTCTCCTTCCGTGACTCCTTTCTCCAAATTTGGACCATTGGATTATGCGAAATTGGTCCAAGTCATGAAAAGTTTGACAAATTAGTCACAAAGAGGACAGCCAAGCTGAATGATGAAATTAATGACCGAAATTTTCTATAAAAAGTTTGGCGAAGATTAATGTCTCGTTATGTGACCGAAATCTTGCAAATGATCTCGGATGTTTACATTAAAACAAGCAAACAAATAAATAAGTAAAAACTCGCACACACAAACAAACATACCCACACACGAACACACACACACACACACACACACAATATGTGTGGATGCATGTATGCATGTATATACGTGTATGGACGTGTATGTATGGACGCATATTTATGTATGAATATATGTATATGTGTGTATGTATCTGTATTTATCTATGTGTATGCATGTATGCGTGCATGTATGTGTGCATATGTATACATTCATACATATATGTATGTAAACATTCATAAATGTATATGTAAACATTCATATATGTATATATGTATGTGTGCATGTATGTATGGACGTATGTATTGACGTACATATGCATGAGCATACGCATGTTTGGACTTACGTATGGGCGTATGTATGCATGTATGTATATATGTATGTATGTATATATGTATATATGTATGTATATATGTATGTGTGCATGCATGTGTACACTACATGTATGTATGAACGTATATATGGACGTATGTATGAACGTATATATGGACGTATGTACCTATGTATGTACGTGCGTATGTATGTATGGACGTATGTATAAACGTACGTATGGACGTATTTTAGGACGTATGTATGGACGTACGTATGTATGGACGAATGTATGTACGGACGTATGTGTGTATGTATGTGTGTACTGTATGTATATATTTGTGTGTATTTGTATGTGTGTGCGCGTTTGTGCGTGTACGTGTATGTACATATGTATCTGTGTGTGTGTATGTATGCAGGTATGTATACATGTATGGATGTGTGCATATATGGATGTGTGCATATATGGATGTTTGCATGCATGCATCCATGAATCCATGTATGATTGTATACATACATACATGTATATATGCATACATATATGCAAGTATATATATATATATATATATATATATATATATATATATATATATATATATATATATATATATATAATTGAAGGTGAAAGAAGATGAGGAGAAATGGGAGAATTTTACGCCTTAACGTTTCGACCCGCAGGGTCTTGATCACAAAGCTACCAACGCAAACGTAACGGGATATTTTATATATATATATATATATATATATATATATATATATATATATTCATGTGCATATTTAAATCCTTCCGTTCCAAGAGGCACATTTATCTTTAATTTGGTGTCACTAGACTTCTCTTAACTTCAAAAACAATATCACAGTAGTAGCGGGGATTAAACATTACCTTAGTTAAGCTCTTCCGTTCCTCATAATCCTTAACCTTCTTCGCTAGTATCGTCAGGTGATTCATATCCATCTCCCTGTCATCATTTCAGTAATTAAGAAGTTAATCTATCTTAATTAACTCCTTCCGTATTGTTGGCACTTTTAATCTTCTTCGTGGTACAGTTTTGGTGCGGGTGGCGAGTTGTCTACGTCAGGAGACGCGTAGTAGCTGCGGCCGAAGCCGTCACCGTTGCCCTACGTGTTTGCAGTGTTGGGAAAGGTAAGAAACAGTCAGTGCTGGATATCGGAGAGGAGTATGAGACTCGAACCCATAACTAAGTGAATGCGAGATCAGCACGCTTCCGATTATGCCATCAGTGTATTCTTTGGTATAGTCAAAGAGAGAGAATTCCATCACCACCATCACCACGCGCGCAAACGCACGCACGCACGCACACGCACACACACACACACACACACACACACACACACACACACACACACACACACACACACACACACACACACACACACACAAAACACACACACACACACACACAAAACACACACACGAGCTCTGAGCTCTCTTCCAGGAGGGAAATAGCTGTCGATCACGAGTCCAACACGTGATCCAAAGACCAAGTGAATACACACACACACACACACACACACACACACGAGGAAGACTTTTGTGTATGGCTCCCTGCGTTGTTTCACAAGTTTGTTCATATCTCTTCCTCTCCCTCCCTCACAGAATCCATCACGACGACCACTAGCCTCCTCTTTCCCTCATTCTCTTTCTCTCTTTTTTCTCCCTCTCCCGCTCTCTTCCTTTCTTTCTCTATCTCTTTACCCCTTTCCTTTCTCCCGATCCCCACCCATCCATTTCTTTCTCTCTCTCCCCGCTTTTCTCTCTCTCCTCACCCTCCCTTTCTCTCTCCTCACCCTCCCTTTTTCTCTCTCCTCACCCTCCCTCTCTCTCCTCACCCTCCCTTTCTCTCTCCTCACCCTCCCTTTTTCTCTTCTCCCTCTCTCTCTCTTCTCCCTCTCCCTTTCTCTCCCTCTTCTCCCTCTCCCTTTCTCTCTCCTCCTTCTCCATTTCTCTCCTCCTTCTCCATTTTTCTCTCTCTTCCCTCTCCATTCTCACTCTCCTCCCTCTCCATTTATCTCTCTCCTCCCTCTCCATTTCCTTCTCTCCTCCCTCTCCATTTCTCTCTCCTCCCTCTCCTTTTATCTCCCTCCTCCCTCTCCCTCTCTCCTCACCTCCCTTTCTCTCTCTCTCGTCACCCTCCCTTTCTCTCCTCACCCTCCCTCTCTCTCTCTCTCTCTCTCTCTCTCTCTCTCTCTCTCTCTCTCTCTCTCTCTCTCTCTCTCTCTCTCTCTCTCTCTCCTCACCCTCCCTTTCTCTCCTCACCCTCCCTTTCTCTCCTTACTCTCCCATCCTCATTCCTATTTCCCCCCCTCTTCCTTTCTCCTTTCCCCCCTCCTTGCTCTTTTCTCTTTTCCTCTCTCCCTTCCTCCATCCCTTCCACCTTCATATCTCTTCCTTTCTCCCTCCCTCCACCGCTTCCTCATCCATCTCATTTCCTCTTTTTTCTTCATACTTACTCTTTCCCCTCGCTCTTTTCCTTCTTACTTCCTCTTTCCCTCTCTCTCCTTTACTCCCTTTCTCCCTCCTTCCTCTTTCCCTCTCTCCTCCACTCCCTTCCTTCCTCCTCCCTCTCCCTTCCTCTGAGCGCTGTTTTCCTCCACGGCATATTTGGGGGTTGTTGTCGGAACGTCGCCTCCTGCGGTCAAAGGATGCGCAGCCATCACTCTCAAATTCGTGACATTCATATATAATGGAATTTGATATTCTCCTCTTCACCTCCCGCTGACGTCGATGAAGATGACCTCAGTTTCGGCCTCGGCCTCAGTATCAGCCTCGGCCTCAGTATCAGCCTCGGTATCAGAATCGGCCTCGGTATCAGAATCGGCCTCAATATCAGAATCGGCCTCAATATCAGCCTCGGCCTCAATATCAGCTTCGGCCTCAATATCAGCTTCGGCCTCAATATCAGCTTCGGCCTCAATATCAGCCTCAGCATCAATCTCAACCTCAGCATCAATCTCAACATTAGCCTAAATCCCAACGTCAGCCTCAATCTCAACCTCAGCCTCAATCTCAACCTCAGCCCCAATCTCAACCTCAGCCTCAATCTCAACCTCAGCCCCAATCTCAACCTCAGCCCCAATCTCAACCTCAGCCCCAATCTCAATCTCAACCTCAGCCCCAATCTCAATCTCAACCTCAGCCTCAATCTCAACCTCAGCCCCAATCTCAATCTCAACCTCAGTCCCAATCTCAATCTCAACCTTAGCCCCAATCTCAACCTCAGCCTCAATCTCAACCTCATCCCCAATGTCAACCTCAAACTCAGCCTCAATCTCGGCCTCAATCTCAACTTCAGCCTCAATCTCAACTTCAGCCTCAATCTCAACTTCAGCCTCAATCTCAACTTCAGCCTCAATCTCAACCTCAGCCCCAATCTCAACCTCAGCCCCAATCTCAAATTCAGCCTCAATCTCAAATTCAGCCTCAATCTCAAATTCAGCCTCAATCTCAGCCTCAGCCTCAATCTCAACCTCAATCTCAGCCTCAATCTCAACATCAGCTTTTGCCTCAGCTTCAACCTCGGCCTCAACCTCAAGGTGGGCCGCAGCTTAACTGGGTGGAAAGATCTAGCCGGTGGTTTGGTCACCAGACCCACTATTTGGGGCAAAATGTTAGGTCAAAATTATTTCAAAATGTTACTTTGAATAATATCTTACGGTGACCTATACTCCATTCCAATAAGAAATTACACTCTATTTCTGCCGTACAGCGCGGTACAGTTAGTAGCCCTGCCAATTTTCATACCCTATACTAGCTGATATGTTGTTACTTTTCTCAGTGATTTAATTTTTGCTCTATGTTTGATAGTATACATCATATAATCTACAATCATACTACTCTATGTAGCCTACTTATAATATATTTATTTTCTCATCTTTTCGAGTACTCATATACAGTCTCCACGGTATTAGTACTCAAAAAGGTAAGAAAAATAGATATGTATTATACACTATTTAATTTATGAGAAAGTATTTATTTTCCATCATTCTTAACCAGAGACTATTTTCATGTAATGTGAATTTATCAATAATTATTGATAAACTCGCATCACATAGTCTCGAACAAGAATGATAGGAAGTGAATACTTTCTCATGATAAATTAAATGATGAATAAGTTGGTGGGAGGAAGAAGAAGAGGAGGAGAAAGGAGGAGTAAGGAGGAGGAGGAGTAAGGAGGAGGAGGAGGAGTAAGGAGGAGGAGGAGGAGGAGTAAGGAGGAGGAGGAGGAGTAAGGAGGAGGAGGAGGAGGAGGAGGAGGAGTAGAAAGGATTTTGTCAGCGACCATCAACTCTCCCTTCCCTCGCCCACGAGCGTCATGACGCAAAATATTTATGAAAATCCTTAATTTGGATTTTTATGACTTTCTATGTGAAATATGAATGCACCATCGTGTTTATGAGTTGCTTACGTAGGAAAACACGTGTTTTATTCTGCACTTGTTATCACCATTCCTGTAAACATCGATTATAAGTAAAGATGTGTATAAACCGATAAAAAAAAAATTATTTAAACTCCACATAATTACTTAGTTTTTTACTCTTGTGAATTTTAAGAATTTAGTTACAGTTGTAGAATGACTGCTCTTTCCAATGTTTGAGACCAAATTTTCCAATCTTATGAATAAACTGGAGAAATATAATATTTTCTGAAAGAGGTGAGGAATTTGCGTGTCACTGCTGTGTGTGGAGCAGGGCCCTACAGGACTACCAACTGTATTGAGCTGCACGGCAGAAATCGAGTATAATTTCTTATTGCCAAGTTATTTTGTTCATTTTTGTACCAAGTCTTCGGTCGTCTTTTCATAAGGCCCAATTTCCTAAAATTAATTTGCATTATATGTGCAGTCACGAGTAAAAGTTTTGACCAGACCATTTCTTTTTATGAAGCAATTTTTTTTTTTTTTGCAACTTTTTCTTTTGTCTATTCAAGAAAATTATACAACTGTAAACTAAACATTACTCTACAAAAATAGTATTAACGTTGTGAAAATTGTAGCGTTGGCAATTTTTTTTTTTTTGCGACTGTACGTCATCTACATCTACGTATTATACACACACAACACACACATTATATTATATATATATATAATTATATATATATATATATATATATATATATTATATATTATATATATATTATTTATGTATTATATATGTATTATATATTATTGTATATTATATATATATTATATATATTATATATATATATATTATATATGTATATTATATATATATATATATATATATATATATATCTCACACACACACTCCTGTGAACTTTTTTATACTACATTCCCATTTCATTGTTAGCTGAAAACCTCGACTTAGTTACTCTATTTAAAAAACTTTAATCCCTACAGGATTTATAAATAAAGTTATAGTCTACTATATAGCTTCTCTTGAAAAAACAGACATTGTACATTACTGGAAGGTTGTTAAACAGACTTTCCAACTTCATAGAAACTATCTATAAATATATCAGTACAAGCAAAGGAAACGTTGTCGACATATTCATTTCATATTCTTCAGTGTTAATTTAATTTTTATATTTGTTTCGTTCAACATCAATTTATTTCGTGGAACATTTGCCAAAAGTTCCTTCCTTATACTTTCATTTACCCGTTAATCTAAACCTCTAAACTCAATCTTCCTTTTCCAATAACCTCCATAAACTTCTTTTTAACACAAATCAAAAAATAACCTTTATTATACAGCACCCCTCGTTCATCTACCGAGGACATGTCATTAGCATTGACCATATCCAATATTCCCCCTCAGAGAACGTCGTGTAATGATACCTGTGGTGTGTTATTTTCAACTCATAGATCCCCTCCTCAAAGCTCCCTGAAGGGTACAAGACTATGGCTGGCTCCCCTTGTTTATATACGCACTCTAGGGAGATAAGAATAATTTATGACCTATGGTTTACTATGTGGAAAATTAAGCTTACTTGTCGAGTTTATGATAAGCTATTTATGCATTACTACGCTCCTATGTTAAAGTTCGTTTTATGTATATACAAGTCTATTAGTGCAAAACAGATATAAAGATAAAACAAGTTAACAAACAAATAAACAAGTAAATAAACACAAATAATCAAAAGATACAAATAAATGAAAATTAATCAATTTCAAGTTGATAACAACGCTTCGAAGCATTTCATAGTGTGTATATTCCTTGGAACACCATGTATTTCAACTTGCAATTTATTCTTCTTTCTCGGTTCTTTCCTCCCTAACTACAGCCCCAGCTCCTATTCATCTTCTCTCAGA
>NC_134796.1:57071691-57079191 GCF_046742065.1 Oratosquilla oratoria
GATGTAGTGAAATAATTATTTAAAGAGAAAGATGATAAAGGAGGAGGAAATGTCTAGAGATTATATGGTATTAGTTCCAATTTTCCTAGAACAAGATGTAGCGAAACCCTTGTTTGAAGAGGAAGATAATAAAGGAGAAGGAATATCTAGAGATTATGTGGTACTAGTACCAATTTTCCTAGAATAAGATGTAGCGAAATTCTTTTTTGAAGAGGAAGATGATAAAGGGGAAGGGTATTCAGTGAGACTAAGGTGGGACATCTGATGTAAAATGCCGGATTAGTAGAGTACCACAAGGTTGTCATTGGATATAAGGAAGCAACGAACGAGACAAGATGATGTTGTTAAACCTGCTAAGGCTCTTTGAAAGCGTCGGATATGATCGCGGGAAAGGGACAAAGGACGTGGATGAGATTTAAGTCTTAAGATGGTTAGTTGAGTGGGTATGTGGGGACATACATATGAACGTACATGTATATACATACATGTAAACGCGAGCACACATGCACACGCAAACGCACGCACACGTATTTACATACGCATACGGATTTACACACGCAAATGTACACATGCACACGTATTTACAAACGCACACGTATTTACACACGCACATGCATTCATATACACGCACACGCATTTACACACCCGCACATATTCACATACACGCACACGCATTCACATACACGTGCGCATTTATACACGCAGATGCATTCACACGCGCTTTCGCACATGCACACGCACACATACAAACATACAAGGTGACAAAGTACAAAGTACACACACAAAGTAACAATGTAACACACACAAATTACGAATAACGTTAAACGCAAATACTCAAAGGGTTTTGATCTACTTTGATCCCACATCCCCCAAACTGGGAAGTGAGAAACCCCTGGTAGGGCAAGTTGCGGCAAGCATTTTATTTATTTATTATTATAATTTTTTCTTTTTTAGGCCGACGTTTGGGTCGCCTCCCCGCCTGGCCATGGCAGTCGGGAACCAACTCAAAAAGCACACAGCGGGTCCAGGGAATCGAACTTACGACCACATTCCCACGAGTTCGACATAGTATCCACTGGGCTACTCTGCGGCCGTTCTGCCTTTACCATACGTTTTTATTCAGTGGGTGACTCTCTTCGCTAGTGGCGTAATCGGGAGCGAGCTGGTTTCACACTCCGTGTCACCTTCTCTTTGCTCTCGTACGTTACAATGACAAAACAAGAGGACAAATCGGAGTAGAAAGGATCGTATCGGGATACAAATAACCAGCGCATCTATCCTTAAGAACATTGTAGCACCCAAGAGATGGCGACCTTGTTAGGATGAAGTAAGAATACATGAAGCAAGAGAAAAAGAAACGAAAGAGGGAAAATAAGGGAGATAAGAAAATGGGAGAAGAAAAAAGAAGGAAGAAAAGGGGAAGAAGAAAGGAGAGATATCAGGATTTAGTGATTATATTTTATATAATGGAGTCTTCAATCACAAAATAACTATACGTGACTAGTCCATAGGGGTGTTATTAAGTCCTTAACGTATTTATTTCATAAAACTTTTGCAGTCAATGCTCAATACGGGAAAGTAGTTATGAGTAAGATATATAGAAGGGAATCATGGGAAGAAGAATCGAAGGGAAGGGAAAGAAGGGTAGAGAGAAGGGTAGAAAGGTAAGGATGCTAGGCCAGAAGCCGCTACTTTTGCCCTATGCGCTAGGACTGCCTGGTAAAATTCACTGCTAGGACTCTGAGGAGTGTGGGATTCGAACCCATGACTACGCCAACGCGAGGCCAACACGCTACCGATTACGTCACCAGTGCACAGATATAGAAACCAAGGTAAAAGTATAAACAAAGAAGAAATAAAAACGCGATAACAAGAAGGAACAAAAACAAAAGGAAACAAATGAAGAGCAAAACAATTGTAACCAAAGGAGAAGGAGACAGAGGAACTACGACTAAGGGTCAAGAGAGGAAAGCAAGTTGGAATAACGATCAGGGAAGCAGCACAAGGGACGATAACGAAAATACAAAGAAAATTGAGAACACGTGTTCATAGCAAGAGGGAGGGAAGAAAGGATTTGGTGCATTCGGAGAAACTTGTTATACAAAAGTGAAAACGATACAAGAAACAATAACAGATAGAAGGAAAAGGTGCAGCCAGGAGGAGAACAAGGAGCGAGATTGTACGAGACTAGAAGTATGAAGAAAATAAGGCGAGAATAAGAAAATAAATAACAAAGAAAAAATGAAATAGAGAATGAACACAAAAATGAGAGAATAGAGAAGAAAGGTGAAAAAAAGGGGAGAGAATAGGAGAAAAAAGGAGAACAGGACAAATAATAAGGAATAGATGAAGCAAGAGAAAAATAAAATCAAGAAATTAGAAGGAAAAGGTAAGGAAGAAAAGGCGAAGAAAAAGCCAAAAGAAAAATATAAAAGTAAAATAAAATGAAAGACAAAGGAGAGAAATATAAAGTAATTGACACGGAAGAGAACGAAGATAAAATACAGAAGAAAGAATCGATGAAGCAAGAAGAAAATTAAAATGTAAGTAGGAAAGGAAGCAAAAGTAGAAAGATAAGGATAAGGAAAAGAAGAATGAAATGAAAGAAAAGAATAGACTGGAACAAGAGGAGATATAAGATAGAAAAAAAAAAAAATAAGAGAACAAGGCCAGGGAAATAATATTTATGACAACAGAAGGATGAAGCAAGTGGTAGTTGAGGAAACCAATTAGTGAATCAACTTCTTCAGAATTGAAACAAAACTCAAGAACATAAGAATGGAGGAGACTGCTACAGACGATAATGCCTACACTAGGCAGTTCCATGTCCCTTACCACCTGGCACCCTTATCCATAAATTCATCTAATCTCTTTGTAAGAGGCTGGTAGAAAAGAGGGTAGAAAGAGGGGTAGAAGACGGGTTGTTACATGTTATATGTAGGTTGTTTGTAAATAACAGCCCAAGTGAGCTGTTTGAGTCTACTTTTCCGCATTGTGTAAGTAATAAAATATTATTTGTAAATAACAGCCCGGGATCTATTGGGTATGTATGCATTTTGCTGATACGACATTCCTTTGTAACCTAAGTGAGAATTATGCAGGGACTCGAGATTATTCCAAGTAAACAATACTACCGTCAAGACTTGATACAAAGATTCTGATTGGTGAAAGAGTGGAGGAGGAGAAAATTCAACTGGTTCACGAATGTAAGATCACGCCCTTCGGGATCTTAAATATAAAGTCAAAGATCATAGGACTAAAGAAATCATTACGTCACTTCAAAGTTCACGTGGGATCTTGTATAAGTACTCTCGTGGGGTTCCTATGAAAAACTTCGGAGAGTACGGTGTCTTAGAATTAACAGAAGAAAGATATAGGAGAAAAGATATTTGATTCACCTAGACTGAAGATTATATCTGGAGGAAGCGAGTCTCCATATACGTAAGTGAGGACCACAAAGGCGACGACACAATATTTTTAGCGTTCACTACGTGGTTACTAAGTCTATTCCATTTGTTAACCCCTTTGTTGGTAAACCAGTTCTTCCCTATTTTGTTCTTATACCTTGAGGGGTTTTTGGTCTGGTTAAAGGGACACAGTTTCTGCCCAGCCGAGGGTACGTCACCACTTGTAAAGACCTTAAAGGGGGTTTATACGGTCTAACGGTTGTCGAACGCGGTTCGACAGACACGTGTTTAAAGCGATGTGTGAACGTGTGAACGGGGTATCTGGTTGTCGAACAAGTTGGTTAAACCCCAAATACCCCGTTCACACGTTCACACATCGCTTTAAAAAACCTTTCGACAATCCTGAGACACTTTCTGTCATAAGAAAATAAAACCTTACGGGAGTTTCTAGTTACAGCTATCTGGTTTACTAGTTTATCTAGACTTGATTCTAAAAAAGTATATCCACTGAAATTAGTCAACTCTCTTCTGATGACAGCGTTTACAAGAAAATTCTGATTACTTGAAGCTAACAATTACCGTATGACAAAAATAGAATAAAATTAAATGAAAAATAAAGTAATAGATAAACAAAACAATAAATAAACCAATCAACAAACAATTGCATGAATAAACAACTAAATGAATTAACTAAAATATTAATCAGTAAATCAATGAATAGAAAAAATAAATGAATAAATAGATAAGAATAAAAAGATGAAAAAAGATAAACATGGAGTGAAGGAATCAAGGGAAACGTGGGAGATATACAACATATATCCAAAACATAGAAAACCGATGCGATTAAAGGCAGTAAAGAACCTGAGGACGCGGAAGAAAGACGAAAAGATAAACAAGGAAGGAAGGAAAAAGAGAAAAAGGACGAGAGAAAACAGTCGGGAATGCGATGGACATCCGAATGAGAAAATTAGTAATCAGCATCGATAAACGATGAAAAAGAAATAGGGAGGAGAAGATGAAGTAATTAAAAAAAGAAAGGGGGGGAAGAGACAGGGAAGGAGGGAAGAAGGCGAGATGTAACACAAGAATCAAAGAATAACTAACACGACTCGAGCTGGCAAGAAAAAAAAATATCGAAATATAAAGAAAAAAAAAAAAAAAAAAGGAAGAAGATTCCTGCTCAGATATCCGGAGTGAGCCTTCTCGAAAATCCAAAATGAAAAGAGAAAAGAAGGAGATGAAGAGGGAAGAATGAATACACCTCTGGTCATGGTGGGGGATGGAAAATGAAAGAGCAGCATTGGAATAAAAGACTGGGGAAACTAGATAGTCGATGGAAAAGGACAGGAACAGGAGGAAGAGGAGAAGGACGAGGAGAAGGACGAAGAGGAAGACAAAGAGGAGGAGGACGAGGAGGAGAAGAAGGAGGGAGAGGACGACAAAAGGGAGGAGGATGGAAAATGAAAGAGCAGCATTGGAATAAAAGACTGGGGAAACTAGATAGTCGATGGAAAAGGAGAGGAACAAGAGGATGGGGATGAGGAGGAATTGGAGGAAGAGGAGAAGGTCGAGGAGAAGGACGAAGAGGAGGACAAAGAGGAGGAGGACGAGGAGGAGGACGAGGAGGAGGAGAAGGAGGGAGAGGATGACAAAAGGGAGGAGATGGACGAGTGAGATGAAGAGGAGGAAGACTAAGAGTAAGACGAGGAGAGAGACGAGGACGAGGAGGAGAAGGAGGGAGAGGACGACAAAAGGGAGGAGGTGGACAAAGGTAAGGAGGAGTGAGATGAAGAGGAGGAAGACTAGGAGTAAGACGAGGAGAGAAACGAGGATGAGGGTGAGGACGAGGAGGAGGAAAACGAGGAGGAGGGCAACGACAAAGAGAAGGACAACGACGACACAGAGTAGGAGGAAGAGGAGGATCCAAGTAATTCTTTGGGTATAAACAACGTTTGTATCCGTCAGGACAATATTGCGCCTGAAAAAAAAAAAAAAAAAAAAAAAAAAAAAAAGTTCGAGGTGGTAAAAGAGAGAGAATACTAGAAAGGAGTACACCTAGATCTACTAAAACTCGCCAACCGCCACTTGTGCGGACGTTTGGGCCCAGGGCATAAACCCACTTTGAGAACGGATCCAGGACATAAAACGCCAATTCCCTAAGTAGGATTATGTCCTAGGACCAAACGTCAGCGCAAGTGGCGGTTGGTGAGTGTTGAAATAAGATAACTAGATGTACTAGAATGAAATAATGGTGGAAACTAAAAATAACTAGTATTCTTCTAACTGGAGATAAGTCTTCAATAACATAAGAATTCTGCGCGCCTCTGGTCCGTAGGAGTTTCAAACATAAAAAAATAAACTATATCCTCAAACAGGAGCATAAAATTTTGTGAAGATATTTGAAAGTTTCGAAATATATATTTTATTCTTGGGGACAAGTTGGACTGATATATCTTTACATCTTGGCTGATCGGCAGAGGCCAAACAGTTTGTCATGATAAGTTGTTAACACGGAGATTCAGTTCAAAACCGAAAATGTATCTCCAATAGTAATAATAATATTTCTTACTCTGGTAGTGTAATCGGAAGCGCTTAACTTTGGGTTCAAATGATACATGTCTCTCAGTTTCCCAGCAGCGACTGTTACCTGCCCAACAGTACAAGCTCATAATAGGGAAAAGGTGACGACCTCGGCCACAGCTACTCAGTGCCTCCAGGCGTATATTACTCACCATTTTTCTTGTCTTTGTAAAGAGAGTGTCCTGACAGTATCTATCTATATACCAAAAGGCTTCGTCCCGTTTATAATAGAAGTAGTTTGAAACTATACTACTTGAAAGATGTACAGCTGAAAGATACGTGTATGACAAAACGAACGGGAAGAGAACTGGATGTCTTGCCTTCTGTTCTCAGCTAGTGACTGATGGACATTGGAAGACTCTCTTAGGATTATGACCACCATAGTTATGGGTTGGAAGATTAGCTATGGGTATACATTGTCTTTGTATTTCGAAAACTTTTATACAATGGAGACATATAACCGTCGATTTGCATACGTGTAAGGTTGCTCGAAGCCACACAAACACACACACACACACGTTGACACACACGCACACACACACACACACACACAAGTTGACACACACACACACACGTTGACACACACACACACACGTTGACACACACACACACACACACGTTGACACACACACACACACACACGTTGACACACACACACACACACACACACGTTGACACACACGCACGTTGACACACACGCACGTTGACACAGACACACACACACACACGTTGACACGTTGACACACACACGTTGACACAGACACACGTTGACACACATACACACACACACACACGTTGACACACATACACACACACACACACACGTTGACACACACACACACACACACACGTTGACACACACACACACACACACACACACACACGTTGACACAGACACACACACACACACACGTTGACACAGACACACACACACACGTTGACACACACACACACACACACACACACACACACACACACACACACACACACACACACACACACACACACACACACACACACACACACACACACACGTTGACACACACACACACACACACACACACACACACACGTTGACACAGACACACACACACACACGTTGACACAGACACACACACACACACACACACACACACACACACACACACACACACACACAGACACACACACACACACACACACACACACATACACACACATTCACACACACACACACACACACACACTTCTACAAGTCGAGCAGGAGATTCGCAAGCAGGGAAGGAGGGTGCAGGTAATGGATCAATTAGGAAACACAATGGACAAGTATATATTTTCGAATCGTATCAATGCAGGTAAAGGCCAAACACGTTTCTGTGCGTTACAGACCATTTCTCCCTTATTGGCGAAATGCGTGGTGGGTCTCCTAGCCATGTACGAGGCGGAAATGAATAACGTCCAGAGACCGAGAACAATCGTTGTTACAAAACAAAAGCTTGCACTATTCTCTACTTTGATTTATGTGTATTATATT
>NC_134796.1:57081691-57089191 GCF_046742065.1 Oratosquilla oratoria
AGTGCTAGTGGTGGTGGTGCTATTGGTGGTGGTGGTGGTGGTGGTGGTGGTGGTGGTGGTGGTGGTGGTGGTGCTATTGCCGATATTGCTGCTATGGCTGCTGCTGTTTCTCTGGGAGGGAGGAGTGGGTACCTCCATGGCAGTAAAGGAGTCTAACATCTTGACAAGTTCCTTGCATACTGTGTAGTAGCGCTTTCTACTTTATTCGGGTTCCAGCCAGTCTCCATTAACACCCAAAGATACCTTTCGGTAACAAAGGAGATGCAGACTCTCTCCACGTTCTTTTTTTATTATAATCATTATGGCAAATAAATATTATTAATAATCATCAATTGTTATCATTATATTTAATCATTATCTTATTATTAACCATAATCATCACCATCATAACCATCAGCACCATTACCACCATCACCACCACCACCACTATAACTACTACCATCACCACCACTACTATCACCACCATCACCACAATCATCACTATCACCACCACCACCATCAACATAACAACCATCACCACCACCATCACCACTATTACCACCACCATCATCACAATCATCACCATCACCACCATAATCACAATCACAATAAATATTAAATATCCTCCATGATCATAACAATTTTACACACACACATCCCCACGTCACTTCCTCCCATAAAGCCCACGTGGAGCTTCCGGGACCTACCGTTTCCGTGACTAAAAGACCAAAGGATCCTTCAAAGCCCTCGGGATGTCGTCCAACTGTCGTCACGGCCCACTGCCCGATGATGGAAGACAAGCAGGAAGGGGAGGGGAGAAGAGGGAGATGGGGATAGGGACGGGAAGGAGGGGAAAGGGGAGGGAAAGGGAGGGAAAGGGAGAAGAGGGGAGGAGAGGTGAGGGAAGGGGAGGAGAGGGGAGGGAAAGGGAGGGAGGGAAAGGGAGGGGAGGAGAGGGGAGGGGAAGGGAAGGGGAGTGGGAAGGGAAGGGAAGGGGAGTGGGAAGGGAAGGGAAGGGGAGTGGGAAGGGAAAGGAGAGGGGAAGGGAAAGGAGAGGGGAAGGGAAAGGAGAGGGGAAGGGAAAGGATAGGGGAAGGGAAAGGAGAGGGGAAGGGAAGGGGAGTGGGAAGGGAAAGGGGAGGGAAGAGGAGGGAGGAGAAGGGGAAGGGGAAGGGAAGAAAGGATGGGGACAGGGAGGCAGAGGGAGAGAGGGGGAAGGAGAGAAGGAGGTCGGGGGAGAGGGAACGGGAGGGGAGAGGAGGGTGAGGGGGAGGGGAGGGGGAGGGTGAGGGGGAACGAAGGAGTTGGTGGGAAAGGGGTGAAATGAAAGTACGGGTAAACGACCAAGACGAAGACGGAGAAATTAACGTTCTCATCCTTACTCCTATACAATAGTGCTAACGTTAGTGCTAGTGTCCGTGCTCTTGTTCTCGATGCTGCCTGTGCTACAATTTCTTCTATTGCTATCGTATCGACCCGATGGGTATTCCCATCGACGCTTGCCAAGTCGTTATCGAACATTTGCAGATCGACATCGAACCATCTGCAGATTGACATCGATTACTTTTAAGATCGACATCAATCATTTGTAGATAGACATCGACCATTTGTAGATCGGCATCGATCATTTGTAGATATTGACCAAATGCAGATCAACATTAACCAGTTGCAGATCGACATCGACCCTAACAGATCGACATCCCGATCGACATCGACCCTGACAGATTGACACCGACCTTAACAGATCGACATCAACCCTTACAAATAGACATCGACACCTGACAGATCGAAACGTCCCGATCGACATCGACATTGACAGATCGACATCGACATTGACATCGACCCTAACAGATCGACACCGACCCTGACATATCGACATCGACCCTGACAGATCGACATCGACGCTAACAGATCGACACCGACCCTGACATATCGACATCGACCCTAACAGATCGACATCGACCCTAACAGATCGACATCGACCCATACCAATCATCAATCCATACAGATCGACGTCGACCACTATGGAGACCTTTTGCTACATGGAGGTCGATAAGCCTAAGACAGCCCCTCCAGCTGCGTGGATGGGGCAGCCCCCTTGTCCCTGACGGTCCCCAGTCGACGCCATTGTCATCTGAGACCTGATAACAGTGAGGCAATTACTTGTGTCACACGAGTCGCTGGTAAACGACCGGCAATGGACAGAAGCCGGCTGTAGAGTCCCGATGTATCGCCCATACACGGTAAATTTATTTGTGTATGGGCGATATATCGCCCATACACGGGCAATTTAATTATTAATTCAGAGTATTGACAATGAAATTGCGCAATATAATTGATCGTGTATGGGCCGCTTAACGTGGAAACAGGTTACCGACAGCCGGCTGTGTAAGACGCGATCCGGTTTTGGTATCACACGCAAAACAGCTGCGTGAGCGATGAAGAAAATTATAATCGATAAATAAATGCCATGTGTAAACAGGACCGAGACACTCCTGAGTGTACATTCGTGTCAACAGCAACCAATAAGTTTCGCCGTTTTCACAATTGTGTATTTGCTCTCAGTGCGATGACAGTCAGACGAGCAGGCGATGTTCTCTATTAGACGCTGTTCACGCCTCGAAGAGCCTACAAGACAGTTTCTTATCGCCATCTTTATTTGTCTTGTTTTTATTTTTATCTTCTGTTTTATTTTTATCTTGTTTCTTCTTGTCCTTCCTTAACTTTTGGGATAGCATTCCTTTTTTTTTAATTTTTTTTTTTTTTTTTTTGGGGGGGAGATAATTTTTCAATCTAACCTACTTATTTATATACAAATCTTATTCCTTTTGGTTTTGTAGTCCAACCCTATTTTATTTGTCTTCAGGTCATTTCATTATACAGCTTAAGAAGGGTGTCACACACACGACTGAAGCGAGTTAATTTGAGTAGAAACTACTTTTAATTAATTTTTATATTCTTAATTCTCCAAATGTTATATTAGAGGGGGTTTACACGGTTCGTCGAACGCGGTTCGACAGACACGTGATGTGTGAACGTGTGAACTGGGTATTTGGTTGTCGAACACGTTGGTTAAACCCAAAATACCCCGTCCACACGTGTAAACCCCCTCTTACTGTGCGTCATATGTTGAAAGGCGGAATAACGAGCTAAGAAAAATTAAACCTATACGAGTATTAGACACATTATTGAATTGTATATTCTTAGTGAAGTCTGGAATACTGTAAAGCGGCCCATACACGATCAATCATATTGCCCAATTTCATTGTCAATACTCTGAATTGACAATTAAATTGACCGTGTGTGGGCGATATATCGCCCATACACGGTCAATCTAATTGTCAATTCAGAGTATTGACAATGAAACTGCGCAATATACTGTAATTGATCGTGTATGGGCCGCTTAAGCGAAGTCGCCGCGCAATTTTTCAAATTCACTACTTTTAAGGGACAAGACAGGGTCCCGATTGTTAATGAAAAAATTTCGTCCCAAGAAAAGACTTCAGGTGAACAAAATCATTTAACATTAGCCTGAACAAACACTGCAATGTCCGAGCCTGTTGGATTATCATCCTTTTTTTCTTCTTTATCTTTAACTCAAAATTACCTTGGTCATAAATGTGCGACTCGCTCGCTCGTTCACGCGCTCGTTCGTTCTTTCACGCACACACTCGTTTGTTCATTCACGCACGCACTCGTTTGTTCATTCACGCACGCACTCGTTTGTTCATTCACGCACGCACTCGTTTGTTCATTCACGCACGCACTCGTTTGTTCATTCACGCACGCACTCGTTTGTTCATTCACGCACGCACTCGTTCATTCACGCACGCACTCGTTCATTCTTTCACGCACGCACTCGTTCATTCTTTCACGCACGCACTCGTTCATTCTTTCACGCACGCACTCGTTCATTCTTTCACGCACGCACTCGTTCATTCTTTCACGCACGCACTCGTTCATTCTTTCACGCACGCACTCGTTCTTTCTTTCACGCACGCCCTCGTTCGTTCATTCACGCACGCTCTCGTTCATTCACGCACGCTCTCGTTCATTCTTTCACGCACACACTCGTTCGTTCTTTCACGCTCTCGTTCGTTCTTTCACGCACTCACTCGTTTGTTCTTTCACGCACGCACTCGTTCATTCTTTCACGCACACACTCGTTCATTCATTCGCGCACACACTCGTTTGTTCATTCACGCACGCACTCGTTCATTCATTCGCGCACACACTCGTTCATTCTTTCACGCACGCACTCGTTCAATCTTTCACGCACGCACTCGTTCATTCTTTCACGCACGCACTCGTTCAATCTATCACGCACGCAATCGTTCAATCTAACACGCACGCACTCATTCACTCTTTCACGCACGCACTCGTTTGTTCGTTCACGCACGCACTCGTTCATTCATTCACGCACGCACTCGTTCCTTCTCTCACGCACGCACTCGTTCATTCTTTCACGCACGCACTCGTTCATTCTTTCACGCACGCACTCGTTCATTCTTTCACGCACGCACTCGTTCATTCTTTCACGCACGCACTCGTTCATTCTTTCACGCACGCACTCGTTCATTCTTTCTCGCACTCACTCCTTCTTTCTTTCACGCACTCAGTCGTTCATTCTTTCACGCACGCACTCGTTCATTCTTTCACGCACGCACTCGTTCATTCTTTCACGCACGCACTCGTTCATTCTTTCACGCACGCACTCGTTCATTCTTTCACGCACGCACTCGTTCATTCTTTCACGCACGCACTCGTTCATTCTTTCACGCACGCACTCGTTCATTCTTTCACGCACGCACTCGTTCATTCTTTCACGCACGCACTCGTTCATTCTTTCACGCACGCACTCGTTCATTCTTTCACGCACGCACTCGTTCATTCTTTCACGCACGCACTCGTTCATTCTTTCACGCACGCACTCGTTCATTCTTTCACGCACGCACTCGTTCATTCTTTCACGCACGCACTCGTTCATTCTTTCACGCACGCACTCGTTCATTCTTTCACGCACGCACTCGTTCATTCTTTCACGCACGCACTCGTTCATTCTTTCACGCACGCACTCGTTCATTCTTTCACGCACGCACTCGTTCATTCTTTCACGCACGCACTCGTTCATTCTTTCACGCACGCACTCGTTCATTCTTTCACGCACGCACTCGTTCATTCTTTCACGCACGCACTCGTTCATTCTTTCACGCACGCACTCGTTCATTCTTTCACGCACGCACTCGTTCATTCTTTCACGCACGCACTCGTTCATTCTTTCACGCACGCACTCGTTCATTCTTTCACGCACGCACTCGTTCATTCTTTCACGCACGCACTCGTTCATTCTTTCACGCACGCACTCGTTCATTCTTTCACGCACGCACTCGTTCATTCTTTCACGCACGCACTCGTTCATTCTTTCACGCACGCACTCGTTCATTCTTTCACGCACGCACTCGTTCATTCTTTCACGCACGCACTCGTTCATTCTTTCACGCACGCACTGGTTCATTCTTTCACGCACGCACTGGTTCATTCTTTCACGCACGCACTCGTTCATTCTTTCACGCACGCACTCGTTCATTCTTTCACGCACGCACTCGTTCATTCTTTCACGCACGCACTCGTTCATTCTTTCACGCACGCACTCGTTCATTCTTTCACGCACGCACTCGTTCATTCTTTCACGCACGCACTCGTTCATTCTTTCACGCACGCACTCGTTCATTCTTTCACGCACGCACTCGTTCATTCTTTCACGCACGCACTCGTTCATTCTTTCACGCACGCACTCGTTCATTCTTTCACGCACGCACTCGTTCATTCTTTCACGCACGCACTCGTTCATTCTTTCACGCACGCACTCGTTCATTCTTTCACGCACGCACTCGTTCATTCTTTCACGCACGCACTCGTTCATTCTTTCACGCACGCACTCGTTCATTCTTTCACGCACGCACTCGTTCATTCTTTCACGCACGCACTCGTTCATTCTTTCACGCACGCACTCGTTCATTCTTTCACGCACGCACTCGTTCATTCTTTCACGCACGCACTCGTTCATTCTTTCACGCACGCACTCGTTCATTCTTTCACGCACGCACTCGTTCATTCTTTCACGCACGCACTTTCACGCACGCACTCGTTCATTCTTTCACGCACGCACTCGTTCATTCTTTCACGCACGCACTCGTTCATTCTTTCACGCACGCACTCGTTCATTCTTTCACGCACGCACTCGTTCATTCTTTCACGCACGCACTCGTTCATTCTTTCACGCACGCACTCGTTCATTCTTTCACGCACGCACTCGTTCATTCTTTCCCGCACGCACTCGTTCATTCTTTCACGCACGCACTCGTTCATTCTTTCACGCACGCACTCGTTCATTCTTTCACGCACGCACTCGTTCATTCTTTCACGCACGCACTCGTTCATTCTATCACGCACTCACTCGTTCACTCTTTCACGCACGCACTCGTTCATTCTTTCACGCACGCACTCGTTCATTCTTTCACGCACGCACTCGTTCATTCTTTCACGCACGCACTCGATCATTCTTTCACGAACGCACTAGTTCATTCTTTCACGCACGCACTCGTTCATTCTTTCACGCACGCACTCGTTCATTCTTTCACGCACGCACTCGTTCATTCTATCACGCACGCACTCGTTCATTCTGTCACGCACGCACTCGGTCAGTCTTTCACGCACGCACTCGTTCATTCTTTCACGCACGCACTCGTTCATTCTTTCACGCACGCACTCGTTCATTCTTTCACGCACGCACTCGTTCATTCTTTCACGCACGCACTCGTTCATTCTTTCACGCACGCACTCGTTCATTCTTTCACGCACGCACTCGTTCATTCTTTCACGCACGCACTCGTTCATTCACGCACACACTCGTTTGTTCATTCACGCACGCACTCGTTCATTCTTTCACGCACGCACTCGTTCATTCTTTCACGCACGCACTCGTTCATTCTTTCACGCACGCACTCGTTCATTCACGCACGCACTCGTTCATTCACGCACGCTCTCGTTCATTCACCCACGAACTCGTTCATTCACGCACGCTCTCGTTCATTCACGCACGCACTCGTTCATTCACGCACGCACTCGTTCATTCACGCACACACTCGTTCATTCACGCACACACTCGTTCATTCACGCACACACTCGTTCATTCATTCGTTCATTCATTCGTTCGCTCACTCTTTCGTTTACTTTCTTTCTTTCTCCTTATTGCCAATTCTCCTCTTCCCTTCCCCCGTTTCTAACCCCCTTTTCCTTCTCATCCTTTTTCCTTGTCCCTTTCTCTTTTCTTTGTCTATACACGCTCCTTCCTTCCTTCCTCCCTTCCTTCCTTCCCTCTTTCCTTCCTACCTTTTCCCAATTCCCCACAATGTCTTTCATACATCCTTTATCCTATTTGTGCTTGTATATTACTTTATGAGATCTGATCCCATATACATCTCGGGCAATTTTATTCAGTAAAGTAACTTCAGGACGTGT
>NC_134796.1:57091691-57144191 GCF_046742065.1 Oratosquilla oratoria
TGTGGTTAGAGCTCTGGCCTGCCACTACGGAGGTCCGGGTTCGACTCTCGCCCGGGGCTGAAATAATATCAGTATCGCAGCGCTGAGGGGTGTTACTCCAACTCTCGTGGGCGGGGAGTTGGGTGTGTGTGTGTGTGTGCAAGGTCATAGCATTACCCATAGATCGGACCTAAGAGCTCTGAGCTCTCTTCCAGGAGGGAAATAGCTGTCGATCACGAGTCCAACACGTGGTCCAAAGACCAAGTGAATACACGACCACATGCACACACGAGCACACACACACACACACACACACACACACACACAAATGGCCAACTGAAGTGAATTTATTCTACTTCGAAATATAAATTATCTAAACACTTAAATATTTCTAGATTCCCAGAGTTCAATACTGTCTGTCCATGGAATCTTATCTTTGAGGACACCGATTACCTCTTCCAGCCCTTTGGGTCCCTTTTATCTGGTTAAAATAGTGTGGTGCCTGAACAAAAAATACATCTATATCATGACTATATAGTATATAACATATACTCGTATAACCACATACTTTTCACCAACATTCTATTATCTTGCTTATATCTCTCTATTCCCCATATGCGGTAACCCAGTGGATACTGTATCGAACTCGTGATCAGGTGGTCACGAGTTCGATTCCGAGGCCCCGCTGCGTGCTTCTTGCGTTTGTTTCCGACAACCCTGACCAGGCGGGGAGGCGACCATAACATCGGGAAAAAAAATGCCGCACCTGACATGGCTTGTCCTACAAGGGGTTTCTCACTTCCCACTTAGTGGAAGTGGAATGGTGATTTTTCTATTTACTGCTGTAATGGGATAAGAATACCGCTACAGTGTTTCCACGAATGCCGCAGAAAGCAAAGGGGAACTCTGTATTCTTCTCCTTCGAAGAGTCGAGACTGTATTATGCTTCTAAGATGTATAGTGTTTACAAAGCTTACATGAATGGCCTCTGAACTCGCCGCAAGCTCAGACCTTTCGTTTCCCAACACTTTAACAGCTTTGTACAACTTTACTTACAGCAGCTAAATCCAAGACTGCTTATGGGTAAGACATCTTCACCATGACGTGTCTTCCTGGGTGACGTTTCGTTCCATTTTTATTCAAACTACTGTAGTCTCAAACGAGTTGTTCTTATTTAGCAGCATTGGGGTGGGTATCATCGTAGAGGTTCATCATTTCTGAATAGATGCCGTCTTGTTTGCCTCCATTCTTATTCAAAGAAGTCTCAAACGAGTTGTTGTTATTTAGCAACATTGAGGTGGGTATAACGATTCGTCATTTCCGAATAAATGTGATCTTGCACTAAAAACCCACTATTATTTGGATTTAAGAAAAGAAGGAAGTAACGAATTTCCGTATATTTCGATCACTTGCTGTGATCCTCTTCAAGCGGAATACATAGACAAGAGAACATAGTGGGTTTTTAGTGCAATTACTAATGTGTAACGACATTACTGGACAGTGAAATGTGATTTTGTTTGTTTCTGTGAACTGGACTAACGCCGATGGATTTTCAATGATGTGTAAATACAATCTGAGACACGCCTGTATACTTGCCAAATGTGGATCTTGTTTCCGTAACTGTACAAACAAATAATTTATATTTTGATCTTAATACCTGCAGGTGATTATGCACATTTGTATTCGAGTGATTGATTGATTAACAAGAGCTCAATTCGTAATTTTTTCTTGAAAATATCTTCTTCCATCTGTCCCTGAAAATCATTTATCTTTCCTGTCGTTTTCCTATTCATTATTTTTCAGATTTCATTCCTTCATCCTTCCTTCCAAATTTCTACATTCATTTTGTATTCTTATCCCTCGTTCTCCCTGTTACACATACTTTTTCCTCGACATTGATAATTTTTTTATTTATTCATTTATTCATTCATTCATTTTTATTTATTTATTCTATTTATTTTATCATCATTTATTTATCCTTTATTCTATTTTATTTAATTTTTATTTATTTATTATTATTATTATTATTTTTTTTTTTTTCGTATACCAGCTGAATCAAGCCTCCAAGAACGGTCACTGATGGGTGTGTAATGGGTGTGGAATGGGTGTGGAATGGGTGTGAGATTGGGCTTACGTCTTGGCTTGCTCCCTCTCTGACAAAGGGGAAACTGGCCTATTGGTACATAGATAAAGTATACACATCATCCGAACATAATCTCTCTATCCTACATACGATACCAAAAGAAAAAAAAAAATCCCTTGATTCAGTATTTACCAGACACGTTCAAAACAAACCCAAACAAAAGGTAATCACATACGAGGGACTGGGGTGCCGATAAGGGTTGAGGAATAAGCTTCGAGCATAAGAAAATAGACCTAAAGTATACCATTTCCGGGACTTCCACAGTAGCAGATCCTGCTGTGAATATTTCACTCCCGACCCTCAGGAAAAAGCTTTGAGTGCGGCTCTGAAATATTTATACCCGAATCCTTTGTCCGTCGTTGCCAGTGTCAATGCAGACCGATTTAAATACGAGGTATGTGTGTGTTGGCCCGCTGTGATCCCATGGGGATTACTGTAACCATTGGGAAGTCTCCAAAAGTATCAACTTTTACATTCTCAAACGATAGAAAAAAAATAAAAGAAAATAAAGCAAGGCGATGTTAAATGGTAAGAAAACAAAACAAGACAAAACAAGACAAAAACAATATTCCTTCCTCTCACTCCATCTCTTCCTTCCTCACTCCATCATTCCCTCCGTCTCTCCCTTCCTCCCTCCGTCTCTTCCTCCTTCGTCCTCCCTCCATCCTTAACTCCCTCATCCCTTCCTCCCTCCCTCCCTTCCTCCGTCTCTTCCTCCTCCGTCCTCCCTCCATCCTTAACTCCCTCATCCCTTCCTCCCTCCGACCCTTCTTCCCATACTTCAAACCTTCCTCCCTCTCTCCAGCCCTCACTCCTTCCGTCCTTTCCTCCTTCCCCCTCCTTCCCTTTCTCCCTCCCTTCCCTGTCCCAACATCCGTCCCATCCTACGTCCTTTCAGATTTTTTTTTATTCTTACAAAGATTGTTCTTCTTCTTTACGTCTCTTATTATTTCACTTTTCCTAGCTAATGCTTTGTTTCTTTTTTTATTTATTTTTTTTATATTTGATGTATCCACTTCCATGAACGGAAAAAAACAGTTTTGATACTCATGTATATGCACCTGTCCATTCCTTCTTTCTTCATGTGCATACGCGTATATACAGGCGTAGGTATACATTTATATGTGCAAGTATGTAGATACATGTATAGCTATAGGTACAGGTACAAATGTAAATCTAATTACAACTTTATATGAAAAGTATGAACGTAAGCACATGAATGTGCTTACGTACACACACACACACACTATATATATATATATATATATATATATATAATTATATATTATACATATATGTATATATATATTATACATATATATATATACATATACATATACATATATATATATATATATATATACATATACATATACATATATGTACATATATATATATATGTATATATATATATATGTATATATATATATATATGTATATATATATATATATATATATATGTGTGTGTGTGTGTGTGTGTGTGTGTGTGTGTGTGTGTGTGTGTGTGTGTGTGTGTGTGTGTGTGTGTGTGTGTGTGTGTGTGTGTGTGTGTGTGTGTGTGTCCAAAAATTTACCATAACTATATCTTATTAACACAGTCTTGTTTCAGCTAAATAAAGAATACATCAAATCGTTCATCAACAAAGTATAAACATAATATACAATTGAAGCAAACGTAGTTTAATTCCTCTAACTTATAAAGATATAACATAAAACATCAAGTTAGGACGTCGTTACTTGTGCCGATGGTCGAGGGGATGGCAGTTTGAACCCTGCCACCGGCAAAGTTGAACGAAGGGCATGGTTTATTAAACTTTATAAAATCCTCTGTAAGGGGCACCGTCCTAGCCTCCCAGTAGGGGGGATTTTGTGACTTTAATCTATAAAAGAATATTATAAAGTTCTGTAAGCTTATGTCTGTTGTTATTCTTTCATTTAATTCTTGAAGACTTCAAGGCTTTGTCTTGTAAACTTTTTCTTTCAGGATCTCTCACACTGTGAAGTCAGACGAATTTAGTTCGGGGGAACTTGGGGTCCAATTTACAGTACCCTTTCGTTGAACTCGTGTAATGAAAATATTACATCATCGACAGTCCTGTATGTTGCTACGATAATGATCATGTGCGCCATTTTGCATCTTATTTTAAAAAAAGACATTGAAATCTATCCTTTCAGTTAGAACTTTGTTGTCTTCCTGCATGTTGAGGTTTAGCAGATAATGGGTAAAAAAGAATTTATATAAAGTATAAACTTGGTAGTTGCCGACAAGTCTTTCACAAGAAATGCCATGTGAGAACAGTGTTACATAAGCGTGTATGTTACTTGGGTAAGGTGACATAGGAGGAGTGATGTGCGGTTTGGCTTGTGCCCTTTATTCTGATTAAGAAACGTGTGCGTCAGCCTAAGGACGGACGTGGCGTGGTCCCCAAGTGGGAGACCGACCGCGAATGCCTAGTGAAGCGCTACAAGTACAGAGGTCAGACTGACTGAATAGCATGCCCGGTCGGGGCAGGCAGTGTATATACAAGGGGCTGACCCGACGCCATGACCAGGCGCGACCTAATTGCGGTTACCCTTTCTGGCCTTTCCGACCACTGAGTCAGATCAACTATCACACAACTCTACAATGCATCAACTTGCACTTTACGCACAAGCAAGCTTGTGGGGTACAGGTACACTACAACAGAGCCTTCATTAGTACGACGTTTCGTTTGATAATTGGTCTGTAACAAGCAAACGTCGTACCCATAAATAAATAAACAGGAACAAATAAATGAATAAACAAATTGATAAATCAAATAAAAAAAAAAAAAAAACGAGATTCTTTATTTCATTGTCACGCTAGGATATGTCAACTTGCACTTCTTCAACAAGGCTAGAAACCAGTGGACTGAAACAGTTCATTCACATTTCTATCCATTTTTTTTATCAATTTAATTGCTACAGAGATCTTTTTGGAAAAACAAATATCACTGATACAATTCATGAATGTATTCATTTCTATTCATTCACACTAACATCTATTTGATCAAGTTTAGTTAGTACTGAAATTTCATCTTTGGAGAAAAAAAATCACTTTGATACATTTTAAGAAGCCATCCATTTCTATTCAATCACTTCTATCAATTTCTATCAAGTGTAATTGGTACAGGTATTCCATTTTTGGAAAAAAAAAATACTTTGAAACAATTCATGAAGACACGCACGTCATTTCGATTCATCATCATTGAGTATTTATATTGAGGTTTATAGTTTCTGTACTGAATTGCTTTCATGATCATTTGCATAATTCTTGGAAATTTTACTTTGTATTTAATCCCCCTGCTCAGGTCTGTCTGCCTGTCTGTGTCTGAGGGTATGTCTGAGTCTGAGTCTGCGTCTGTGTCTGTCCCTGTATGTTTGCATGTGTGTGTCTGTGGCTGTGTCTGTGTTTGTGTCTGCGTCTCCCCCTCCTCTTTCTCTATTATATAATATATATATATATACATATATATATATATATATATATATATATATATATATATATATCGATCTCTATATCTCTCTCTCTCCCTCTATCTATCTCTACCTTTCTCTCTCTCTTGTATATATATATATATATATATATATATATATATATATATAACCCTCTCCCGCTCTATCCCTCTCTAACTCTTTATCCCCCTACCTCTGTCTCTATCTCTATCCCTCTATCTCTATCTCTATCCCTCTATATCTATATCTCCCTCTCTCTATCCCTATCTCTCTTTGTCCTTTCCGACCGCGTTCTCTGACTTTATGGTCTCTCTTCAATATCACACAATTTTGGGCGACTTATATTGGCTTCATTTTATCTCTAATTTTCCAATATGTCACTTATTTACTAGAGAGTCAGTTATCGTTATCATTATTCTATTTATCTATTTATTTATTTTGCTTTAATGTTAGTCCATGTGCAGCAAGTACTATATTTCTTCATTCAACGAAGATATGAAAAAACAAACACCAAACCACAAATACATATGTAACATGAAAATAAAAAATCAATTGAATTGAAAACATTGCAGATCAAATGCATATGCAAGCTGAAAAATAACCATTTCCGTTGAACAGAAAAAGAATTGATATTAACGAGATAATATTGCAGTAAAATTACTTTTAGGCCATCATGGACATGAGAAGTTGCTCCTAGACGTATGCACGAGCGCGCGCGCGCGCGTATGTGTGTGTGCGCATAAGTGCATGTGTGCATGTGGGTGTTTGCATGTGTGCGTTTGCATGTGTGCATGTGTGCGTGGAATGTGTGCGTGTGAATGTGTGCGTGTGTGCATGTGCGTGTGAATGTGTGCGTGTGCATGTATGTGTGCCCATGTGTGCGTGTGCATGTGTATGTGTGCATGTGCATGTGTGCGTGTGCATGTGTGCATGTGTATGTGTGCGTGTGCATGTGTATGTGTGCATGTGAGCGTGTCCATGTGAGCGTGTCCATGTGAGCGTGTCCATGTGGGCGTGTCCATGTGGGCGTGTCCATGTGGGCGTGTCCATGTGTGGGCGCGCATGTGGGCGTGTGCATGTGGGCGTGTTCATGTGAGCGTGAGTATATGTGATTATATGTGATTGTATGCATGTGTGTGCATGTGTGCTTGTGCATGCGTGCGTGTGCATGTGTGCATGTGTGTGCATGTGTGTGCGTGTGTGTGTGTGTGTGTGTGTGTGTGTGTAGTGTATAGTGTATAGTGTGTATGTGTGTGTGTGTGTGTGTGTGTGTGTGTGTGTGTGTGTGTGTGTGTGTGTGTGTGTGTGTGTGTGTGTGTGTGTGTGTGTGTAATTAAGTGGGGGTGATTATTAAAAAACACCGAACATTTAAGTCAAGAAAAAAATGAAAATAAAGAGACGGAAGAAAAGCAAGTCAACAATTATACGTACACATCAAGAAAGCGGGAATCAAGATATACAAGGTTATATAAGGAAATAAGCTAAGAATGAAAGGAACATTGTGAATATTGTTTATTAAAAGAAAGAATAAGAGTAACAGAACATCTTGAGAAAAAAATATATAGAAGGTTATAAAATGACAATGTTCCGATGTACTGACGTCAATCAACCAATCTATTGTTGCATGGAATATCAGTTAATGGAAAAGTCGTAGTTCCAGTGGCTGGCAACTGTACCCGGAATCTCCCACAGACGACTCTAAGAAGAGACTTTCAACTGTTATCTGTGTTGTATCAATGCGAGACTGTTTCTATATCAGTGGGTCAAAGTGGAATAGAGGAGATCAGTCGCCAGGTATCAGTTATCCATATGTGAAACATGTAAGAGATATAGTTGAAGTTAATAAAGAAACGTATTGGACTCAGTCCGGATACCGTGTGCCAGCCCCTCAGGGCTGCCACTTCCTGATACAGGTGAGAAGGTCGACAGGTTTCGTAAATGGACAGCTTTACTGTCCATCTTACAAGGTCATTACATGCAGGAAAATTGTCATTGGTTCCTGTGCTGACTTTCAGTGGAACAAACAAGTGACGTGACACAGTACGAGTATATAGAAGAAAAAAAAATCATACATTTCTGTGATCAAAGCCTTAGTGAGTTTGATATTCGGAGTAAAGGAAACCAATGAAAAAGTACAGACACGAAGGGAAGATCTAGGTACATCCCTCGTAGATTTAGATGACGTAGAGAAAAACGAGAACTCAAGACTCAAAGTCCTTGTGGATCAGATATTCACATTAAAGGAAATCAATGACAAGTACAGGGATGGAGGAAGGGAGCCGTGTTTGGTTTTCGTAGATTTAGAAAACGTGAATGATAGTGTGTCCATAGGTTTATACCATGAAAATGTGTGAACGGCATATTCCTACACATGAATGTATTTATCCACTGGAATATAGTATAAAAATCTATTAATATGTGCATCACTTTCACGTGGTAGTTTGATTTGAAATGTGAAAAAGTTAACATAACTTCTTTTTCATCTGAAGGCGTACTCATAGACGAAAATGATTGGTAAACAATTATATATGTATATGTATATATGTATGTATGTATATGTTAATGCATACTATATTTTCTGTTGTCAAAACAGTTAAAAGATAACATCTAGCGATAAATTGAAGAAAAATAATCAATTACGTGGAGTACGAACGAACTAAAGATGTCATAGAAATAAAAAGAGAATGTACATATAATCATTACGTTAATGATTACAGTGACTTGAGGACCATGCACAGAAACAAGTTTATATAAACTTTGAATAACAGGCCTTAATAATGAACAGCCAAAAGCAATTCAGATTTACGAAAATTCTTTTGAATGAAGAAATTCCTAATGTGTGAAAAATATACGAATAGAAAAACACATTTATATATTTTCGAGTCTTAACCTCATAATTTTGCCCCCGTAGGTACATTCACACAGCAAACTTATCCACATCCAACACGCCCACATTTTTACACTCACCCACACTTGCAACCACATTTACAATTAAACAAACTTCAACACACATTGTCCTTGCATCTCTCACATTTTGACGAGACTATTAAGGCTACATTAACTTTGAATTATTTCGCCCTAACTCGTTACTTGTACCCACAACCTCACCCAAACGTATGAGAACGCCCGAGCACATATTCGTATCCTGACTCGTGGCGCAGTGGTTAGAGTTCTCGCCTGCCGCTACGGCGGTCCGGGTTCGAATCCCGCCCAGGGCTGAAATAGTTTCAGTATCGCTGCGCTGCGGGTTGTTACTCCAACTCTCGTGTGTGGGGAGTTGTGTGTGTGTGTGTGTGTGTGTGTGTGTGTGTGTGTGTGTGTGTGTGTGTGTGTGTGTGTGTGTGTGTGTGTGTGTGTGTGTGTGCAAGGTCACAGTATTACCCATAGATCGGCCATACGAGCTCTGAGCTCTCATCCGGGAGGTTAATAACTGTCGATCACGAGTCCAACACGTGATCCAAGACCATGGTGGTGAACCATGGTGACTCGCACATGCCTGTACACCAACATCAGTGAACACACATCACCCACACAAAATGGTGTGCGTGTAAATGTAAGTGTGTGCGTGAGTGTGTGTGCCACTGCATGTTCATTAGTATGGGTGAGCTTATAATGAATCAAAATAACGAGTTAACGTAAATTTTATATCAACATGTTCCGCCATAACTATACAAATCACGCTCCCACGTTCTCATACCCACGTGCTCACGATCCCTCGCGCGCTCACGTTCCCTCGCGCGCTCACGTTCCCTCGCGCGCTCACGTTCCCTCGCGCGCTCACGATCCCTCGCGCGCTCACGTTCACTCACGATATATCGCGCTCTCACGATATCTCACGCGTTCACGATCCCTCGCGCTCTCATGATATCTCGCGCGCTCACGATATCTCGCGCGCTCACGATATCTCGCGCGCTCACGATTTCTCGCGCGCTCACGTTCCGCGCGCTCACGATATCTAGCGCGCTCACGTTCTCTCGCGCTCACGATATCTCGTGCGCTCACGATATCTCGTGCGCTCACGATATCTCGTGCGCTCACGATATCTCGTGCGCTCACGATATCTCGCGCTCTCACGATATCTCGCGCTCTCACGATATCTCGCGCTCTCACGATATCTCGCGCTCTCACGGTATCTCGCGCGTTCACGTTCTCTCGCGCTCACTCTCGTGTCCACGCTCTCTCATGCTCTCCCACGCTTTCCCATGCTCTCCCACGCTCTCATTTTCTTCCACGCTCTCTCATGCTCTCCCACGCTCTCTCACACTCCCCCACGCTCTCTCACACTTTCTCATGCTCTCCCACGCTCTCTCGTGCTCTCCCACGCTCTCTCGTGCTCTCCCACGCTCTCTCATGTTTTCTCACGCTCTCTCATGCTCATGCTCTCTCACACTCACGTTCTCTCACGCTCAGGTTCTCACAGTATTTCATTCTCGTGCTCTATCGGGCTCTAACGCTCTCTCATACTCACACGCTTCCATGCTCACATACTCGCACACGCTCATAAGCTTTAATGCTCTCCTCAGTCTTTGTCCCCATTTTCCATAATCCTCTCACCCTGAAACGAACCCTTTTCACCCCTCCCCTTCCATTCCCCCCTTCCATTCCCCCCCCTCCATTGCCCCCTTCCCTCCCCCTCATTCATAACAGCGCGTGCACTAAACATAGGTTGTTAGACATGAATATAGGTTATAAGACACGCAACCTACGTCTCTGGAGGCTTGAGATCAGATGTCGTGTTATGATATAATGATGGTAAGTTACGTGTTCTGTATCAATTGATTGATAAATCAAAGTTTATTTTTTTTATTTGACTATATTTTACTTTATGCTACTCGTTTAGGTTATTTCTTTTTACTGTATCATAGCTTGGCCTCCATGTAATTTATGTACTTTTGAATTTTGATTTTTATAAAATATAATGGTACTTCCATTTCATCGTTTTTGATTGGGGCTATTTCAAGGTTCGTGTATATAAATTGCACATTGTATAACAAATATTGCAATGGTCTTACCAAGAATAATAGAAGACTGTAAAGGATTATGAATACTAGTAGTTGTAATGACATAGCTTCGAACTACAGCAATAGCTTGTGTCAAAAAAAAAAAAAAAAAAAAAAAAAAAAAATCCGACAGAACCTGTGGTACTTAGGAGTGGAAGGAACGGTACACAAACCCTCACAGGTGATAGTATGGTGTTCATGGTGTTAATGTGAAGAACTATTGGTTAATGAGGATGGTGAGTTTTCGGGGTCGCGGTTATGGCTATTGTGATTGTAATGGTTATGGTGATTGTGATTATGGTGATGTGGTTATTGTAACAAGTTCTGGTGATTGTGGTTATAGTGATTGTGGTCATGGTGATTGTGACCATGGTGATTGTGACCATGGTGATTGTGACCACGGTGATTGTGACCACGGTGATTGTGATCACGGTGATTGTGATCACGGTGATTGTGACCATGGTGATTGTGACCATGGTGATTGTGATCATGCTGATTGTGACCACGGTGATTGTGATCCTGGTGATTGTGATCCTGGTAATTGTGACCATGGTAACTGTGATCATGGTGGTTGTGACCACGGTGATTGTGATCATGGTGGTTGTGATCATGGTGACTGTGATCATGGTGACTGTGATCATGGTGACTGTGATCATGGTGACTGTGATCATGGTGACTGTGATCATGGTGACTGTGATCATGGTGACTGTGATCATGGTGATTGTGACCATGGTGATTGTGACCATGGTGATTGTGACCATGGTGATTGTGATCATGGTGATTGTGATCATGGTGATTGTGATCATGGTGATTGTGATCATGGTGATTGTGATCATGGTGATTGTGACCATGGTGACTGTGGTCATGGTGACTGTGGTCATGGTGACTGTGATCATGGTGACTGTGATCATGGTGACTGTGATCATGGTGACTGTGGCCATGGTGACTGTGACCATGGTGATTGTGACCATGGTGATTGTGACCATGGTGACTGTGACCATGGTGACTGTGACCATGGTGACTGTGACCATGGTGATTGTGATCATGAGGATTGTAATCATGGGGATTGTGACCATGGTGATTGTGACCATGGTGATTGTGACAATGATGACTGTGATCATGGTGATTGTGATCATGGTGATTGTGATCATGGTGACTGTGATCATGGTGACTGTGATCATGGTGACTGTGATCATGGTGATTGTGATCATGGTGATTGTGACCATGGTGATTGTGACCATGGTGATTGTGACCATGGTGGTTGTGACCATGGTGGTTGTGACCATGGTGATTGTGATCATGGGGATTGTGATCATGGGGATTGTGACCATGGTGATTGTGACCATGGTGATTGTGACCATGGTGACTGTGACCATGGGGATTGTGATCATGGGGATTGTGATCATGGGGATTGTGAACCATGGGGATTGTGATCATGGGGATTGTGATCATGGGGATTGTGATCATGGGGATTGTGACCATGGGGGTTGTGACCATGGTGGTTGTGACCATGGTGGTTGTGGTCATGGTTGTGACCATGGTGGTTGGGTTCATGGTTGTGACCATTGTGGTTGTGATCATGGTGGTTGTAGTCATGGTTGTAGTCATGGTTGTAGTCATGGTGGTTGTGACCATGGTGGTTGCGACCATGGTTGTGACGATGGTAGTTCTGGTCATGGTTGTGGCCACGGTGGTTGTGGTCATGTTAATGGTGGTTATGATGATTATGGTTATGGTGACTGCGGTTGTGGTGATTGTGACTGTGATGATTGTGGTCATGGTTATTGTGGTCACAGTGATAGTGGTTATGGCGATTATGGTTATAGGGATTGTGGCCATAGTGTGATTATAGTGAGAATGGCTATGGTGAGAGTGGCTATGGTGATTGTGATTGTCCCTGGTAATGGTGACGGTTTAAGACATCAATAGGACTCCCGGAGCGAAGCCAAGTGCTCGCAAGTCTCCGCGACCGGTCGCGCCGATGCCTTCGGGGAATAAAAACGACCCGACCGGGCTCAGACTTGGCACGCAGATCACCCCACCCCACACCGCGAAGAGACGGCAAAGGGACGGCCAAAGGACGGCAAAGGGATGGCAAAAGGACGGCAAAGGGACGGCAAGGGGACGTCAAAAGGACGACAAAGGGACGGCAAAGGGATGACGAAAGGACGACTAAGGAATGGTGAATGGACGACAAAGTGGCGACGAAGTGACGATGAAGGGACGACGAAGTGACGAGAAAGGGACGACGAAGACGACGACAACGACAGCAACAGCAACAACGACGACGACGACGACAACGACATTCACACAAGACTATTCTGGCATCCTAGTGTGCAAAGGCAGTGGTGGCGACGACCTTAAACCTGTTGTCAACGACAAGTGGAATATCGGTCAGAGCCCTTTTCCACCACAAGCCGCACCTCCTCCCTCCCTCTCCCACTCTCCACCCACCGATCCACCCACTCCACTCACCCACTCCACGTCGTGTCAGGAGAAACGGGTTTTATGCTTGCTTTCTTCCTTGCTTGCTTGTCATCTTTCCACTTCACGTGCCCGTTACCTTTGCTTATCTCTTCTACCTCTCCCTTCTCCTCCTCCTCTCCCTGTCCCTCCTCCTTCTCCTCCTCTCCCTGTCCCTCCTCCTCCTCCTCCTCCTCCTCTCCCTGTTCCTCCTCCTCCTCTCCCTGTCCCTTCTCCTCCTCCTCCTCCTCCTCTCCCTGTCCCTTCTCCTCCTCCTCCTCCTCTCCCTGTCCCTTCTCCTCCTCCTCCTCCTCTCCCTGTCCCTTTTCCTCCTCCTCCTCTCCCTGTCCCTTTTCCTCCTCCTCCTCTCCCTGTCCCTTCTCCTCCTCCTCCTCTCCCTGTCTCCTCCTCCTCTCCCTGTCCCTTCTCCTCCTCTCCCTTTCCCTCTCTCCTCCTCTCCCTGTCCCTCCTCCTCCTCTCCCTGTCCCTTCTCCTCCTCCTCCTCCTCTCCCTGTCCCTTCTCCTCCTCCTCCTCCTCTCCCTGTCCCTTTTCCTCCTCCTCCTCTCCCTGTCCCTTCTCCTCCTCCTCTCCCTGTCCCTTCTCGTCCTCCTCCTCTCCCTGTCCCTTCTCCTCTTCCTCCTCCTCCTCCTCCTCTCCCTGCCCCATCTCCTCCTCCTCCTCCTCCTCTTCCTGTCCCTTCTCCTCCTCCTCCTCCTCCTCTCCCTGCCCCATCTCCTCCTCCTCCTCCTCTTCCTGTCCCTTCTCCTCCTCCTCCCACTGTCCTTTTATTTCATTTTTTTAACAGTGTAATGGCCAAAAACATAATCTGATATTCTATTCATTTTTTTTATATTTGATATAGATTTTGATACATATATTTTTTCTAATATATATGTTTTGTGGTTACTTTGTGTTTACTGTTTACTTTCTCATGTTTTAGTTTTTTTCAATTATTTCTGGCATTTTCATTTTTTTAATTCTTCTTTTTTATAATCATCTTTCTCTTTCGTCTTTTGTTTGTCTTTACGTTATTTCCAATTATCCCGTGCATTATGTTCATTAACATGATATCCCAAAGACTTTTTACATTTTTTATATTCTTTTCTAATTACTACTTTATCTGACATTTTTCTTATGTCTATTTTTATTTACTCACTCCCTTAATGTCATCAATTTTATTGATTTATTTCTTCCAGTCGTGCAGAATTTAACTCGGGAATAAATCATTTATCTTTATATTTATCTAATTTTCTTAACAGCCAAGAAATGGATGTGTCTTGTCGCTTTACCAATAGTCGTTAACGAATATAATAGATTTAGTAACAATGCAGTGGACGCTAAAACTATTATCTGTTAAAATAGAATAACTTTATGGATAGGGAGGATAGGTGGTGATAGACATGGAACTACCTAGTGTAGGCCTTATGGTCTCTTCCAGCCTCCTTCATTATGCTTTCATGTACCTTGGGGGACAAGTATGCAAAAGGACTCGAATCTAACGGGCCGCTGTAGTGAATTGGTTTCAGCCTCACTTCGGAGGGTGTAGATCCTGTTTAGATTCTAAAGGTTCCCCGGGACCGTAACTTAACCCTAGTCCAAACACATTGGACAAAGGTGACAGACATTGCTAGGGTGATGGGCACTGCTAGGGTGACGGACACTAACTCACTCTCACCCACTCTCGCCAACTCTCACTCCCTCTCGCCCACTCTCACTCCCTCTCGCCCACTCTCACTCCCTCTCGCCCACTCTCACTCCCTCTCGCCCACTCTCACTCCCTCTCGCCCACTCTCAACCCCTACGCCCACTCTCAACCCCTACGCCCACACGCAACCCCAACGCCCACTCTCAACCCCTACGCCCACTCTCAACCCCTACGCCCAACCTCACTCCCTCTCACCCACTCGCATCCTCTCACCCACTCGCATCCTCTCACCCACTCGCATCCTCTCACCCACTCGCATCCTCTCACCCACTCGCATCCTCTCACCCACTCGCATCCTCTCACCCACTCAAACTTCCTCACTCTCTCACCTCCTCTCGCCAACTCTCACTCCCTCTCACCCACTCTCACTCCCTCTCGCCCACTCTCACTCCCTCTCGCCCACTCTCACTCCCTCTCGCCCACTCTCACTCCCTCTCGCCCACTCTCACCCACTCTCAACCCCTCCTCGCCCACCCTCACTCCCACTCGCCCCCTCTCACTCCCACTCGCCCCCTCTCACCCACTCGCCCCCTCTCACCCACTCGCCCCCTCTCACCCACTCGCCCCCTCTCACATCCTCTCACTCACTCAACCACTCACCTTCTCATCCACTCACCAACTCACATTTCCTCACTCTCTCAACCACTCACCCACCCCACTCGCTCAATCACTCAACCACTCACCCACAGGACTTATCTTAACAATGAACAGAAAACTGAAATTGACCAACTTAGAAAAAAAGAAAGGAAAAAAAAAAAAAGCCGACAAACCAAGATTAACCAATGGAGGACATAAATGGAACATCACGAGTGTAACTGCATGTTACAATTAGGTGTAATTGAGGAAACACGCGCGCACGCGCACACGTGGAGACTGGCGCATCGTCTTTTTCCTAACCCTTTACTCATTCTCAACCTCATCCTCAACTTCAACGTCACTCTCATCCTCAACTTTATACCCACCTGAACTTGTGTTCTGACCTACACCCTAACACTCACCCTCAATCCTAGTTGTCGTCGTCGTCGCTGTCGATGTCTCTGTCGTCGTCGTCTCTGTGTTCGTTGTCGTCTCTCTCGTCGTTGTCGTCTCTGTTGTCGTTGTCGTCTCCGTTGTCGTCTCTGTTGTCGTTGTCGTCTCTGTTGTCGTTGTCGTCTCTGTCGTCCTTGTCGTCGTCTCTGTCGTCCTTGTCGTCGTCTCTGTCGTCCTTGTCGTCGTCTCTGTCGTCCTTGTCGTCGTCTCTGTCGTCCTTGTCGTCGTCTCTGTCGTCCTTGTCGTCGTCGTTGTCGTCTCTGTCGTCGTTGTCGTCTCTGTCGTCGTTGTCGTCTCTGTCGTCGTTGTCGTCTCTGTCGTCGTTGTCGTCTCTGTCGTCGTTGTCGTCTCTGTCGTCCTTGTCGCCTCTGTCGTCGCTGTCGTCGTTGTCGTCTCTGTCGTCGTTGTCGTCTCTGTTGTCGTTGTCGTCTCTGCCATCGTCATCGTCTCTGTCGTCGTCTCTGTCGTTGTCGTCGTCTCTGTCGTTGTCGTCGTCGTTGTCGTTGTCGTCGTCGTCGTCGTCTCTGTCGTCGTCGTCGTCTCTGTCGTCGTCGTCGTCGTTGTCGTCGTCGTCGTCTCTGTCGTCGTCGTCGTCTCTGTCGTCGTCGTCGTCTCTGTCGTCGTCGTCGTCTCTGTCGTCGTCGTCGTCTCTGTCGTCGTCTCTGTCGTCGTCGTCGTCTCTGTCGTCGTCGTCGTCTCTGTCGTCGTCGTCGTCTCTGTCGTCGTCGTCGTCTCTGTCGTCGTCGTCGTCTCTGTCGTCGTCGTCTCTGTCGTCGTCGTCGTCGTCTCTGTCGTCGTCGTCTCTGTCGTCGTCGTCGTCTCTGTCGTCGTCGTCGTCTCTGTCGTCGTTGTCGTCTCTGTCGTCGTTGTCGTCTCTGTCGTCGTTGTCGTCTCTGTCGTCGTTGTCGTCTCTGTCGTCGTTGTCGTCTCTGTCGTCGTTGTCGTCTCTGTCGTCGTTGTCGTCTCTGTCGTCGTTGTCGTCTCTGTCGTCGTTGTCGTCTCTGTCGTCGTTGTCGTCTCTGTCGTCGTTGTCGTCTCTGTCGTCGTTGTCGTCTCTGTCGTCGTTGTCGTCTCTGTCGTCGTTGTCGTCTCTGTCGTCGTTGTCGTCTCTGTCGTCGTTGTCGTCTCTGTCGTCGTTGTCGTCTCTGTCGTCTCTGTCGTCGTTGTTGTCTGTCGTCGTCTCTCTCGTCGTTGTCGTCGTCTCTGTCGTCGTTGTCGTCTTTGTCGTCGTTGTCGTCTCTGTCGTCGTTGTCGTCTCTGTCGTCGTTGTCGTCTCTGTCGTCGTTGTCGTCTCTGTCGTCGTTGTCGTCTCTGTCGTCGTTGTCGTCTCTGTCGTCGTTGTCGTCTCTGTCGTCGTTGTCGTCTCTGTCGTCGTTGTCGTCTCTGTCGTCGTTGTCGTCTCTGTCGTCGTTGTCGTCTCTGTCGTCGTTGTCGTCTCTGTCGTCGTTGTCGTCTCTGTCGTCGTTGTCGTCTCTGTCGTCGTTGTCGTCTCTGTCGTCGTTGTCGTCTCTGTCGTCGTTGTCGTCTCTGTCGTCGTTGTCGTCTCTGTCGTCGTTGTCGTCTCTGTCGTCGTTGTCGTCTCTGTCGTCGTTGTCGTCTCTGTCGTCGTTGTCGTCTCTGTCGTCGTTGTCGTCTCTGTCGTCGTTGTCGTCTCTGTCGTCTCTGTCGTCTCTGTCGTCGCTGTCGTCTCTGTCGTCGCTGTCGTCGTTGTCGTCTCTGTCGTCGTTGTCGTCTCTGTCGTCGTTGTCGTATCTGTCGTCGGTGTCGTCTGTCGTCGTTGTCGTCTCTGTCGTCGCCGTAGTCGTCGTCGTCGCTGTCGTCGTTGTCGTCTCTGTCGTCGTTGTCGTCTCTGTCGTCGTTGTCGTCTCTGTCGTCGTTGTCGTCTCTGTCGTCGTTGTCGTCTCTGTCGTCTCTGTCGTCGTTGTTGTCTGTCGTCGTCTCTCTCGTCGTTGTCGTCTCTCGTCTCTGTTGTCGTCTCTGTTGTCGTTGTCGTCGCTGTGGTCGTCGCTGTGGTCGTCGTCGTTGTCGTCGTCGTTGTCGTCGTCGTCGTCTCTGCCGTCGTCTCTGTCGTCGTTGTCGTCTCTGTCGTCGTTGTCGTCTCTGTCGTCGTTGTCGTCTCTGTCGTCGTTGTCGTCTCTGTTGTCGTTGTCGTCTCTGTCGTCGTCTCTTTCCATATTCTATAAACACTCCATTCCTCCTCCTCCTCCTCTTCCTCCTACATTTACTCCTCTTTTCCAACCCTCTCCTCTCCTCCCACTCCTCTTTTCCAACCCGTGCTCCTTCCTTCACCCTCCTCCTCTCATCCCTCTCCTTACCTCCCACTCCTCTCGACCTCGACCTCCTGCTCCTCCTCCTCCTTCCCACTGGTTGCATCCCGAGTGCAGTGTTGTGCGACTCCACCCAACCCTCCCTCCCTCCTTCCACCCTCCCTCCCTCCTTCCACCCCACCTTTCCTTATTCCCTGTACTCCCTCCACTTCCCCTCCCTCCCTTCTCCTTTCCACCTCCACCCGACCATCTGCCCACTCCTCCCCGGCCGTCCACATGCTTTTTGTTTGTCACTGTTCGTTGTCCAATAACACGTTATCTTCTCTCTTTACCACAGAGAAACACTCGATAGAGTGTGAAAAGGGTTTAGCGTTATGGAAATGCGTGAAAGGTCCACTGTTTACTTGGTATTTGTCTTTATTGCTGGAGAAACACAAACGCCCCAACCACCCTTGCGGACACGACAACGCATGACCCCCCCCCCCCCCCAAGCATAGTCATAGGCAGGATTGTTGCATGGGACCCGCTCGCAGATCCAACTGTTCATTAATCTCATTGTGCCGCGGCCGGTCGACAGAGCGGCGATAATGTCCGGCCTCCCTTTTCATTTTCTTTTAATTCGTGGACTTGGGGAAGGTGTGAAACAGGGTTCACGCCGCACAATGAGAGTCGTTTCGTTTGCCGAGCGATCCCGAGTGGTGTCTGTGACACTTTCGAGTTTAAAGATAAACACGGTGACCTTAACGCGTTGGGGGGTTAAATGTCAGTGGTTTTCGTTAACTTTCGTTTCTGGCTTTCCGTGCCTCGAAGAAATGCCGGAGTTTTAGTCCAAGTGTTATGCAGCGAATGCTAAAACCAAAAATGCATGCATATATACTATATAACACAAGATCAATCAGATGCGCGCGAGCGCACACGCACACACACACGAGCACGCACACACGAGCACGCACACACGAATGCGCACACACGAGCACGCACACACACGAACACGCACACGAACACGAACACGCACACACACGAACACACACACACACACACACACAGACAATACAAATACACAAACACAGCCACCTGTTTAAAAATCGACGGCTAAAACCCTTGGTGGGGATTGACCGAAACACCATAATATATTTCGTAATTCCAGAAGGGGCACATTGGACCTCACCGAAGCCACAAAAGATCGAGCTTCAGCTTCCAACCCGACCCCCAACTCTTCCGCGGAAACTTGCGCAGCGATGCGAACTTCTCCATTTCTTCCACTCCAAGGGATGATGATCCACCAAGGACACCGAGAAGCTCATTAGGACATACCTTCTTTCACGATTGTTGTTTTGTATGTGTGCATTATCATGTGGTTATTGTTTATGAATATGTGCCGTACACTCTTAAGAGTGTAAACATTTGTTACTAAGCTGAGTAGGTAAGTGAAATACTCGTATGAAACGATAAAGGACAAAGTGACGTGTTGAAAGGATCTGGGAAGTGTTCAGAGTAAATATATTATTTTATCATCCTATATCATTTATCTGTTTATTTGTTGTTTTTTTATAAGCAAAGTAAACAATAATAGAGAAGAAGCAAAAGGTGGAAAAAAGGTTACACGGGAATCTCTGATCGCATTAATTAGTGGGAAAACGTCATTGGTGAGCAAAGAAGCCAAACTTGCAAGGAGGGACGAAGTAAAGGGAATTGTACAAAATGACATAATAGTAAAAAAATTCAAGAGAAATACAATAACTATAGCGAAAATATTAGATAAAAAAAAATCAACCAAAACATTGTAATTAAATATAAGAAAAAAACCTGTCAGATGGTAGCTTTAGAGGTTTACTTGTAAAAGAGAGTTCATAGGTAAATGATAGTTTATGAGTAAACTATGAAACTAGTGATATAGTCGGAAGTACTGTATACTGCTCTCATATGCGGTTAGTTGTGGGTTCGAATCCTGCACTCCCTCCGATTCCCAACAATGAAAGTTACCTGTCCCGACAGTCCACACACATAGGACACAGGTGATTGCTTTGGCTGCAGCTACTCAGCGCCTCCTGGCGTAGGGTCCTCACCCCTTTGTAAATGTAGATAGGTGGGTATGTGGGTGGGTGGATGGTTGGGTAGGTAGATTAGTAGGTAGATATGTAGGTGGGTGGGGAGGTGGGTAAGTAGGAAGGTAGTTATGTAAGTAGGTAGGTAGTAGGTGGGGATGATTGGATGGTTGGGTAGGTAGATAGGTAGGCGAGTGGGTAGGTAGATAGGTGAGTAGGTAGGTGAGTAGGTAGATGGGTAGGGAGGTGGGTAGGTAAGTGGATAGGTATGATTAGATAAGTAGGTAATTAGATGGGTAAGTAGGTAGGCAGATAGGTAGGTAGAATTGTAGGTATTAGTTAGACAGGTTGTAAGTAGATAACAGGTAGATATGTAGATAGGTCGGTAGGCAGATAGGTAGGTAGAATTGTAGGTAGACGGGTTGTAAAGCAAAATAACAGGTAGATATGTAGATAGCTCGGTAGGCAGATAGGTAGGTAGAATTGTAGGTAGACGGGTTGTAAGTAGATAACAGGTAGATATGTAGATAGGTCGGTAGGCAGATAGGGTGGTAGGTACCTAGGTTCTTTATTTAGTAGTTCAGTAAACAATCACACGTATCTGGTTTGCCTAACACGCGTAGCTGACTTCCTAATTGGCCCACCTAACGCTCTCTCTCGACTTTTGATGTTCGTTTGATCTCCTCTCGCCCCATGGTGTTTGCTTTCTTGCCAATTTCTCGTTTTATCTTCGGCTTTTTTGTCTTTGTCTCGGAGTCTCTGCCGCTCGAGTATTTTGTTCGGTTGGTGGCAAGACTCGGATTTACATAGAAGATCCATCTCGTCTCATACATTTCGTATTTTAGGGATTTCAGTGACATTCATACGGATCAAGTGTCGCTCAACATTTGTTGGTCACGGGAGATTTTTTTTTATCTCTACACACACACACACACACACACACACACACACACACACACACAATATTATATATATATATACACAGTATACACACATACATTATGTACACATTACAATACACATGTATATCATATACACATTATACACACATTATATACACATTATTCACACACACACATTATATACATATTATATACACATATATATTATATCCATATGTACATATACATTTGCTTAGTTGCGAGTTCGAATCCTACACTCCCCTCCGCTTCCCAGCAGTGACCGTTTGTCACCTGGCCCAACAGGCCAAGAACATAGGACAAAGATGATGGCTTCGGCCGCAGCTACTCCTCACTACCTTGCCCTTTCTATGACTCCACCTTTTCGGTACGATAACGTTCTCCATGGATAGAAACACTTGTTCATGATTGACATCCTAGAGCAATTGTGGGCTGTAGCCAATACTAACCCTATAACCATGTGTAACCAATCATACGATTTGTCACATGCATGAGACGTAATCTATAGACCTATAGCGGGATGTCGGCAGCCAATGGGGCCTTTCAACTCACCTTTAACCTAAACAATACTGCCAATCTTTGCCGACCTGTACATTCCCAAAATCACACAATGTAAGCGTGACGCCACGTTCGCGCGATCCTACCAATATACCACCACTCTCTCACCAGATACATCATTAACCATTCATTTATATCTACTCAACTACATAATAATAACCATAAACCATACACCACGTCAAGACACATTCACTAATAATAACTAGATCTATTGTACTACAACTAACAAATATTATTGTAGAAAAGAGATAATGTAAGTGTCAATAGGGAACCTCACGTAGAAATGAAGATACATGCATTTCTGCGTATATCAGCGACTGCGTCGCAACACTGGAATTCTCCCCATAGGGGATTACATCACCGGGCTAGGGACTTCTGATCCTACCGAGGATTTTCACAAAGGACTCCTGTCCTACGGGTCTATGCATTTTTCTTTCTGTAAATACAACTTCCACAGGTTTACCTCGAAAAGCTCCACCTTTATGCATCACCAACCGTATACAGGGCAACCGTTGGCACGCGTGCCAAATATGGCATGCACTTCTTTTTCGGCACGTGAAATCCTAAGCTTACCTGCAAAAGATAATTAGATACATAAATATGATTTATTATTATATTTATTTGTGTATTTATTGTATTTCACTCAAGACATAATTTACATACATAGTGCGACTCCTTCGCCATTTCTTACATCCTTTTGTGTTTCATAATTATCAAAAAGCACTTCCAAATATAAGCAAAATATAAAGGTTACACCACAAAAGGTTCTAGTTATCGGTAGTATTTATCATGTCCCCAGCAATTACATTGAAGATGCATAAAATATTCTTATCCAATGTAAACATGTGTCATTGTTAAAGCTGTGATATTCCTATTATTTCATCTTTGCTGGTGTTCAAAATAGCATATGTAAATCGTGTGGCTGTATATTGCAACTACAGTTATAATGAAATGCGAAATAAAATACATTATATATTATAATATATATATATTATATATATATACATATATATATATTATACATATATACATACATACACATACATACATATGTATATACACACAAATATATACACACATATGTACATATGTATATACATAAACATTATCAGCAAGGTAGAACAGCCTTGAGATAGAAATTCACCTATTAAGTTTCACATTAATTCAACCATATCTAACTTATATCACATTTACAATAAAAATTCATTTCACCGCTTAAGTGCGACGTGTTAACAATTTGAAAAAGATCTACCAATTCTTAAAAAAGTTGGTACCAGAGACATTTTTGCATCCAGGATTAGAACGTTTCTGACACGCACACCAAGAAAGGTTGCGAACCCTTGCCCGAAAGTGTTCGTCTCGTTTAATCGTTGTATTCCACATTACAATTCTGGTTTTTTTTTTTTTTTTTTTTTTTTTTTTTTTTTTTACCTGAAGGACATTGGGTGAGAATTGAATTCGTATGTTTATATATTTTTTGTATTTTGTATTTTTGAATTTCGAATTTTTGTTTCTATCGAAAGGACATGGGGAGAAAAGTTAAATCGTAAAATTTATATATTTTTTGTATTTTATATTTTAATTTTTTTTTTTACATGAAGGATATTGGGAGAAAAATGAAATCGTATATTTATATATTTTTTGTATTTCGTACTTTGAATCTAGTATTTTTAGTTCATATTTTATAAGTTTTATATAATTTATTTCATATTTTACATCTTATGCTCTCTATATTTCAGATGTCTTATTTCGTATGTTAAATTTTCTGTTTTGATATTGTATATTCTATATGTTTTCTATAACAAAGCTCAGCAAAAATTTGCCGCATTGGCCGCAAAAGACTAAAATATAATCCCTCAAATTGCATGAAAACTAGAGTACACAAAATTGTTTCCATATTTGAAACGAGATAAAAAAAAAAATAGTAGGAAATAAAGAAATTTCATGCAAATGAGATAAAAAAAAATTCTGTGTAATTCATATTTTACGTTTTATATTCTCTATACTTCAAATGGGTTTTATTTCATATTTGTCACATTTTGATACGTCATACTTTGTATTTCTTTTACAATTAGCACTTAATCTTACCTTGTTAGTTTTTTTTTATCATTGGACACCGACTTAATGGCTTACCGGAAACCTTGTAAATATCAAATAAAACTGAATTTCACTTCTAATTCTAAACACTTTATTTTGGCTTTTTCAATCCACAAACGGAAACACCTGATATCGTATATACTTTTCAATTTTAACAACCTTACGTTACTATTCTTAGTTCGAGAACTTTGACCATTATATTCTTAACTCACCTACTCGTCATCGCATTCCCACGCAGAGGGAAGTGAGAAACCCCTGATAGGGTAAAGCCCCGTCAGCTGAGGAAAGCCGCGTTGTTGTTTTTTTTGTTGTTGTTTTTTTTTTTTTTTTTTTTTTTTTTTTTTCTCCCTCCGACTCTGGATTACCTACCCACCTAGTCAAGGCTGTCAGAAACCAACGCGACATATCCTGCACCAGGTTCTGGGACTAACTCCCGACTACCTGCTTACGAGTTCAAGGCAGTACCTACTGGGGTAGTGTGCGGCCCCAATGTATTATTTAAAGACCTATAATATCGATATGTTCATTCCTTTTTTCATACACAGAATTAACCATCGCATCACTGACTTCATTCTTCATTTCTTTCATCAGTTGCCTGCATATTACTACCGCATATCCATATTCATCACATCTGTAATTCACATGCTTTCACCCATATCCACTTATCCTAAAGACCTTATTCATTAATCATTAACCTTTTAAGTCCCTCTACTTTCATATCCCTTCCATATTCCTTTTAACTAATTAGAATATTCCTCTAGGTTTATTATCTAGTGGTCCTATTTTTTTCTCCTTTCTCTTCCTCCTCTTTCTTTCTCCTTTCGTTTCCTCTTCCCTCTTCTTAAAGACCTTATTCAATATTAACCTTTTTAAGTCCCTCTCCTCTCATATCCCTTCCATATTCAGTTAACCCAATTAGAATATCCTTCTGGGTATATTTTCTAGTGATCCTCTTAGCAAAGGTTCATCAATCCTGGAGAATATATATAACATCATTACAGACTCTCTTATGAAGAAGAAAGCCCAGATGCTCGTCTCGCATTGGCCGCCTCGTAAAACTCTTCAGAAGCTTTCGTCCCTTTTATCACAAATCCTCGTCCCCTTCCTGCCTAATTCTTTATGCATTTGATCAACAATTCATGCGCTCACCAAGAACGCAAGCCGTTGCACACTTTGATTTATCTCGTTTCTTGGCGTTCATCTTTCAGAATACACACATTTTACTTCCCCTCTCCACTTGAACTCTTAAGGTCACGTGACCAGGTTGGGGGTTTTATTCTTTCGACTAAGTTAAAAAAAAAAAAAAAAAAAAATTAACTAATGATTTTACTCGGTTCTAGACGAAAAATTTACTGAATAATAGAAATAACATTGAATAATGATTCGGTTTAACGTCGTTTGAAGTCCCATTATCGGTAGGCAAGAACGGTGCCCCTTACAAAGGATTTTGTAACGTGGAATTTAATTAACCATGCCCTTATTTTAACTCACTGGTCGCAGGGTTCGAACTACCGTCACCTCGAAGAGAGAGAGAGGAGCAAGGGAGGGGGGAGGAGGGAGAGGGGAAAGATGATAGGGAAGAGTGGGAGAGGCGAGACGGAGGCGGGAAGAGGGAGGAGGGGGGAGGGAGGAGAGGGAGGAGGGGAGAGGGAGGAGGGGAGAGGGAGGAGGGGAGAGGGAGGAGGGGAGAGGGAGGAGGGGAGAGGGAGGAGGGGAGAGGGAGGAGGGGAGAGGGAGGAGGGGAGAGGGAGGAGGGGAGAGGGAGGAGGGGAGAGGGAGGCGGGGAGAGGGAGGAGGGAAGAGGGAGGAGGAGAGAGGGAGGAGGGGAGAGGGAGGAGGAGAGAGGGAGGAGGGGAGAGGGAGGAGGAGAGAGGGAGGAGAGGAGGAGAGGAGAGGGAGGAGAGGAGGAGAGGAGAGGGAGGTGGGGAGGAGAGGAGAGGGAGGTGGGGAGGAGAGGAGAGGGAGGAGGGGAGGAGAGGAGAGGGAGGAGGGGAGGGGAGGAGGGGAGGAGAGGAGAGGGAGGAGGGGAGGAGGCAAGAGGGAAGAGAGGGAAGGGAAGAGAGGGAAGAGAGGGGAGTGAAGAAAAGTAAGTGAGGGAACTGGGAAGAGGGAAAGGGAAAAGGAAAGGGAAAGGAAAAAGAGAAAGGAGAAAAAAAAGAAAAAGAGAAAGAAAGAAAAAAGAGAAAGAAAGAAGAGAAAGAAGAGGAAGATAGAAGAGGAAGATAGAAAGATCTATGCGATCTAATTACGGATCTGCCTTTAACAACTATCTATTTCCGATATGTAATCTTGAAGGGAATACAAACGAGTATGCGTCATCAATATCAAGAATAACTTTCCCCCCTCACAATGGGGTAGCCTAGTCAAAAAAAACAAAAAAAAACGGTGTCTACATCATCGGCTGCATGCAGGTCTCGCATCACTAGTCCCAGGTTCGAATCCCGCACTTCGGAATACAAGTCCCTATTACCTGCGGCAATAACTCAAGCGCATAATAGGGCAAAGACGACTTCTGTTGCAGCTACTCAGCGCCTCCTGGCGTAGGCACCTCAACTTATGCAAGTCTTCAACCTTGACCATTTTTATACAGCAAAAGTCATTATCCTCAATCCAACTTCCTCAACCTCATTATCATCCTCATTGTCATTTAAAACAGCTTCCTCATCTTCATCATCCTCATAATCTTCATATTCATCTTCATCATCCTCATCATCTTCATCATTTTCATCATCTTCATCATCCTCATCATCTTCATCATCCTCATCATCTTCATCATCCTCATCATCTTCATCATCCTCATCATCTTCATCATTTCAAGCAACTTCCTCAATATCCTCAACATTTCAACCAACCTCAACATTCTCAACTTTTCAAGCAACCTCCTCAATATCCTCGACATTTCAAACATCCTCAACATTTTAAGCACCCTCTTCAACCTCAACATTTCAAGTAATCTCCTCAACGCCCTCCTCAACATCCTCAGCATCATCATCCTCAACATCCTCCTCCTCAACATCCTCAGCATCCTCCTCCTCAACATCCTCGTTATCATCATCAACATTTCAAGCATCTTCCTTTATTCCACACAATCTCTTTACGTCTTTCGATTTCCTTCCCTATGTTATTCTTTTCCTCTCCTATTCCTCTTTATTCCTTCTCTTCCTACTACTCTTCTTCCCTACTCTTTACCCATTTTATTTCCTTCCTTTTACCCTCCACTCATATTCAATCTATTCTATCAATTTATTTACCCACCAATACGTTGTTCTTACCTTTGTTTTGACCTCCACTCCCCTCCCCTCTCCTCCCCCCCACACATTTCCTCTTATCATTTCCATAAACTCGTATTCTCAATTCTCTCTTACATTTCTTTCACTCATTTTCTTCTTTCTGTTCAACATTCACTTCCCACATTTCACTTATTCTCATCCTCCTTACCTTACCTCCTGATCCACCGCTTGACTTGTATTCCACTTCTACCTCATGATCCACCTCCTCCACCCTATCCTTATGATCCTCGTCCTCCTCCTCCACCCTATCCTTATGATCCTCGTCCTCCTCCTCCATCCCATCCTCATGATCCTCCTCCTCCTCCTCCTCCATCCCATCCTCATGATCCTCCTCCTCCTCCATCCCATCCTCATGATCCTCCTCCTCCTCCTCCACCCCATGCTCATAATCCTCTTCCTCCTCCTCTACCGCATCATCATGATCCTCCTTTTCCTCCTCCACCCCATCCTCATAATCCTGATCCTCCTCCTCCTCCTCCTCCTCCACCCCATCCTCATGATCCTCATGATCCTTCTCCACCCTATGCTCACAATCCTCCTCCTCCTCCTCCTCCTCCTCTACCACATCCTCATAATCTTCCTCCTCCTCCACCGCATCCTCACAATCCTCCTCCTCCACCCCACCCTTACAATCCTCCCCCTCCTCCACCCCATTCTCATTCTCTTATTCCTCCTCCAACTCCTCCTCCTCCTCATTTTCATTCTTCTCCTCTTCCACGTCATTATCATTATCATTCTCCTCTTCGTTCTCTATTTTCCTCTCCTATTTTTTTTCTCCTCATTCTCCTACTCGCCATTCTCCCTCTCGTCCTCATTCTCCTGGTCTTTGTCTTATTTTTTTCTCGTCCTCTTCTCTTCCTCTTCCTCCACCTCTCACTCCTCTTTTTCCTCTTCATCCTCTTCCCCATCTTCCATCTCTACATCCTCTCCCTCTTCCTCTTTCTTCCCTTCATCCGCGTCATCTTTACGTCCTCCTCTTCCTCTTCCTCCTCTTTCTCCTCCTCTTCATTTTCTTCCTCCTCTCCCCTCTCTACCTCCTCCTCTTCTTCCTTTCTTTCTCCTCATTTTCTTCCTCCTCTCCCCTCTCTACCTCCTCCTCTTCTTCCTTTCTTTCTCCTCATTTTCTTCCTCCTCTCCCCTCTCTACCTCCTCTTCTTCCTTTCTTCTCATTTTCTTCCTCCTCTCCCCTCTCTACCTCCTCCTCTTCTTCCTTTCTTTCTCCTCATTTTCTTCCTCCTCTCCCCTCTCTACCTCCTCCTCTTCTTCCTTTCTTTCTCCTCATTTTCTTCCTCCTCTCCCCTCTCTACCTCTTCTTCCTTTCTTCTCATTTCCTTCCTCCTCTCCCCTCTCTACCTCCTCCTCTTCTTCCTTTCTTTCTCCTCATTTTCTTCCTCCTCTCCCCTCTCTACCTCCTCCTCTTCTTTTTCCTCCTCCCTTGCCTCAAGGAGTATCATACTGGCGTCACAAATCCTAACATCCCATTTCCTTGCCGGGCCTCCCACCGTCTTTTGCGTTGCCCCTACCAAGTTACCTACTTTTCTTTCTAGTAATTAGGCTGTACACTTTCCTAATTGGTCTATATCTGCTCCCCAACCTATCTTGACTTCCTCCTCTCCTTACCTTCCTTCGTTGTCTTCCGTGTTCTGATTTTTTCCCCCCTCTTTGTTCTATTATATTTGTTCTTTCGTGAATGTATACATAACTCTTTGGTTAACTTTAGGTTTCCAGCCTAGTTATAATGACAAGGTTTCACCTTAGTATTATTACTATACATTTTATTTCAATTCATCTATTTCATTTTGTCTACTTCGTGAGTTTTGTTTTCTATCTCCATTGTGCACATAAGCCTCTTTCCATTAACTTGCTTCCCACCGATTTCCTTAATTACTTTTATATTCGTGTTTATTACCTTCCTGCTCTCTTGTCTCCTTGTGTTATCCATTTCTCCTTGATTCTCAGCTTCCCAAGTCTCCTACTCTCTATCAATAGTCTACATTCTCTAATTAGCCCTTCATTTCACTTGTTACCTTTTGTTTAATTCAAGTTTTCTTTTATTTTCGTCTTCCTTCTTCCTCTTCTTCCGATCACTTTCGTTATTTCTTTCACTTTTCATCTTCCCGTTTATTCTCTTTCTTCACGTTTTCTTTTCGTACTCCTTATTCTCTTTCTCATCTCATTTTCATTTCCTTCCTGATCTCTCTTCTCCGTTTTCTGTTTCTGCTACCTACATTGAGTCTTCTTTATCTTTCCTCTCTTCTATTGTAGCATTTTATTCTCGTTTGTTCTTGTTTTCTTCTTCCGTGTTATATTTACAAGTCAATTATATCAAGTCTTTATGCATTTATATTACCTAACAGCATTATATCTTACAATACAATGGAGGCTGATCTTATATATTTTTTAGTTTCCAGCACATTATTCTATCTAAAAAAAAAAAAATACTTTAGATAGGTGTAGGAGTAACATCTTTTCCAGTACTTAAAAAGAAAAAAATACTTCCATTTTTCTTTCTAGTTTTGATTCACTTCCTTCTCTATTCCCAAAACGGAAGAAAACCCTTGTTCGTTCGACATTTGTTTCACCGTTTCTTTTAGTTTCGTTCATCTGTTTCGTTTATATAAACTACTTATCCTTTTTCAACCTACGTCCAGCTCATGAAACAAAAAATAAAATAAAATAAAATAAAATAAAGGTTTATACAACAGCGCGTCTTTTTCATCCCACCTTTCTTTAACCGGTAATTGTAAGAAAAAAAAATCTCCCCACGTTTCTTCAAAATTTCTTTTCTGTTAATCAAAAGGGTCATTATGGAATGAAAAGGAGGACCTGATTTCCCCCTGAATTCAGTCTGATTACCTGCTGCCATTTCATGAAGGCCCATTTTCATTTCTCCCGATTGGACGATGATTACCTCAAGTGAGCCAATCGGTGGATCCTAAAGTAGAAGACCTTCAGAGACTCTCTCAAGATGAAAGGGGTAGTGGGGAAGGTCCCTACTCCACGCCAGGAGGCGCTGAGTAGCCGAGACATAAGTCGTCGCCTCTCTGTGTGCTTTAAACTGTAAGGCCCTGTTCACACTAACAGTTTCGACTACCGCGGTTTGAACGACGGCGATTCAATTACAATTTAATTCTATGGAGGTGTTCAGACATGTTTCCTTGACTGTGTGATAGCACCGCGGTTTCAACCATTAATGATAACAAAGCCTAACAGTCATTGCTAGGAATCTGAGAGAAATCCGGGACTCGAACCCACAACTAACCAAATGCGAGACTAGTACGCTTCCGATCATGCCACAAGGGAAGAAGAAAGTAGAATTAGATTCTGGTTGTTCTGATATCATCCGCTGTGGTAATGTTATGTTTCTTTTATGATTCCTGCTAACATTAAATTAATGTATTCAAATAAGGACAAAGCCCTTGCTGAAGGACTAATTATGATAATTAAGTAAACAAGTAAATAAAAGAAGTACATTTTTTTTGTACCCTCTGCCTTTTTCCAACTCTTTTCTCAATGACTTGAATTCTTTCTATTGGAGTTTTAGGACCCTTACAGAGTTTGTTTTTGTAGTTCAGGTTTTTTAGAAACAGTTACTGTACTCGGCAGGACGGTGGTATTTATTTGGCAGCTGTCCAGCTATCCCTAGTTGTTCCACAATTCTTAGTTATTTCAGTATTGTTATTTCATTACTATTACTATTATTGCTACAAGGTATTAATCATTGTTCCCCCTCATTTTCGTCCATCATTTTCACCCATCATTTTCATCCATCACTGTTACCCATCACTGCTACCCATCACTGTTACCCCTCATTGTTACCCATCATTGTCACCCATCACTTTTATTATTATTATGTATTCATTAAAATATCTATCTATTTATATTTCTCGGACGGATCAAGTGGCAGGGAACACGCACATCAAAAACTATTTTGATAAGCTGGCTTGGACCAGTTAATCTACCGAAATAAACTCTACCTTATGTCGAGCTATATCAGTCTATTGATTAAATTTATTACTGATTAACCTTGATCATGTTAACAACTGGGATATCAAAGTCTGTCATGTGATTAAGCGTCCGTTTATTTACGTCGCAATAGGATTGTCAACTCTAGGTTAAGAGCACAATTATCCAAAAGACTGAGGATATCTCAGATTCCTTTGGTTTTGCTAGTTCGTGTATTGTATATGCTAGAAGATGATGGCTCTTACATACATTGTAGTACTTTTGTTTTTTATCTGGATGAACATAAGAACGTACAAGTGGAAGACTGCAAGAGACCATAAGGCCTACACTGGTAGTTCCATGTCCATTACCATCTATCATCCCCCATTCATAAAGTTGTATAACCTCTTAAAACAACCGATAGTTTCAGCGCTCACTACATGGTTACTAGGTCTCTTCCATTCGTTAACGACTGTAATGGCAAACCAGTTCTTGCTTATTTCATTCTTGATTCTAAACACTACCAAGAAATTCGTTTCATCTCTGGCACTCCTGTCATCAATATTGTTGGGACAAATCTAATGATTCACGTTGGTACAGAGTGGTAGTTTTTATCTATATTAATATACTACTTTATTCAATTACGTGACACCCTATGCTATGAGTGGAGTGGAGTTCCAAAGAACTGAACTTGGATCGAGAAGTGTGGCGGAGGTAATGGTGACCTTATATTCTCATCGTGCTCATATGGGTGATAATTATATTACACACACACACACACATATATATATTATATATATATACATATACACATATATACACACACACACACATATATACACACACACACACATATATACACACACACACACATATATACACACACACACACATATATACACACACACACACACACATATACACACACACACACACACACACACACACACACACACACACACACACACATATATATATATATATATATATATACACACACACACACACACATATTTTAGGGCCAATGTCCTGACTCGGCCACCTTCCTTATAAGGGGGAAAAAGGGTCCACATACACACACACACAATTCTAAAACCTCTTTTCTTTCTATTGTTTTAGTCTCCATTTATCTCATCCTCTCATCTTCCCTTCCATCTTTCCTTCATACTGGGTTTCATATTTGCATTTTCCCAAATCAGTTTTGTGCGTTCTTTCCTCCTGTAACTTCCTCATTTCCGCCAAATCTTTATTTCCACCCTTTGTATTGTTATTTTTGTTATATAGTTTAGCGTCTAGCTAAACTTGAGCACCATCTCTATTATTTTCATGGCAGATAAGTCCTTAGTCGTATTTTGGTAGAGTTTAGTCTAAGGGGCCCAATGCAGGACCGTACCTATTCTTTGGAAAGCAATATAGCTTCTGTGCTTCACTATGCCTTTATTTTAGTAAGTGGAGTATGTAGGGGATGGAATGGGTGGGAGTAGTCTCTATGCCTTTTTTTTTTTTGGCTACCTCCCTTGTAAGGGGGAAAAAGCCTTTGGTATATGTATAGTATATATATGTACTTCACTATGGCAAATAGTTCAAGTGATACTAGTACGCTTCATTTGTTACAAATACTTATTTGTTGAAAAAAATATTTATGGAAAACAATGTGAAGATGCACACGTTTGTCTGGGGAGAAATGATCTCGACCAATCAGGAAACAGGGATTATCAAAGCAATCTTAGGGCGGGGCTTTCCAAGCCAAACTTCAGCAAACGGGATATGCTAATCGGTCTGCAATCAACATTACCCAATCCTCCACCTACATCCACTCAACTTTCACGTCGCTTCAATCCATCTCTCCACTTCCCCTCCTCAGTCCACCAAATTCGTAAGTGGCTCGTCACACTGGGCAAGTTTTCCTTCAACCTCCGATTAATTGACGGTTTCCTCCAGCATAACAGATTCATTTCCGATAGCTGCAGGCTTCAAATCTGCTCCAAAAGTCGAAGGAAAAATAGCCCAATATGATAACGTCTTAAAGGACTATCACACTGGGATTTCACGGGCTTCACAATCGCCGACAGTTGAGAATTCGTTCGAATAAAAACGACTTCGGCTACAATTATTTTATTTTTCAAATCTCCAAATATCAAATTAATCTTTCCTTCATATATATCAAAGCTAAAGTATGAACTAAGAGATTGTACAACTATACGAATGTTAGCCACATTGTTAAAACATACTTAGAGAATTCTAGACTTCTGTCAGCGGAGTCACATTCTACTTATCCAAAGGGAGGTCGAAGGTAAGATGTTGAAGGAAAAACACCCCAATATGATAACGTCTTAATACAACACGCACCTGCGCTATACGTCCATCATTTCCATTATATCCATCTTCTTTGTTCCGCTGCCTGGGATCTCTTCCCATCGTTTACACACGTAATCCTCCGGGATTTGGATTATGTTTGCATTCACCTCCTCTTAGCGGTTCCCTGTTTAGTTCATCACTAATGAAGTGTTCACAATACTCTCCGGTATTCGTCCCTATTGAACAGAGGCCAATGGAGTGGATTTTGTGGCGAAGAGGAATCTCCTATTCCAATACGTGTGTATTCAGGTCAAGGAATACACGCATGGACTCACAAGTACACACACGCGAGCGCATACACGTACACACACGCACACACACACATGTACATACGCGCGAGTGCATACACACGCACGCACACACACACACATGCGCGCGCACGCACGCACGCACACACATGTACATACGCGCGAGTGCATACACACGCACGCACACACACACACACACACACACACACATATATATAAACACATACACATGAATATATACATATATACATACACACGCTTGTATTCATATACATATACATATATACACCCACCCGCACAAATACAAATACACGCACGCACACGCACACACACACACACACACACACACACACACACACACACACACACACACACACACACACACACACAGAGAGAGAGAGAGAGAGAAGAGAAACCAGTACTTCAAATGGAAGAAAAACATCCGAATGAGAGAGTAAGAGAGTGAGAGCATGAGTGAGAGTGAGTGAGAGAATGAGAGTGAGAATGAGAGTCAGAGTGAGAATGAATGATAACGAGAGTGAGACCGAATGAGATTGAAAGTGCGGGTGAGTGAGAGCGAGAGAGTGAGTGAGAGCGAGAGAGAGAGTGAGTGAGTGAGTGAGTGAGTGAGAGTGAGTGAGAGTAAGTGAGAGTGAGAAAGTGAGAGTGCGAATAAGAATGAGAATGAGAGCGAGAGTAAAAATGAGTATGAGAGTGAGTGTGAGACAATGAGTGTGAGAGTGAAAGAGTAAGAGTGAGAGAGAGTGTGAATGAAAGTATGAGAACGAGAACAAGAGTGGGAGTGAGAATAAAAGTGATAGAATAAGAGAGAAAAGACGAGGAGGAAAAAGAGGAGGAGAAGGAGGAGGAGGAAGAGGGAAAAAAGGAGGAGGAGGAAGAAGTGAAGGAGGAAGAAGAGGAGGAAGAAGAGGAGGAGAAAGAGTTAGAATCAGTGTCAGAGATAAAACGTCAAAGAAATTTGCGAACTGCAGAGAAGGCGGGCAATTATCCAAAGAAATCCTACAGAAGGCGAAAAATTGTATATATAAATCAAACAAAGAACAATGGGAGTCAAAAGAGGCAACAATTAGTGCTCTATCAAACAGGGTTCACAAAAAAACATGCAAAAATTAAGACGAGACTAAGACAAAGGATTTGGGCTAAGAAAAATTGCCCAGGAAAGGATAAAAAAAAAAAAAAAAAAAAAAAAAAAAAAAAATCGGCTAAGGAAATAGATATGATTCTAGTGATGGCTCATATTTTCTAAAATGGCTGAAACATATTCTAACACAATCTGATGAAGCCATCAGGGATGAAGAATTAAAATATCCCAGTATATTCTAGAGAAATAAAAAAAATATGGCAGTAAACTAATATAAGAAATAAATCAAATAAACACAAGATAGAATACAGTATAACAAAAACAAAACGTGATAAAACAAAAATAAAAATAACAACGATACCAAGAACAATTAACATTAATATAAACATTAAAACTAATAGCAAGAAGAAAAATAAGAATGATTATAATAAAATAGTGATGAATTGAAATGGTTTCTTTAATCACCACAATCTACCCCATCGTTTAAAAAAGAACCAACAAGAATGAGGGATGGAGGCACACTGACATCTTCAGATCTTTTGAATTCAACAAAGAAAACAAGTAATAATTAATGTGTTATTATCTGGGAAAAATATACATATTTAACCAGAGATATCTCTCCCCGTCTCCTCTTTCTGCATGAGGGGTCGGAGTGGAGGTCGCCGATTAAGTGAAGCGGCCTTGCTGTGGATGTGCTGTGTCTTGTTGCATTGCTTCTGACCCAGGGCAGTAAGCGGGATAGAGGGATGAACCATCATCCATGAGGAGCTAAGATAGGAAGAAGGAAAGTTGTGTATGGGAGTGGAATGGGTGGGAGTGGAATGGGTGGGAGCGGAATGGGTGGGAGTGGAATGGGTGGGAGTGGAATGGGTGGGGGCGGAATGAGAGTGGAATGGGTGGGAGGGGGAGGGGTGGGAGCGAAATGGGTGGGAGGGAGATACCTGTGGAGAGGAATGGGTGGGAGGGGTATGGGTGGCGCGGAATGGGTGGGAGTTGAATGGGTGGGAGTGGAATGGGTGAGAGTGGAATGGATGGGAGTGGAATGGGTGAGAGTGGAATGGGTTAGAGTGGAATGGATGAGAGCGGAATGGGTGAGAGTGGAATGGATGAGAGTGGAATGGGTGAGAGTGGAATGGGTGAGAGTGGAATGGGTGGGTGGAATGGGAGCGGAATGGGTGGGAAGGGGGAGTGGAATGGGTGGGAGTGGAATGGGTGGGAGTGGAGTGGGTGGGAGTGGAGTGGGTGGGAGTGGAGTGGGTGGGAGTGGAGTGGGTGGGAGTGGAGTGGGTGGGAGTGGAGTGGGTGGGAGTGGAGTGGGTGGGAGTGGAGTGGGTGGGAGTGGAGTGGGTGGTAGCGTGATGGATGGTAGCGTAATGGATGGTAGCGGAATGGGTGGGAGCGGAATGGGTGGGAGCGGAATGGGTGGGAGCGGAATAGGTGGGACTGGAATTGGTGGGCGCGGAATGGGTGGGAGCGGAATGGGTGGGAGCGGAATGGGTGGGAGCGGAATGGGTGGGAGTGGAGTGGGTGGGAGTGGAATGGGTGGGAGCGGAATGGGTGGGAGTGGAATGTATGGGAGCGGAATGGGTGGGAGTGGAATTGGTGGGAGCGGAATGGGTGGGAGCAGAATGGGTGGGAGTGGAATGGGTGGGAGTGGAATGGGTGGGAGTGGAATGGGTGGGAGTGGAATGGGTGGGAGCGGAATGGTTGGGAACGGAATGGGTGGGAGTGGAATTGGTGGGAGTGGCATGGGTGGGAGTGGAATGTGTGGAACAAAAATAGGTAGGAGTGGAATAATTGGGATTGGGTATACGACTTTTGACGTTGCTACCTCCCATACAAGAAGGAAAAATATTTGCTATATATAGACACATCCCACATGTAATTCTACTTACACAATATTTCTAATGTTTACAGATTTTTATATCCGTGTTTCTTTACATATTTATCTGTTGTTGCTGACGAGTGTACCCTCATTTTCTTTCATCGTTTTCAAAATATGAACATCCTCAAGTATGAAAAATTCAAAATTTCCATTCTTTACGTTCCGTTGAAAATCTTTTCATACATGTAATTGGTTGAGGATTTTATTTTTATTTTTTATTACAAGCGTTATTAGATAGATAATTTCATGTTCGTTATTAGATGAGGGTATTAAGTTATGGATGTAAACTGCGTGTACCAATTGGATAGGAACCAAGTGCAGTAGAGATTAAAAAAAAATCCTCATTACTTAATGGAGTTTTACTTGATTTCCACGAAAATTTCACTTTATTTTCTCTTTGATGTTTTAATTTTCTTTCTGTGTTTTCTCGTTTCATGTGCATCCATTCATCTTTCTTCTTCCTCTCTTTCTCTTTCTCGTTTTCGTTTACTCTTTCTCCTCTTCCTTCTCTTTATTTTCTTGCTACTTCTACTTCACTACTCCTCTTACTTTTCCTCTCTCTATTCTTCCTCTTCTCCTTACTCTACTTTCTGTTTTTCAATTCCCCATTATTACCATCACAGTCCATCTTCCTTCCACTCATCCACTAGCCTCTTCTCTCACTCTCTCGCTTTCCCCTATTCCATCTCTTCTGTCTGCCCTGTGCACTGAAGATCTTTTTATCTACTACATTTTTTCATGTTTTTATTTTTATTTTAGTATATATATATAACACAAGAAACCCACAGTCGGAAAAAATAAACTTCGAATGAAAGAAGATTCTATATTTCGGCTATCAACTGTAGCCCTCTTCAGGAAAGTACATAAGACAGAGGACAAAGGGGACTAAGGTACAGAAACACAGAAAAGAGAGGGAACGTGGACTGATGGCATTACTCAGACGCAGGGTAAAATGGGGTGGCGGAGGAGTGTGGGTGAGGTGAGGGGGGGGTTGTAAGCTTCGTACGAGCCTACTCACCGCCGAAATATAGAATCTTCTTCATTCGAAGTTTATTTTCTCCGACTGTGGGTTTCATGTGTGTTATTTACAAATGTGCAACTACATTTCTGTTTAGAGATTATATATATATATATATATATATATATATATATATATATATATATATATATATATATATATATATATATCACCCTCTTTCATCTACTTGTCTACTTATATGAACGACTCCTTTGAAATATGTTTTCTGATGGTACTTGTACTTTTCATTTTTCAATTGCTTTCGTTTGTACTTTGGGTTTGTGTGTGTTTGCGCGTCTACGTGTGCGCGTCTGAGTTTGCGCGCGCTGTGTGTGTGTGTGTGTGTGTGTGTGTGTGTGTGTGTGTGTGTGTGTGTGTGTGTGTGTGTGTGTGTGTGTGTGTGTGTGTGTGTGTGTTAAATCGTCTCGTTTATCATCCCCAACTCTCTAGGCAGTGACCAACACAAAGACTTCAAAATGCTTTCCAACATCAAAGAGTTTAATAAGATCTCGATTGACCTTGTGAGGTCACATTAATTCTGTTTTCATTTTGGTTGATGACATTTGATATAATTATATTAAAAGAAATACATTATATGAAAGTAATTTCTTTAAACTATTTCCCACCTCTCTTTTTTATCTTTATTTCTTGGTACTTTCCAGATTTACATAGTTTTTATTTTGCCCTATATCATTCCCAGTTTCTCATTCTTCTTCACTTAATTTCCTCTATTCTTTGTTTATATAGAATTATCTTCATTTTTACAAACTCATTTTTACAAACTTATTTTCACAAATTCAATTTTACAAATTCAGTTTTACAAATGAATCTTAACAAATTCATTCTCTTTATAAATACTCGCATTTTCTTTGCATTCTTGGTTTTTATGCTTGTTAGTCCATCTACCGATATACCGAGGTCATTTTCCCCTTCATAAGGGAGGTAGCCAAATCAAAAGGCAAGTACCTACTCCCACCCACTCCATCCACCACCCTTTTCCCTAACTCCTCTTAGCTCCTCGTGGATGACGGGTCATCCCTGCATCCCGCCCACTACCTCCCCTATTTCCTCTTTCCTCTTGTCTGGTTGACTCATCTCTCACTCTGCATCCCCATAATTTTTCCTGATATCCCCATAAAACTCACAGATCTCTCCAGCATCCTCATCTTCTAAATCTCCCAATATGCTCTTGCCCAGAAGCTCCCTACTTCTTAGACCCGAAGTTCTCAATCTACCTAAATCCTTAATATTCAAAGTTGCTTGTTTTCTCGAGTTCTTTGTATCCTGGCTCTCTCTCCTGCGTTTACCAACATCTTATAACCCCGTCTGCTGTCTGATGATGCCAACTAGCTTACTGTATATATACGTATACATGTATCTATATATATGCACATTAAATATATGGACTACGTTACATTATATACATTACATGAATGCATATATAAATTACATGCATGCATATATACATTGCATACATATATACATTACATGTAGTGCTTAGACTACATGCATTACATCCATACATTACACAATTATATGCATTATACATATAACACATGCATTACATACATATATAACATACAATATATGCATTACATACATGTATTACATATAATATATATATAAAACATGCATTACATACATACAAAACATGCACTAAATACATAAATACATTGCATGTATTACATACACACATGAATTACATACAATACAATGCATACATATATACAATACATAAGAATTGATCATATTATAAACGCTTATATGGGTTGAACAATAAGAGGCGAAGATGGACTAAACTCTATTCACCTAATGTTTAAACGAAATTAGTCTTCCCAAACTGTCTACAAATACGTAGTGTGAACCACTTAATACAAACATGGATCGACGGTGCAGTAGTACCGCTTACGGCCGCTAAATCAGCGATCCGAGTTCGATTCCCGCCCAGGGCTGAAAATTTCAGCATATCTCTGGTGGTGGGTAAGGTCACAGCAGCATTCGTAGATTGGACCATATACGAGCTCTGAGCTCTCATCCGTGATGGTAATAACTGTTAATCACGAGTCTAACACATGAATCTTGACCATGGTGAATCACACTATGGGTCACCTTGAGAGGTCAGGTCGGGTCATCTTGTGGGTGGTCTCTGAAATCCGGATTCTGGAGACTTGATGCTTGACCCAGTTTTTATGTTTCCTTATCTATTAACAGATTAATCGCAGCTTATAAATAAGCAACCTTCCCCGTTATTAGCATTTGGAAAGGATTTAATGGAGGCAACTTCATAGTTATTCTCACACTTATTTTCAATCCTATGGTGACTTTACCCGGAAGCGTGCTGGTCTGGCATTCGCATTGTGGGTTCGAATCCCGCACTCCACTCCTATTCCCAGCAGTGACTGTTACCCGCCCCAACAGTCCAAGTGCATGATAGGGCAAGGATGACGGCTTCGGCTGTAGTTATTCAGCGTCTCCTGGCGTAGATTCCTCAGTTTCCTTGTAAGGAGCCTCAACCACATTACAGTTGGGCAAATGTCCTCGTTTGTCTGAATTTTGAGACCTCTAGATAGATCTGGTCGAATTCGACCAGATTGGATCGTGTATGTTGGTCGGACGATTCAATCTGGTCGGATCCGACCAGATCTCTCCGGTGGCCTCAAGATTAGATCGTACCGTGGATGGGATCCCTTATATGTTTCCGAGTGCCTTTATCTGAGCCGCGATGGTACGAGACGACAAGCATTACACGGAGCAACCTAACAAGTGATGACGTAATTTTTAAAGTAAAACTTCCAACTATGCTTTTCATTATTTCCTCTTATTGTTAAGAAAGAAATCCTTGCCATCTAATTTCCCATTTCATAAGAAAATTGTCAATAGTATAAAGTTTCCTTTGAATTAAAGATAAAAGTTGATTAGATTTTATTTCTCCCGGAGACTTTGCTTTCTGATTTCACGTACATTTCTCAAACTTTTCCATTTATTTTGCAAATTAAACCTCCAGAATACCTTAAGTTCTTAAAGACATTTGTTACTCAAGGTAGTTTTCTACAGTTTTTCTCATAAGGAGAGTCGATAACCAACAACTACTCTCTTCCTACAAAGCTGTTGATAGAAAAACAATCCCACACTACTCGCAGCAAACACCATCACCTGTGAACAACGGTACCTAGCAACCCTGGCACATTATGTATTCAAATTAGACTAGGTCTAGAATTAATACAATTTGGATACTGTCAGTATCTCTGTATCGCTGTAAAATTCAATAAACCAATTACTACCAATACCACCACCAACTGAGAGAGATCTATGCAAAGGACCAAGAACTGTTACCAGCATCTGTGAATTGACGGTTTACGGTCAAAGAAACTCAAGACAACAAAGATCACCTTTATTTTCATAAATATCAAATATATTGAAGATATTGAGTATTGTCAGGAACAGTTGAAATGTAGGATAGAGTAAGGTAAGTTAAGGTAAAGCACTCGCTGTTTACATATTGAGGAGCGCAGATATCCTTTTTTCACATGTACAAGTTTCAAAGTCACTACAGAATAAAACGAAATATAATAATTTGCTACATATGAAAATTATCTACACTATACAATTTCTATCGGGTGATATATCCATTTTCTTCTTTATTTTTGTAATAATTACCTCGTACATCTAAATATATATACATATGCATTCTACATTAAAAAAATCCCTTTTTCGGTTTGATTCCCTCCTTTTGTTTTCCTTATTGCGTTTCTTTTTCAGTCTTTTATAATATTTTTTTTCTTTTCATACTTGCTTCTTGTATCCCCATTCCACAAAATCACTCCACCATATTAACCACCTGAGCCCATTTAAGTTAACTTAACTAACCACAAATCTAACCCCTTCATTTACTTGATCCTCATTTGGCTTCTCCTTAATTACTTCCATACCATCATTTACCTTAATTACTTTTAAAAAACGAATTCATACTGTCGTTTTATGGGCTCGTTGCCCGCAAGAACTATTCTCATACATTCCTGTCCAGCATCAGAAGCAAATCCCCATCCACTCGTTTTTCTTCTCCCCTTCCTCCTTTATGTTACCTAATTCCTTCCTATGTCTCCCTTCCTGTTTATTATATACTTCATTTCCCTTTGTTCTTTTCCTTCATACGCTTTTTCTTACCTTTGTCTACAATCCATCTTAATGTCTTCCCCTTTCCTTTGATTTCTTTAACATTGTCTTTCTACTTCATCTTCCCTTTTTCTTTTTCCTACATACGCTTTTTCTTACCCTTGTCTACAATCCTTCTTAATGTCTTCCCCTTTCCTTTGCTTTCTTTAACATTGTCTTTCTACTTCATCTTCCCTTTTTCTTTTTCCTACATACGCTTTTTCTTACCTTTGTCTATAACCCTTCTATGTCTTCCCCTTTCCTTTCCTTCCTTTCCCATTGTCTTTCTACCTTTCATCTCCCCTTGTTCTTATCTAACACAAACTTTTCTTAGTTTTCTTTCTCTCTCTTCCTAAATTAATCTACCCTTCATCTGTCGTCCCTATTCCTTTTCTTTCCTTCCTTTCTCTCTTCCTATTTACTCTACCCTTCATCTCTTCTTATTCGTTTCCTCCATATACTTCTTTCCCATTCTTCCCTTCCTTCCTTTCTCTCTCTTTCCCTTCGTCACCTTTTATTCTTTTCCTTCATACGCTTATTTCTTTCCCGTTCTTCTTCCTCCTCTTCCTCCCAGTCTTCCTTCGTCATTCATTTCCTCCCTTCACCTATCACAAGTCCCACTTCCCCTCCTCCTCCTCCTTCCCCTCCTCACTCCTCCTACCCTATTCTTCTTCCTACCTTACTACTCCTCCTCCTCGTCCTCTTCCCCTTACTCCCCTCCTCCTCCTCCCCTTACTCCCCTCCTCCTCCTCAGAGTCCCTCCATCCACCATTCCTCTCCTCCCTTCATCTCTCCCGTCTCCCCCACTGGCGCGTTTTTCTTTCAGGGGGCTCTGATGGTTTTGTACAAGTTTCCGTTGAATTCCTCGAGCTCACGTTTTCTTTGTACCTTTCCTTTCTTCCCCCTCTTCTCCATCTCCGAGCAAAACTCGCTGGAGCTGAACAACCGGGCTTTTCGACCTGGTCTGGCCTGGCCTGGCCTAGCCTAATCCAACCCGAGGCTTCCTGCCTAACCCTACCTGAAACACCTAATCTGACCTGAAATACCTAAACTGACATGAGGTTCCTAACCTGACCTGGTTTAGAATACCTGACCTGACCTGAAATACTTGACCTGACCCGAAATGCTTGACCTGACCTGAAATATCTTACCTGACCTGAAATATCTTACCTGACCTGAAATACCTGACATGATCTGAAATACCTGACCTGACCTGAAATACCTAATGACCTAAACTGCCTAATCTGGCTTGACCTGGCCTGGCTTGACCTGACCTAGCCTGAATTGACCTAACCTGACCTGACACCTGGCAGAAGCCCAAGAACCGAACGATATACAGTTATACATTGTTCCTTAGGCTTTCACGATTACATGCTTCGTCAGATGATTTATATATAAATATATATATATATATATATATATATATATATATGCATATACGCTTGTATACATGTAAATACATACACGTACATATCTTCATATACATATTCACACATGCAAATATACATAATATACATACATTCATACATATGCACATGTAAGTGCATATACAAATACAAATATAAATTAAGGCATATATACGATTATATACATACATCTATACATTATTCATTTCTCTCAAGTCTTCCTTTCGCCTTATTAATACCTTTACCGCATTTCACTCGTTTCTTTTCATTTCACTCCTCTACCACCTCCTTCATCTCTCCTACCCTACTCCTGCTCTCTAGCCTCCTCTTCTTCCTCTTCCTCCTCTTCTCTCTGACCCTCCTCATTCTTCTTCTGCTGATCCCCGTCATTCTGATCATCATCCTTATCTTCTTCTTTTGATCCCTTAATCCTACTTCCCCTTTTCCTCCTCCTCCTCCTCCTCCTCCTCCCTCTGGTACATTCCCCTCGCTCTTTTTTCCTTTCCTTCCCCTCCTCCTCCTTTCCTTCCTCCTTCCCCTCCTTCTCCTTTCACTTCTTTTTCTTCCCCTCCTCTTCCCTGCCCATTACTCTCACCCTCCTCTCAATCTTCTTCTCCTTCCCCTCCTCATACTCCTTCTCCTTTCTCCTCCTCTCCTTACTCCTTCCCTTCCCTCTTCTTTACCCTCTCATTCCCCTCCACCTTCTCCTCCTCCCTATACTTTTTCCCTCCCCCATCTCCCTTCCTCCTTCCGCTCTTCCCTCTCCTCCCTGCCCCTCATTCCCTCTCCCCTTCAATATTCCCAATCTCCTTCCCCTCCTCCTTCCTCCTCATTCCACTCCCACGCCCCATCCTCCTCCTAACACACCCATCCACCCCCTCCCCATATATCAATGGGTAATTCTTGTCCAGCCCATTAACCAAATCCACTCGAGGTTGGGTTGTCTCCATATTGGGGTTCAGTCGAGCTCAGCTAATGTCTCCTCGGCGTCATTCTTCGGCGGCACGGGCGCGGTTCCTCGAGAGAAGCGAATGGAGCCAACCAGGTATTTGGGTTTTAATTGGTTTTGGAACACCGTTGCCTTTGTCCCAGGGTTCCATGGATCCTCCTAAACGTGCATGTGTCTGTGTGTGTCTGTGTGTGTCTGTGTGTGTGTGTGTGTGTGTGTGTGTGTGTGTGTGTGTGTGTGTGTGTGTGTGTGTGTGTGTGTGTGTGTCTGTGTGTGTGGGGGGGCGTTTATTTGTGTGGGGCATGCGTGGGAGAATGTGTGGGGGCATGTGGGCGCCTGGGGGACGTGTGTGTGAGGGTGTGTGCAAGTGGAACGTGCGTGTGAGTAGGGCGTGTGTGTACGTGGGGTGTGAGTAGGGCGTGTGTGTACGTGGGGTGTGTGTACGTGGGGTGTGTGTACGTGGGGTGTGTGTACGTGGTGTGTGTACGTGGTGTGGGTACGTGGTGTGGGTACGTGGTGTGGGTACGTGGTGTGGGTACGTGGTGTGGGTACGTGGTGTGGGTACGTGGTGTGTGTGTGTGTGTGTGTGTGTGTGTGCGCGCGCGTGTGTGGCGTCTGTGCGCATGGGTCGTGTGCGTGTGTGCGCGTGAGGCGTGTGCTTGTGTGCGCGAGGCGTGTGTTTGTGCGCGCGCGTGAGGCGTGTGGGTGTGTGCGCGTAAGGCATGTGTGTGCGCGTGCTCGTGGGGCGTGTGTGCGCGCGCGCGTGGGGCGTGTGTGTGCGTGCGCGTGGGGCGTGTGTGCGTGTGTCTGGGGTGTGTGCGTGTGTCTGGGGTGTGTGTGTGTAGAGGCCGTGTGTGTGTGTGTAGGGGCGTGCGTGCGTGTGTGTGTGTGTGTGTGCGTGTGTGTGGGGGGGGGGGCGTGTGTGGGGGCGTCTGGGGAAGGGCTTCTGGGGGAGGGCGTCTGGGGAAGGGCGTGTGGTAGTGTGGGGTGGGGTGTGGGAGAGGGTGTGGGGGTGTGTGGGGGAGGGTGTGGGAGAGGGTGTGGGGGAGGGTGTGGGAGAGGGTGTGGGGGAGGGTGTGGGGTGTGTGGGTGAGTGTGTGGGGTGTGTGGGGGAGGGTGGGGGAGAGGGTGTGGGGGTGTGTGGGGGGGTGTGTGTGGGGGGGGGGGTGTGGGGGGGGGGTGGGGGGGGTGGGGGGGGGGGTGTGGGGGTGGGGGGGGGGGGGTGGGGTGTGTGGGGGAGGGTGTGGGGTGTGTGGGGTGTGTGTGGGAGGGTGTGGGTGTTTGGGGGAGGGTGTGGGGGTGTGGGGAGGGTGTGGGGGTGTGGGGAGGGTGTGGGGGTGTGGGGAGGGTGTGGGGGTGTGGGGGTGGGGGTGGGGGAGGGTGTGGGGTGTGGGGGAGGGTGTGGGGTGAGGGTGTGGGGTGTGTGGGGGAGGGTGTGGGGGTGTGGGGGTGGGGGTGCGGGGGGCGTGTGGGGGTATGTGGTAGGGGTGTTCGTGGGGGATGTTTGTGGGGGCACGAGTGTGGGGGGGCATGTGGGGGCATGTGTGGGGGGAGCGTGTGTGTGGAGTTGGGGGAGGGTGTGTGTGTGTGTGTGTGTGTGTGTGTGTGTTTGTGTGTGTGTGTGTTTGCGTGCGTGTGTGTGTGTGTGTGTGTGTGTGTTTGCGTGCGTGTGTGTGTGTTTGCGTGCGTGTGTGTGTGTGTGTGTGTGTGTGTTTGCGTGCGTGAGAGTAAGTGGGTACGAGTGCGCGTGTGTAAGCACAGGCAAAGAGACAGAGGAAGGAAGAGGGAGACAAGAAAAAAGGAGAGGAAGAAAGTTGAAGGGGGAAGGGAGGCAGAGAAAGGAAGGTGAAGGATGGCAAGGAGAGGGAGAGGGAGAGGGAGAGGGAGAGGGAGAGTGATGGAGGTACAGGTCGAGCGAGGGAGGTACAGGTAGATCAAGGGAGGTACAGGAAGAGGAGTTAGAGGGAGATAAAGTTCTAGATAGAGAGAGAGAGAGGTAGAGAGAGACGGAGGTAGGAATAGAGAGAGGTAGAGGTAGTGTACAGGGAGCTTGAGGTAGACAGAACGAGGTCGAAGTAAAAAGAGAGAGATAAAGAGAGGAAGGAAAAGGTAGAGAGGAGGTAGAGGCACAGAGGGATAGAGAGACAGAAGGAAAGATAGAAAAGAGAAGGACAGCGAGAGCAAAAAAAGAGAAGGAAAGATGGAGCTAAAGGAAAAGAGTAGAGAGAAACAGAGAGGTAGATAGGAGAGAAGTGAAAAGGTTAATGATTATGAGGAAGGATTTGTGTGGATTTTGTGGATTAGGGAAAATTAGGCACGAAGGGATAAAACTCTACTGATTAATGTATATGAGATCAGGTAGAAGAGAAACCGGGATGATTTGGGTATTTTTGGTGCATAAGAATGAGGGAAAGAGGAATACGAGTGGAGAAATAGGACGAGGAGAGGTAATACGAATAGATACAGGAAATGGTATTACATGGTGTCCATCAACCTCCCCCCCCACCAAAAAAAAAAAAAAACTTTTCGTAACGTTTCGTAGCACTTAGTCCACGTTATCAGCTGTGTCTAGAAAATGGTGATCATCAGTTTGAGATTTAATTTTTTCCCTTTAGTCTGGTCTAGTCCCCACTGCGTGTTCGTAGAGGTTCAAACTAATTAAAAAAGAAAACATTTTCCAGACACTTCCAGCATTTTCCAGATTCGGCGAAGATACAGAACATTTCACAGCGTAAGTGCATTTCTTGGACACCATGTGTATTGCAGACGAGTATCAAGGACAAAATCTGTAGAAATATAAGTGATGTAAATGACAATATCAATTTACAATTCTAGAAGTTATGTAAATGACAATATCAATATACGATTCTAGATATTGAAACATACCTAATATAAAAACCCACAATCGGAGCAGAAGAAAAAAATTGGGAACAGGTGAAACTATATATTTCGACTTTAAGTTGCAGTCCTCTTCAGTAGTACTAAAGAGGAGGAGCTTTCAGTCGAAGTATATAGGCTCACCGTTTCTAGTTTTTTCTTCTGCTGCGACTGTGTTTTTAGCTCCGATTTACAAATGTGCTACTATATTTTTCAGTGATAGTATGTATATATATATATATTATATATATATATATATATATATATATATATTATATATATATATATATATGAGTGGAAGAGCAGTGAGCTAAACACAGAACAGTTGGAGTTTTATTCACTGACGTTTCGTCCTTACCAGGAAATTATCAAAGTACAAAGTATATTATCAAAGATGTACTTTGATAATGTCCTGGTAAGGACAAAAAGTCAGTGAATAAAACTCCAACTGTTCTCTGTGTTTAGCTCACCGCCCTTCCACTCATTTGTCTTCCATACTTCAATATATTATATATATTATATATACATATATATTATATTATATATATATATATATATATATATCAAAATCATTGAGTAGTAAAATTAATGTGTCAAAAGTAGGTCACTGTGACGATTGTTCTACTCCGATAATAAGTAGAACGAGTTAATATTGAAGAACATCATATAATAGAACTGATAGAACAATGTTATGCTGATGTATACATTTTTCTTCCTCAAGTGATACGTGTATATACTCGTACCAATCTATATACTAAAAGATTTCTCCCCCTTATAAGGAAGGTAGCCAGTCAAGGTATGCACCATCCATTACTCATTGTTTCTCTTTTAGAACTATCTATATATCTATCCATATACCACAGGCTTCTTCCCTCGTATAAGGGAGGTAGCCAAGTCAAATGCATGCATCCACTCCCATCCATTCCACTCCCATCCATTCCACAGCCATCCATTCCACAGCCATCCATTCCACAGCCATCCATTCCACAGCCATCCATTCCACAGCCATCCATTCCACAGCCATCCATTCCACTCCCTTCCATTCCACTCCCTTCCATTCCACTCCCTTCCATTCCACTCCCATCCATTCCACTCCCATCCATTCCACTCCCATCCATTCCACTCCCATCCATTCCACTCCCATCCATTCCACTCCCATCCACTATCCTTTGTTTCACTTTTATCTAAGTTCCTCGAGGATAAAGGGTCATCCCTGTGTCCTTCCCATATTAATAATAACACAGAATTACTCGTCATCCAGAGGAAACAGATACAAATCCTCAAGTTGTTGTTGGGTAGTGATGAGAGGCAATTGTTCAATTGGCAAAGGAAAGCAAAATCTGATAGATATTGGGTTCTACTCCAGCATCACGCAAATACATTTCACTTCTTTCCTTTTTGCATTTGAACGATTCTCTGTTTCTATGGAATGGTTAGGTTAGGTTAGGTTAGGTTAGGTGCTATTGGATAACGCAAGTTTCATGTTGAATATCCGTGCTTTCGTGATTCTAGAAGTTTACCAGAAATTTATTGAATGTAAAGGAATATACTGAGAGGAAAGATAATTATATAGAGGAGGCAAAAACAGTAGTACATAAATATTAGGGTTACTAAAAGAAGTCAGCCAAGGATTAGAACTGGTCAGATGGACCAAGAAAGTAGAGATGAACAAAGAGAATAAGGTAAAGGAATATACAGAGAGGAAAGATAATTAAATGGAGGAGGCAAAGACAGCGATAGATAAGTACTAGAAATGGTGCGATGGACCCAGAAAGTAGAAGTGAACAAAGGGAATAATGACGAGAGTTCACAAAGTATTCAGGAAATGATTAAAGGCAATTAAGATTTTTTTTCTTTTCGTTCTTCCTCCTTTTAATCTCGGAAGACCAACTAGTGAAAATAGGTTGATGAGCCCATCTTCTGGGAAATTGCGTTCCATATGAAGAAAATACTGTACACGCGCGTGCACGCACATACGGCACAAAACCCAAGGAGGAAAGAGATTCAAATACAAGAAATATGCAAGATACCGAGTTTATTACAATTCCTGTGACATAATGATAAGGTTTCATATTAAATTAAGTTGTGTGTTCGTGTTGGGAATATACAAAATCATGAAGGAAACTATTCCATCGAGACAGCAATTGTTTATCTCGTATATGTAATATGAATAAATAATCATTACTTTCCGTTGCAATAAAGAAATTGCCCAGCAATTGTTCTTGCTCCCTTCATGAGAGAACACTGAACAATTGTTATGATGAACATAAGATATATAGATTTATATTGTAACAATTTTGTGGGAATGAAATATAGCCATGTCATCACAAGCCTCTGAGAGAGGGTTTGCATCTTTTGTACCTTGACAGCACTTCCACAGCAAGGCCCACCGTTTCATTTACATGGCTACCCTTACTCCTCGTCCTCTCATGCGGAAATAGGGAAGACGAGGAGACATTCCATCGAGCCGCGTCCATTCGCGACCATTCTCTACTCACATTCCTCCTGTAAACGTGCTGTGTCTTACTGCATTGCTTATCATTAGGGCAGTGGGCGGGAGAAAGGGATGACCTTTCATCCACGAGAGCCTTGGAAACACATACGTTAAAGATGGGCGTGGGATAGGTGGGTTTGGGTGGGTTTAACCCATGGGTGGCTACCTACCTTATAAAGGGAAAGATTGATTGATTTGTTTAAATTTCCGACGCCCCAACATCGTGGTCATATGGCGCAAAGATTGTAGATTGAAAGATTTATATTAAGAATTAAACTTCGTAAGGTAAAAATTGTTAAAAAGCACCATAACATACGGATGAAGAAGACTTTGGTATATAGATACCCCGACGGCCATAACAATCTATTGGATCACATATTGAGGCTGGAAGCAATGTTGGATACAAGCAATCAGACTAAGTTCTTGGAGGCATTAGAAAAATACTGGAATACGAGCTTCCAGGCGTAACAATAACACTGACAAGATCGATGTCAATTCCAGTCTTAGACATATGAGAGCTTTAAGAGGGTTATACTGATATATGAGTCCATAACTATATGAAGCTTTGAGTAAAGATTAGCACAGCTTTATATACACTTATACTCAAACGCACACGCAAACATGCACACACGCGCGTGCATACAAACGCGCACACACACACACACGCGCGCGCACACACACACACACACACACACGTGACTTACCCTCCCTCACCCCCTAAAAAAAAAAAAAAAGAGAAAAGAGGAAGGGAACGGAAAAAATATATTACAAGTGTAAAAAAGCAAGGCTCATTCATCGTGGTATTGATTAGCATGTCAGTAATCTTGTGAGAGAAAATGTTGTATATAGATGTGATACAAACTGATCCTCATTGTTGTATTAGGTGGGGAGAAGAGTGAAGGCGAGGGAAGGGGGGCAGGTGAAATAGGGGAGGGTGCCCTTCTTTCTACCACTCCAAGGTACCTTTATTACCTTCCATACGTCCTCATTTTTAATGATAAATAAAACTTAAGTCTCTTTTCACCAAGTCCCCTTCTTTCACCGCCTGATGCTCCCTCTCCATCCACACCCCTCTGCTCTCCTTCCATCCCCTTCAACCTCTTCATTCTGCGTCGACCTCTCCTTTATCTATCATTATTCCTACACCTCCATATACTTCTATATCTATACAAGTACATCTGAACACTTGTATTTCTATATCTATGTCTGTCCACCATCTCTACGAAGTACACACACACAAGACGTTGATATGTGATGTTAAACGTTTCGTAACCATGTGGTATGACCAGAACTTTAGACAAAAACACGAGTCAAATACCCCATTTGTACAAGTAGAAGAGTGATTTGATATGGCAATTGCTGACAAAATGGTCCAAAATAGACACCATACGAGGATAAAACCTTGATCAAAAGTGCAACATTTCGTTTGTTGAAGCTTTTTCAAGTACGCTTACATACATGAAAAAGGTTCCAAATGCAAAATGTAATTTTGTTAAAAATTTAATCCACACGTAGTCAATTACCATTTCAAATCATGGTTTAAGCTACATGCAGATACTTTTGACTTTATATATGCATTTTATTCAGCTGAGGAAAGCCTTTTGGCAATCACTGTGCTATTAAAAACACATTTTACACAAAATGGAAACGTTGCCCAACAACTTAAGTTTTCAATTTTCATTTTCTAATTATATTTGCAATTTATCGAGGATGCATTGAACTTCTAAATGTTATCGCTCAGCCTCGGAACCAATTATTTTTTTCGATATCAGAAATTGTTGCTCTGTATTTCGCATTTGGTGCAAGAACCTTCTTGACGATGAGGAAATGGTCGTCAGAAAGAGACCTCCACGGTCTTCGAAGACGCATTTCTGAAGTCGATGAGCACCAGAGAGCAAACTTGGGGTATCTGGTCGTGGAATCCTCCCAAGGAGTCTCACCAGTCAGCAGCTGGAAGAGGATGATCCCGCAAGACCAAATGTCGGCGGGCTCTCCTCTGTATTTTCCACTGAAGACTTCAGGGGCAACGTATCCTGGGGTTCCGCAAACTGCCCACAAGAACTTGGCCTTATCCATCTCTGCGGCCAAACCGAAATCGCCGATCTTAAGTTCCTCGTCGCTGGACATAAAAAGGTTTTCGGGTTTGAGATCCCGATGTGTAACTCTACGAGAGTGAAGGTATTTTACCCCACTGATCAGTTGTTTGAAGTAGAATCGAGCTTCTCTTTCGCTCACTCCTTGTTCACCGATTCTATCTTCCAGAGTTCCTCCACTAACAAACTCGAGGAAGATGTAAAGAGAGTTCCTGTTCTGTTTTTCACCCAGGAAGGCCACAACGTTTTGGTGAACCAGTTTTCGGTGAATTTCGACCTCTTCTCGTTGACGTCCGGATCGGTCGATTCTGACTGTCTTTCTTGCACAACGACCTCCGATTTTGACGTCTTCAACGAGATGTACGGAAGCAAATGATCCTCTGCCGAGGAGCTTCACGTTCTTCCAGATTCCTCGCTCGACAGAGCTCTTGAGTTTCTTCATTGCATTGGTCGCGTCTTCAGCATCGCAATGCTTTCGTTTGTTGCATTGGCGCATATTGACGTTCGACCAAGCAATTTCCTCTAAAACGATCCTCACGATCGTAATAACACGAAGAATATGCTCCTTGTCCTGGAAGCTCTTCTTGTTTCTAGCGTCCAGGAAAAAGTCCAACTCGCTATCAAAGTGTTTGAGGAGACGCTGTCGTTCCTCATCGTTGCATTTTCGAACGAAGACTGACTCTTCTCTCGAACTCCTGGTCGATGTCCTTGAGAGTCTTCGTTGTTGTTCCTGCTGCTCCTTCAGCTCCTGAAGCACAATCTTCTTCCAAAAATTTGGATTCCATATCTTCGCCTTACGGTAAATTCCCAAGGTATTTGTGCAAAAAAAATTTTTTCGTTGGAACGTTTGAGGAACCTAGATATGCATGAATACGAAAAAACAAAATGGCGTCTTTCTCAAACAAGCCTCGGTTCCTGAAAATGGCCATCAACGCTTGGGAAAAGAAAGTATGTATTTCATGTACCATTATAAGTAGAAAAGAGATCAAGATATACCCTTTT
>NC_134796.1:57146691-57161819 GCF_046742065.1 Oratosquilla oratoria
CCCCATCCATAAAGTTGTCTAATCGTTTCTTAAAACAACTGATAGTTTCAGCGCTTACTACATGGTTACTAAGTTTATTCCAAACCTTTTACTCATGAAAGAATTAATACTTAATCCCGATTATCTCCTCTTGAAGTTAAGGTCTTTGTGATCCAGTTACCATTAAGATTAAGGAGTTGTTTGATCGATTATGAAGTCAAAAATTCACGACTATTTTTTTTCATTCCCCTGTTCTTCTTCTTCTTCTTCTTACGGGCTCAAACGAAGCCCGTGGGAGTGATACTTCACTCCCGAATTTCGAGAAAAAAAAAAAAAAATCTTCTTCCTTTACCCTGCATTTCTTTAATTTCTTACATTAACTTCAGTCTCTTCTTTTAGCCTTACTTTCTTGTGTTATTCTTTCATTCCCTTCTTTCATTCTCTCGTTCCCTTCTCTTGCCTCTCGTTCACACTTCCTTTACAGCTGTTAAGAACTACTTTGTATTCGCATTCTCCCGAGCCTAAGTAACTTCAACTCTATTCAACTCTATTCAAATCCAATAACTGCAACCTGTTTACACCCCTAACCCTCTTCCGCAATTCCCTAACTCCCTAAATCCCTAACTACATTACTGCTCAGCCTCCATTTCGAAGCCTCACTTTTTTTTTTTTTTTTTTTGTCTTCTGCTCTTTTTCCTTTGTTCTCCCTCCTCCCATGTGTCCAGACTTTGTCCTCTTTCTCTTCCTGTTTATTTCTTATTTTTATTTTTTCATCGTATTTCTTCTTTTCCTCCTTTTTTTCTTCTCCTCATCTTTCTCCTTCTCCTGTGTCCAGACTATCATCTCCTTTCTGCTGTTTATTCTATCTTTTTATTTTCCTTATTTCTCCTTTTCCTCCTTTCTTCTCACCCTTATTCCTCCTTTTCCTCTTCCCCCATATCCACACTTTGTCATCTTCCTTCTCCCCTTCCTTTTTTTTTTTTTCTTCCTTTTCCTTGTTCTCATCTTCGTTCTCCTAACCCTCCTCCTCATTCCTACTCCTCTTCCTACCCTTTCCTCATCCACTCCTTTCTTCTTCCCTGTCCTCATCATTTTCCTCATAGTCTTCCTCCCCACAACCTCCATATCTCTATTCTTCTTCTCTATTCTACCGTATCTGTTTACTTCCTTTATTCACTACTGTTTATTCTATCTTTTTATTTTCCTTATTTCTCCTTTTCCTTTCTTCTCACCCTTATTCCTCCTTTTCTTCCTCCCCCATATCCACACTTTGTCATATTTCTTAACCCCTTCCTTCCGGGTTTTTTTTTTTTTCTTTCTTCCTTTTCCTTGTTCTCATCTTCGTTCTCCTAACCCTCCTCCTCATTCCTACTCCTCTTCCTACCCTTTCCTTATCCACTCCTTTCTTCTTCCCTGTCCTCCTCCTTTTCCTCATCGTCCTCCTCCACACAACCTCCATCTCTCTCTTCTCCTTCGCTATTCTACCGCATCTGTTTACTTCCATTATTCACTGCTTCCTTTTCTACATTACTTCACTTATCTTGTACTGAATTACTGCTCTTTTCATTATTAACCACTATTACCATTATTAAGTGTAATGATTGAAATTATATCAAATTATCTTCTTATATTACATAATTACATTATTCTTCTTACATCATTACATCGTTATTATTATTTCTTTTAATATTATCAGTATCGTTGTTTTGATAAGGAAGGAAATGGAGTGCAATGTTATTTATTTGGCAGTTTCCAAATGTTCAAGGTGACGAAAAAAGAAGAAATTAGAATTTGACACGAACTGAAAGGACGGAGATAGATTACACTAGAGACAAAAAGAGATACAAGACGATAAAAATCAAAAAGCAATTAACGAAATATGAAGCAAATCTATTAATTATAATCATCAGTTTTCCTTCATGATTATCAACAGAACAAGAACGTCGAGAAGGTTAGACAGCTTTTTAGATGGGCATGATAGTTGGTAATGGACATGGAACTGTATAGTGTAGGCCTCATGGTCTCTTGCAGTCTTTTACATTATGTTCTTAAAATATAAAGTCAAGGCAAAACAATCAACATGAAAAAAACAGTTGCCTGCCCATGTATTGTGTTTACATTCTACTTGAAGGAATGAACATCACTGACCATACAAGTATCTTTATCCAACAAGTTCTGTGTATGTACAGTGCTGAAAAGGAACCAACTTCGGGACTGGCAGCCAACGCTACGAAAGTGTCCACATTAGAATCAGCAAATGCAGAGGGCCGAGCGAATGGATACCCGACACAAGGCGCGTATTCCTAGATAATTTATAAAAAGATGCAATAGAAGGGAGAACTTAGATCAGTTGTAAATCATTCACACGCGCAGCTGTGGAACACTCGGGTACACACTAATCAAGAAGGTTGGGTATGGAATGACGCTAGCAGCCGTCCGAGATTAACAAACAATAAAGACTGTAGGTCTAATTACACCTTGTGTCAATGAAACTGTGGTATCCAGAATTACTGGGCCAATCATGGATTTTGAAAATTATACTGAGTGGTAACTCGCCAAGTCACTTTCTTTGGTGTATTTGTACTCATTTGTGATATATTATCGTGACATTAAACCACGGAGAAGATTGGAAACTCCGTGAATAAATTGTTTGTCCTCGAGTTCAGAGTTAGTGTTACTATTACCAATTATAAACCTACTGTATATACATGTACCTATGCATTATATTATATATATTTATATATATATATATTATATACGCACTTACACTTTACATATATCTGTACACATACGTAAGTACACGTGTGTGCGTGTATGGTGTGTGGTGTATGGTGTGTGGTGTGTGGTGTGTGTGTGTGTGCGTGTGTGTGTGTGCGTGTGTGTGGAGCGCTCGTTTGTGTGCACTCGTGCATGTGCACAGTCCTGTGTGCGCGCGCCCATGTGATCGCCCACACGCGCGCGCGCGCGTGTGTGTGTGTGTCTGTGTGTCTGTATGTGTGTTCATGTGTGTGTGTGTGTGTGTGCGTGTGTGTGTGTGTGTGTGTGTGCGTGTGCGTGTGTGTGTGTACGCGCGCCCCCGCACTCGTACGTGTGTGTCCTCGTGCGTGTGTGTGCGTGTTCGTGCGTGTGCATGTTCGTGTGTACGTGTGTGTACGTGTGTGTACGTGTGTGTGTGTGTGTGTGTGTGTGTGTGTGTGTGTGCGTGTGTGTGTGTGCGCGCCCTCACTCGTGCGTGTGTGTGCGTGTTCGTGCGTGCTCGTGTATGCGTGTTCGTGCGTGTGCGTGTTCGTGTGTTCGTTTGTGCTCGTGTGTGCGTGTGTGTCGCGTGTGTTCGTGTGTATGTTCGTGCGTGTGCGTGTTTGCTTGCGCGCGCGCGTGTGTGTATGTGTGTGTGTATGTGTTGATGTGCGTGTATGCTTGTGTGCGATTGTTCTGCGACTTAAATATCAAACCTATAAACTCTCTTGTATTCTCCTGGCCATTTCTTCACTTTTACATTCACTCTCTTCCAGCACTATTTCCTGACATCATCTCCCCCAATACCAACGCCCAATCCTCCAGATCTCTTCACACCCTTTCTCCACCGCTTCCAGAACTCTTTCTCTTGCGAAACCACACCAGGATCCTGAAGACACTTCAAACAGTTCCTTCTTCACCAAAGACCAGCTCATCCCCCACAGGGCAATGATACACGCCATAAACCAAACACGCTGGATAAAAAGGGATTCTGTGCTTGATCGTTTCCGCCGTCCTTCTCCTCCTTTGCAAATACGTCGACCCCCATCTATCTTCTTTCTTCTTACCTCCGCCATATTGTCCCCCTTTCCCTCCAGTTTCCTTTTCGTCCTCCTCACTTCGGCCCGTTGTCTTCCTCTTCAAATTTAATTTCAACAAATGAAACTGCACAAAAAAAAACAAAAAAAAAACATTATTGTTCTTTTTTTTGTACTATAGTGTGCTTCATCAAGCCCGACTTGTTTCTCAAAGTTTATCATCGATATCATTTCGTCATTAGCTTCTTTTAAACAGGCAGACAGGCAAACAAGCAATGCAAACAAGCAAGCAATGCAAAGAAACAAGCAATGCCAACATACAAGCAATTCAAACAGGCAAGCAAATAAATAAACTAAAAAAAAAACAAGCAACCAAACTATGAAATAAAACAGGTGTCATTCAAAGAAACTAAAATGTAAAGAAACTAACACGCAAAGAAAATAACTTCAAACATGCAAACACGCAGACATGTGCAAATACGAACAAGTACACACAAACGCACACACAAACAAAACCAAACACACACACACACACACACATACAGACCCACACAGACCCGCACACACAGACCCACACAGACCCGCACACACAGAGCCACACACACACAGACCCACACACACACACAGACACACAGACACACAGACACACACACACACACACATACAGACACACACATACAGACACACACACACACACACACAGTATACGCAAATACAAGCGGGTAATCAGGTGAAATGGTTCACTGCTCGGGTCAATTCCTCCTGTATATGCGAGGTATGTATCCACTCGCACACACACTCACCCAAATCCAAAGGACCCCAGCTATATTTACTCCACTTGACCTCGATAAACTGGGAGGGCTGAATAAACAAGTCGGGATATATGTAATGGCACAGATATAGATAAAGGTAGAGAACGAGATAAAGGAAGAGCGATGGAGGCAAAGGTACGCGAGAAGGAGAAGAGATAAAGAGGAGGAGAGATGTGGAGGGAGAGAGAGGAGGAAGGGAGGGAGAGAGAGGAGGAAGGGAGGGAGAGAGAGGAGGAAGGGAGGGAGAGAAGAGGAGGAAGGGAGGGAGAGAGAGTAGGAAGGGAGGGAGAGAGAGTAGGAAGGGAGGGAGAGAGAGTAGGAAGGGAGGGAGAGTAGGAAGAGAGGGAGAGAGGAGTAGGAAGGGAGAGAGGAGGAGAAAGGGAGAGAGGAGGAGAAAGGGAGAGAGGAGGAGAAAGGGAGGGAGAGAGGAGGAGGAAGGGAGGGAGAGAGGAGGAGGAAGGGAGGGAGAGAGGAGGAGGAAGGGAGGGAGAGAGGAGGAGGAAGGGAGGGAGAGAGGAGGAGGAAGGGAGGGAGAGAGGAGGAGGAAGGGAGGGAGAGAGGAGGAGGAAGGGAGAAGAGGAGGAGTAAGGGAGAGAGGAGGAGTAAGGGAGAGAGGAGGAGTAAGGGAGGGAGAGAGGAGGAGTAAGGGAGGGAGAGAGGAGGAGGAAGGGAGGGAGAGAGGAGGAGGAAGGGAGGGAGAGAGGAGGAGGAAGGGAGGGAGAGAGGAGGAGGAAGGAGAGAGGAGGAAGGGAGGGGAAGAGGAGGAGGGAGGGAGAAAGGAGGAGGAAGCGAGGGAGAGAGGAGGAGGAAGGGATAGAGAGAGGAGGAGGAAGGGATAGAGAGAGGAGGAGGAGGAAGGGATAGAGAGAGGAGGAGGAGGAAGGGATAGAGAGAGGAGGAGGGAGGGAGGGAAAGAGGAGGAGGGAGGGAGGGAGAGAGGAGGATGAAGGGAGGGAGAAAGGAGGAGGGAGGAGGAGGAAGGGAGGGAGAGAGGAGGAGGAAGGGAGGGAGAGAGGAGGAGGAAGGAAGGGAGGAGAGAGGAGGAAGGGAGGGAGAGGAGGAAGGGAGGGAGAAAGGAGGAGGAAGGGAGGGAGAGGTGGAGGAGGAGGAAGGGAGGGAGAGACGAGGAGGGAGGAAGGGAGGGAGAGACGAGGAGGGAGGAAGGGAGGGAGAGACAGGAGGGAGGAAGGGGGAGAGAGAGGAGGAAGGGAGGGAGAGAGAGAGAGAAGGAAGGGAGGGGGAAAGAGGAGGAGGGAGGAAGGAGAGAGGAAGGGAGGGAGAGAGAGGAGGAAGGGAGGGAGAGAAAGGAGGAGGGACGGAGAGAAGGAGGAAGGGAGGGAGAGAGAGGAAAGGGAGGAAGGGAGAGAGAGAGAGAGAGAGGAAGGGAGGGAGAAAGAGAGGAGAGGGAGGAAGGGAGGGAGAGAGAGAGGAGAGGGAGGAAGGGAGGGAGAGAGAGAGAGGAGAGTGAGGAAGGGAGGGAGAGAGAGGAAGGAAGGGAGGGAGAAAGGAGGGAAGGGAGGGAGAGAGAGGAGGAAGGGAGGGAGAGAAAGGAGGAAGGGAGGGAGAGAGAGGGAGAGAGGAGGAAGGGAGGGAGAGAGAGGAGGAAGGGAGGGAGAGAGAGGAGGAAGGGAGGGAGAGAGAGGAGGAAGAGAGGGAGAGAGAGAGAGAAGGAAGGGAGGGAGAGAGAGGAGGAAGGGAGGGAGAGAGAGGAGGAAGGGAGGGAGAGAGAGGAGGAAGGGAGGGAGAGAGAGGAGGAAGGGAGGGAGAGAGAGGTGGAAGGGAGGGAGAGAGAGGTGGAAGGGAGGGAGAGAGAGAGGTGGAAGGGAGGGAGAGAGAGGTGGAAGGGAGGGAGAGAGGTGGAAGGGAGGGAGAGAGAGGAGGAAGGGAGGGAGAGAGGAGGAGTAAGGGAGGGAGAGAGGAGGAGTAAGGGAGGGAGAGAGAGAAGGAAGGGAGGGAGAGAGAGAAGAAAGAGAAAGAGAGAGGAGGAAGAGCGGGAGAGAGAGGAGGAAGAGCGGGAGAGAGAAGAGGAAGAGGGAGAGAGGAAGAGTGAGGAGGGGAGATAGGGAAGGGGAAAGAGCAGAAAGGAAAAAGAGATAGAAAGGAGAGCTTGGAAGAAAAATAGAGGACGAGAAGTAGAGAGAGAGCGAGAAGCAAAGAGAACGAGAAGCAGAGAGCGAAGCAGAGAGAGCTCGGAGCACAGAGAGCGAGAACCAGAGAGAGAGAGAACCAAAGAGAGCAAAGACCAAAGTCTTTCTCACTATATCCCGTAAACGTATACCTTGAACCTATCCCCCATCCTCCCTTAATCCTCATTTGCCTATATCCTCATCTCGTATCCCATTCCTTACCCACTCCACTCCTTTCTTTACGTGTCTCACTCCCCTTGTCTCCCTTGGTTATCCAATAAGCCAACAAAGGTACCGCCCGTCGTTTTCCTGTTGTAACGACCTCAGGGCTTCCACCCCTGTCGCCTTACCCTTCTTCACTCCACCCTCCGCTTAGGCGACCCCGCCCTGTCTCTGCCCCAAGACGCCGCCGATTAATTTCGCCATAACTAGCCTTTTCACGTGTCATCGTGGCGGGACGAAGGCTTCTCATTCTTCTTCCATGTAAGGGTTCTGTTCCCTTTAGAATGTTCGTGTTCGATGTTCTCTATCAGGGCAATAGAACTGTCTTGTGATAGAATGACCTCGTCCAACGCGGACGAAACAAGTTAATTGCGAAAGCCTTACTCAAGAATTCTTTTCGTACCAAAACAGGCTTAGGCACCGTAACTTACACTCTCTGGAATGACGAAATGTGCGGGGTGATCTAATAGAGATATTCAAATGGATCAAGGGATTTAACTAGGGTGGTGCAGGTAGGGTCATCATATTAAGACATTACGCCAGGACTCGTGGTAATGGATTTAGATTCGAAAATTTTAGGTTTCAAAAGGAAATAGGCAAGAACCGATTTACCTTCAGAATGGTTAATAAATTAATAGACTTAGTAACCATGTGGGGATTGCTGAAGTTAGTTTTAAGAATAGATTAGATAACTATCGATAGGGATGATAGGTAGTAATGGACATAGAACTCCTTAATATAGACCCTATGGTCTCTTACATTCTCCTTTTTTATTAAAGGTCTGAAGTCTCATTTCTATCTTTTTAATAAACCTTACCGTTAACGGTACAATGAAACTATTCAAAGCTTTTGCTTTAACTAACGTAAAGGACCCTTACTCCGCTAAGAATAGACGAACATACTATGGATTAAGACAATCTCGAGAATACCCTTCACTACATTAATGTGCCTAATATATTTTATTCTGACTAAGATCAAACAACTATTCAGCCGAGGAAAGAAACCATTTGTGCTAAATTGAAATAATTCGTTTCGCTTGTGCTAATTTTTCACTCCAAATGGTAGGGCTTAGCAACAATGACACGGTGCACCAATGTTGAGCATTTCTACACATGAAAAAATCCCACTGTCGGAGAAAGTAAACGGATTACAAAGGATTACAAAGGCGGAGCATGCCGACAGGAGACCTTTTGATCCATATCTAGGTCGGATGCAAAAAAAAAAAAAAAAAAAATTAATAATAAATGAAAACTATAATAATGTAAATAACAAATAAAATACATAAATAAATGCATAGGTATAGTTGAATAACAAACAAACAGGTAAATAGTAAATGATAATAAATTGACATAACTAATAATAAATGAAAATCAGACAGACAAATTATAACAAAACAAAAACAAATAATATAACATAAATTATAATCATTACAGCATCTTACTTAGGTATTTATCTAAATGATTCTTAAAGCTTCGAACTGAACTACATTGCACTACCTATGCAGGAAGTTTATTCCATTCATTAACTACACGGTTGGCAAAGTTGTTTCTACCTACTTCCAAATTGAATCTATTTCCGGACAGAGAAATAGATGTTGAATAGAATTAATAGAATTAATTTCTCCTACAATGGGATTTTTTTTATCTTGCCTATGTGTCACGACACAGTCCTCCTCTGATTTCTACACATGTTCTTGAGAAGAACAGAGCCACTGACGATAGTCTTGTTTGGGTTTGACCTCATCTGAGCTCTGCAGCATCGTGCTGCTCGCGTTCATCTTCTCGTTGTGTACAATTGGCTACAAAAGTGACGGTAAAGGGACCAAAATGCGGCCATTAAAAATTGTCATAAGAAATCTAAGAATACGTAGTTACAAGGCTTTGTTTGAAAATAATGATAATAAAACACGATAGAAAAATGAATTATGAATATACAAGAAACAGATTAATGAATAAATCTATTAATCAGTTAATTAGATAGATGAATAATGAACGAGTGAGTAGATAATAGACTAGTAATAAATAATTCAATACCCAACTTTATAAATAATTTGATCAAAATATGAAAACTTACGTCTATGAATAGCTAGTTCATAATTCTTCATGCGACCCGAAGATGTAATAGACTTGGCCGAAACTTTGTGAAAAAAGTCGTATCACAATGTTAATTGTACAATTCCAATTTGAAATTAGCCAACAACGTGTTAGCCTGCACAACAAGATGTCAACACAAGCTCTATTTCAATCAAATGTTAATAAAACAATTATCACTAATAATCGGATCATAGATGAATGAACGATTTATTAGCATCTAAGAACATCCTAAGGTTTTCTGTGAACTTTAGAAGAAAAAAAAATTCCAGAATGTTTCAGTCAGAGAGACGGATTAGAATAAACCCTGCACTATTTAAAACTCAAATGACAACGACTTTCAGAATGGATCGCTCAAACATATACAAGTCTATACGCTTAAAAACGCAAATGATAGGACAGATCCCAGAATTCATCGGTCATCGAGCTCGCATGCTTGAAGACGCGCTTGATAACACCTGCCTAACCTGTCCTCACCAACATCCCTCAGGGCAGACCTGACCTTCGCGCCGTGGGTCGACCTCACCTCCTCCTCCTCCTCCTCCTCCTACTCCTACACCTCCTCCAACTTCCCCCTCTCCTCTTCATCCTCATCCTCCTACTCTGCCTCCTCCTCCATCTCTGCCTACTCCTCCTCCTCCTCCTCCTCCATCTCTGCCTACTCCTCCTCCTCCTCCTCCTCCGACTCTGCCTACTCCTCCTCCTCCTCCTCCTCCCACTCTGCTTACTCCTCCTCCTCCCACTCTGCCTCCTCATCCTCCTCCCACTCTGCCTCCTCCTCCCACTCTGCCTCCTCCTCCTCCTCCCACTCTGCCTCCTCCTCCTCCTCCCACTCTGCCTCCTCCTCCTCCTCCCACTCTGCCTCCTCCTCCTCCTCCTCCCACTCTGCCTCCTCCTCCTCCTCCCACTCTGCCTCCTCCTCCTCCTCCCCCTCTGCCTCCTCCTCCTCCCACTCTGCCTCCTCCTCCTCCTCCCACTCTGCCTCCTCCTCCTCCTCCCACTCTGCCTCCTCCTCCCCCACTGACTCCTCCTCATCCTCCTCCCACTCTGCCTCCTCATCCTCCTTCTCCCACTCTGCCTCCTCCACCTCCCACTCTGCCTCCTCCTCCCACTCTGCTTACTCCTCCTCCTCCCACTCTGCCTCCTCATCCTCCTCCCACTCTGCCTCCTCCTCCCACTCTGCCTCCTCATCCTCCTCCCACTCTGCCTCCTCATCCTCATCCCACTGACTCCTCCTCAACCTCCTCCCACACTGCCTCCTCCTCCTCCTCCTCCCACTCTGCCGCCTCCTCCTCCTCCTCCTCCTCCCACTGACTCCTCCTCAACCTCCTCCCACACTGCCTCCTCCTCCTCCTCCTCCCACACTGCCTCCTCCTCCTCCTCCCACACTGCCTCCTCCTCCTCCTCCCACACTGCCTCCTACTCCTCCTCCCACACTGCCTCCTACTCCTACTCTGCCTCCTCCTCCTCCTCCCACTCTGCCTCCTCCTCCTCCTCCCACTCTGCCTCCTCCTCCTCCTCCTCCTACTCTGCCTCCTCCTCCTCCTCCTCCCACTCTGCCTCCTACTCCTCCTCCCACACTGCCTCCTACTCCTACTCTGCCTCCTCCTCCTCCTCCTACTCTGCCTCCTCCTCCTCCTCCCACTCTGCCTCCTCCTCCTCCTCCTACTCTGCCTCCTCCTCCTCCTCCTACTCTGCCGCCTCCTCCAATACCACCAGCCTTCTCCCTCATAACTGCACATTCATCTCTACCCCTTCAATTCGGTGACGCTGTTCATAGACTTCTGTCCCGGCTGAAACCAGACGATTTCCTTCGCCTAGAACCGCAGAATATACGGGGTCTCGGTCTGTAAAAACCCAGTTCAACCCGGTTTCCACCCATCAACAATCATGCACTAGCAAAAAAAATCCCCATATAGTGTGCAACGGTGTTGAATTGGTCAACCCTTATGCATTATGATACAGTCACCCAATCTCTACTCATTTGCCCACGTTCCTCGTCCTTCGTAAGAGCGTGCTAAGCTCGCGTCCTTAAGCTGGCGAGCTTCGAGTACCGATGGACTGATATTTCCCGTGAAGAGCGGACTCATCCTCGAAGATTCTTCGGATTCCTTTCCATGATTTGAGTATGGAACCGGAAATAGTAATCATTCCTACAAGTAAATGAATAGACAAGTGGATAAGATGATGAAAATCGGTATATAAGAAACAGATGAATGGGTATAGCAATGAAAACATAAAACATAAAAATTAATTAAAAGTAAAAGAGTAAAGCAAGAGATAAACAATATGATAAAAAAAACGTGGAATAAAGTAAGATACAAGAGAGTAAAGTTAAACGAGATACGCGTAACAATAAGACATGACCAAACAAATTAAACAATCTCTCTCTTCAACCTCCCGACCTCTCGACCTCGTGCAACCTTTCCGCCCAGTCGACCTTCACGAACTCCGCCCATAGCGAGTTCTGAGCGCCCAATTCCCGCCCGTCAAATACACGCCCAATACTCTCCCATAGAATTCCAAAAACTTTTCATTCTTACTTCAGGACCTACTACATATTAAGTTAAGAAAGCAAGTAGGCAAAAACTGGTTTAACAACGAACGGAATAGATTTAGTAACCGTGTAGTGGGCGTTGAAACAATTGGTTATTTTACGAGAAGGTTAGACAACTTTATGGATGGGGATGTAAGGTGGTAAGGGACATGGAACTGCCCTATGTAGGCCTTATGGTCTCTTGCAGTCTCCTCCGTAATTATGTTTCAATGTTCTTATAAAGCCATTTGCATTCCAGTGAATTCCTTCAACTTTGTATAAAACCCTTACGTCAAGTTGCATGACTAAAGCGTTTCAGATTTCGCCCCCTCCTTCACGCGAAAATAAACAACCAAAAGTTGGCGTCATCTTATTTACGCGAACCGTTTCGATCTGCTGAATGGAACAATTAAGTTTAGAATTACATCGACTCTCGATCTTCCCTTTCCAGTACATTCTCTTTCAATGTACTCACTCCCTCGTTGATTAACTTCTCCTGATTCTCCCTTTTTTCTCTTTGTTCTTGATTCTCTGTTCTCTTTGTTCTTGATTCTGTTCTCGATTATCTGTTCTCTTAGTTCTTTATTATTTCTTCTCTGTTCTTGATTTTCTCTTTTATCTTCTTGATTCACTCTCTCTTTTCTCCTTTCATAATTCTCTCACTCTCTTTTCTCCGTTCTTGATTCTCTTTTCTCTGATCTTAACTCTCTCTTTTCCATGTTCTTGATTCTCTCTTCTTATAGTTCTTGATTATTTATCTTCTCTTTGTTCCTGATTCTCTATCTTCTCTTTGTTCTTGATTCTTTCATTTCTTTGTTCTTGATTCTCTCTCTTCTTTGTTCTTGATTCTCTCTTTGTTCTTGATTCTCTTTCTCACTCTTATCTCTTCTCTTTGTTCTCAAATCTGCCTTTTCTCTTTGTTCTTAATTTTCTCCCCTCCCCATCTCTCTTCCTGTCTCTTCATTTCTCCGCCTCTCTCCACTCTTCATCCCTCTTTTTATCCACCTACCTATCTCTTATCTCTCTATCTAATTTTTCATTCCTCACCCTCTTCCCCTCTACCTTCCCCCACTCCTTCCACCTCTGCCTATTCCTCCCTTTCCCCCTTCATCTCCTCCAGCATGTAAACATGGCTGCCGAGATTGTCATACGCCCACGTGTTTTACGACTTCAACTTCAATATATCTGGCCAGGCTCCCCCCCCCCCCTGCAACATCTTGTACCAGGCGGGACCACCGGCACCCCATTATTTTTGTCTCGAGCTTTACCTCATGTCGACCTTGAGGGAAAATGTATATTCCAGGATCTCTCTCGCTCCAAACCGACTCAGTCTCAAGCTCGAACTCTCTTCGCGTACGCCTCCTTCAGCCTTGCATAGTTACTCACTCAGACTATCTCACTCACTCAGACTAACTCACTCTTATTCACTCGCTCTCAGATTCGCCGACTCACTCGTTCAGACTGACTCACACTCGTTCAGACTGACACACTCACACTCGTTCAGACTGACACACTCACACTCGTTCAGACTGACACACTCACACTCGTTCAGACTGACACACTCACACTCGTTCAGACTGACACACTCACACTCGTTCAGACTGACACACTCACACTCGTTCAGACTGACACACTCACACTCGTTCAGACTGACACACTCACACTCGTTCAGACTGACACACTCACACTCGTTCAGACTGACACACTCACACTCGTTCAGACTGACACACTCACACTCGTTCAGAATGACGGACTCGCACTCGTTCTGACTGACTCGCACTCGTTCAGACTGACTCGCACTCGTTCAGACCGACTCACTCGTTCAGACGGACTCACTCGTTCAGACTGACTCACACTCACTCGTTCAGACTGACTCACACTCACTCGTTCAGACTGACTCACACTCACTCGTTCAGACTGACTCACACTCACTCGTTCAGACTGACTCACACTCACTCGTTCAGACTGACTCACACTCACTCGTTCAGACTGACTCACACTCACTCGTTCAGACTGACTCACACTCACTCGTTCAGACTGACTCACACTCACTCGTTCAGACTGACTCACACTCACTCGTTCAGACTGACTCACACACACTCGTTCAGACTGACTCACACACACTCGTTCAGACTGACTCACACACACTCGTTCAGACTGACTCACACACACTCGTTCAGACTGACTCACACACACTCGTTCAGACTGACTCACACACACTCGTTCAGACTGACTCACACTCACTCGTTCAGACTGACACTCACTATCACTCAGACTGACTTTTTCTTGGTCATACACTCACTCGGACTGACTGACTGACTCACGCACTCTCACAGACTGATTCTCTCTCACTTAGACTGACTTTCGCGCACGCGCACCCATACGCACATAAGCTCTTACGTTCACACACGTACACGTACACGCATACACGTATGAACTCATGACCTGCAACCGGCGCCTGACCTCTTCGGACCATTTCAGCCAATAGTTGAAGCAGGAGACCCCCATGGCGCGCAAAATTACGAGTTTATTAGATTTTCACCCCAAAATCAGAAACTACTTTCCCAAAATCAAAGAAACCAATTAGGGTTTCAGCAATGCTGTTACAGTCGTTCCGAAACTTCGTGGTGGACCTCAAGTGCTGCGTTGTCGAGTTTACGGCCATGAGCGGAAGGGAACAATGAAATCTTGTTTACCAAACCTAATGATCTTTCATTATAGGAACCATGTTTACCACAAGAGTTTATGTATATTTACGGTATATTGTTTCTTTTTTTCATGCATTAAATTTAGAACGCATAACCAAATAAATGAACACAAAGACAAAATTATCACTTAGGGCCGTTTTGGAAAGAAAAGATCGTTGAGAGAGGTGTATATATATATTACATATATACATATACACATATACATATACATACATGTACATATGTATATACGTACATATGTATATGCATAAACACATACGCTAAAAATCCAAGCCATTAGGGGTGAAAAACTCTCAGGGGGAAGAGTCTAGTTGGGAAGAGAGCAAGGGAAGAGGAAGATGTTTATACATGCAGAGAAAGACAGACAGATGGAAGAGAAACAGTGGGAAGGAGATAAACACAGAGAAAGAGGGAAATGCAGCGAGAAAATTAAATGAAGAGAAGGAGGAAGGGATATACAAGGAGAAAAAATAGAAATACAGAGAGAAACACATAAATACACAGAGAGCGAGCGAGAGAGAGAGAGAGAGAGAGAGAGCAAGTGAGAGAGAGAGAGCAAGTGAGCGAGAGAGCGAGTGAGCGAAAGACAGAGCGAGAGTGAGATCGAGTGCGAGAGTAAGAGTGAGAGCGAGAGAGCTTGAGTGATTGTGAGAGCGAGAGTGAGAACGAGAGGGAGAACGAGAGAGAAAGAAAACGAGAGAGTGCGAGAGAGATAGCGAGAGTGTGTGTGTTAGCGTGGTATGATTGTATATCATACCATTATTATTGTACATTGTACTGGTGTGTTGCTTATTTGGGGAATTATATGTTTCCCCCTCTTTATAAAATTGTCATATGTTTTGTTGTTTGTTGTTTTATTATTTATTGTAATTATGTGTAATC
>NC_134796.1:57172319-57177319 GCF_046742065.1 Oratosquilla oratoria
AAACAAGAAGCTTATTCAGCCTGAAACTGTAGGAGTTTGTATAAAATATAAGTTGTTTTATCTATTAACAAGCGCACATACTTCACGAAAAAAATCGTCATTATCTCGCGTAACTTTGTAACAAGATCATGTCTGCATATTTTACGCAGACTTCGTCGTGCCAAAGGGTGCGCCAGCCCGCTGTATCCACAAGACGTGACATTCTGAAGAAGTTGTTACCTTTTCGCCAAATTGTATTCTGCTAAAAATCACATTTCGGCAAAATTAATTTCGCTAAATTGCATTTCATCATATTGTATTTCGCCAAGTTGTTTTTCGTTAAATCTAATCTCATCAAATTAATTTTCGCCAAAAAAATATCTAATTGTGTTTCGCCAAATCATATTTCACCAAAATTGCATTTCGCCAAATTACAGTTCACCAAATTTCATGTTGCCAAATTACATTTAGTCAAATTACCTTTCATCAAAAAGACTTTTACCAAATTCCCATTTTCCTAAGTTAACCATACCAAAGGTATCTTAATGAAACCTAACTTAATCCAATTGAGTTTGGCAAAATGCAATTCTGCAAAATGAGAGGAAGGATTGTCATTGCCTATAGTACTATGAACTCGCTTAGTCAGAGCATGGATTATGCTGCTTGCCTTACTGTACAGCTGTGAAACATGAACACTGAATGCTGAATTGAGGAGCCATATTGACTTCTTTGCCACCAAATGCCTTTGCGAAACAATGGGTTTTGGATGGAGTGATTGTATCAAACCAACAACTATTCTGTGAGACACAGTCAAGGTCCTGTTATCTGCATAATTCGTGAACATCGACTCCATTTATACGGGTATGTGTCAAACTTCCTTGTCGTTGATCTCACATACAGTGTTGGCTTCACAAGAACATAAGAATGAAGGAGACTGCAGGAGACCATAAGGCCTACACTAGGCAGCTCCGTATACTATCATTTCATTTTCCTACAGACTTCTCTTCCTTTCGCACAGAAAATTATCCCGCGAAAGCGGGTGGACTGACCTTGGTAATCAATAATTAATCTACCCACAAGAGACAACCCTCGGTAGAAGAATTGAAGGAAGGAGACGCCCACAGAGGGAGCTCATGTCTGGGACAAGTAGACCAATCCTGCCTGGAATTGTTTGGAATGGGAAGGGTGACTGCATGGAAGCTTGCTCGAAGGGACTGTGGGGTTTGTTGTCGGAGTATAAGAGGGGCTCTCCGACATAAAGCTCCAGATTAATAATAATGTTGAATCTTTAAAAAGCGAATGAATCTAGTAGGACAAAGAAAGCCAAAGTTGGTATTTTCCATTTTTGTTCATTAAATCAGATTAAGTTAATCGGTTTTTAATACTTATGAAAGAATGCAAAATAAAAATGTCGATATTTCGACCCAATCAATGAAACATTGTTAGGAGTAATCAGGTTAGCTGAACTAAAAGAATGATGAAATATATGTCTTCTTTTCATTATCATGATGATGATCATCATTAACATCATCATCATAATCATCATCATTGTCACCATCCTCCTCCTCCTCCTCCTCACATCACCATCATCGTCATCATCATCGCCATCATCACTGTCATCACTACCATCATTATTGTCTCCATAGTCATCATCATCATCATCATCATCATCATCATCATCATCACCAACACCATCATTTTCACCACCATACATCTAACACATCCTAATCCTTACACCCACATCACCATCTCCAGCCACAGCCCTCGCTCACCTGCCCAATGCCACCTGCGTTGCAGGAACCGATATCATTATCAACATTATCTTAAGCCTAATCACAGGGCCTCTTGCTCGGGTCTTGGCTGACAACACTTCACGCGATCAAACCGTATCATCTATTAGTGCTCCTCGACATTCTTGCTTCGATGATATCTGGAGAGAAGGAGGTGAAGCGGCAAGATTGGATCGGTGAGCCTCAAGCAATTCCCTTGAATTCGCTCCTTCAAGGAATGCATGAGTGCGCGCGCGTCTGGATATATGTATGCATTACTGCCTGTCTGTCTGTCTGTCTATCTGTCTGCCTCTCTCTCTCTCTCTCTCTCTCTCTCTCTCTCTCCTTATCCTATACTCTCTCTACGTGTGTGTGTGTATGTGTACTGCATATATGTGTGTATGTGTGTGAGTCACTATGGTCTTGGATCACGTGTTGGACTCATGATCGACAATTATTACTATCACGGAAGAGAGCTCAGAGCTCATATATGACCGATCTATGGGTACTGCTGTGATCTTACATACACACACACACATACAACTCCCCGCCCACGACAGTTGGAGTAACGACTCACAGCGCAGCGATAATGAAATCATTTCAGCCTTGGGCAGGATTCGAACTCGGACCACTGTAGCAGCAGTTGCGAACGCTACCATCGCGTTGTCGAGTTGCGCGCGTGCGTGTGTGTATGGATATGTGTGTGTGTTTGCTTATGCGTATATATATATATATGTGTGTGTGTGTGTGTGTGTGTGTGTGTGTGTGAAAGTGTGTGAAAGTGTGTGTGCGCGCGTGTGAAGGTGTGTATATGTGAGTGTGTGTACGCATGCGTATTTGCACACGTTTGCAACATATCCACATGCCTACACGTACCAGTCCGTGGCAGGAGTAGACTCGTGTGTGTGGGTGGGACCGTGAAGAACCGAATACCAGGAAATCTACAGGAAGAGGAGGACAACGAGATCTTGCATCAGAAAGCCTGTGGCCAAAATCTTTCAGTCTTCGGAGATCCTCTTACACAAAAATTCTTTACCTATTTCCCCCATGGACCCCATACTTATGCATTGCTGTTTATTAGTTTCTTAAAGGAGATTTTGTGTCGGAAACCCCTTTCAGTCTTCGGGGATCCTCCTACACAAAGATTCTTAATCTGTTTCTCCCATAGACCCTATACTTATGCATTACTGTTCTTTAGCTTCTTAAAGGAGATTTTGCGTCAGAAGGCCTGCCTGTGATCATCTTTCAGTCTTCGGGGATCCTCTTAAACAAAGAATTTTAATCTATTTCCCCCCATAGACCCCATACTTATGTATTGCTGTTCATTAGTTTCTTGAAGGAGATTTTGCGTCGGAACCCCCTTTCAGTCTTCGGGGATCCTCTTACACAAAGATTCTTAATCTGTTTCCCCCATAGACCCCATACTTATGCATTACTGTTCTTTAGTTTCTTATGGGAGATTTTTCGTCAGAAGGTCTGCCAACATCTCTCAGTCTTCGGGGATCCTCTTAAACAAAGATTCTTAACCTATTTCCCCCATAGACCCCATACTTATGCAATGCTGTTCTTTAATTTCTTAAAGGAAGTTTTGCGACAGAAGGCCTACCTGGTACGCCTTTCAGCCTTCGGCGATCCTCTTAAACAAAAAATCTTAAACTATTTCCTCCACAGACCCATACCTATGCAATGCTGTTCTCTGGCTTCTTGAAAACCACCTCGACACTGAATAAAATCGTCAGGTCCAATATATGAAGTTCTGTGCACCCCACCTGCCAGAGGGCGGAGGGTGGGGTCGGGGGTTGGGGAGATGTCTATTTAACCCAGGTTAAGAACTCTTGCAGTTTAACTTTGACCAACTAAGCCAAGACTGTAAATACAAAATAACGCACTGGTAAACTACAGTCAAGAACGATAATGCAGTGTAGGCTATATGCTGTCCCTACACTTTAACAAGAACAAAATCCTATAAATTCCTTCAGGATCGAAAGTGAAGCTCAATCATGTTCTGGAGCCCACCGTGGCTCGCTTGGTAGAGCGCGCGTCTGGCAACCGCGAGGGGATTCGGCGTCAGTTCGAATCCTGGCTAAGGCGCAGAGGTTAGGAAGGGCATCATCCACTCTGAGTAATGGCCCCCGATCGCTGCTCATCTTGGACCTGAGGTGACTTGGTGACATCGCTGTGTGATACATTGGCTTCCTCTGGGTATCGTCACTGCAAGAGTGGCATGAGTGGCATACACCGTGTCCTACGTTCATGTATGAACAGTTGCGGACCACCGTGAAGGTTGAGGTTGGAGCTCCGCAAACCACAAAAAAAAAAAATAAAAAAAAAGAGAAATAAAAATCCTGAAGTTGGGTCCACATGATTACAAGTGTGAAGCTCAATAAGTAAACAAAGATACATACATATACCAAAGACATTTCCCCCCTTATAAGGGAGGTTGCCAAAAAACAAAGGCATAGAAACCACTCCCACCCAGTCCATCCCTTACATACTCCACTCCCCTCTACCTCTTCCCTCCCTCTTATCTTGGCACCTCCTGGATGACGGGTCATCCCTGCATCTCGCCCACCACCCTGGGTCAGAAGCAGTGTCACAAGACACTGCTTCATAATGTGGATACACCATGCCCTACGTTCATGAATGAACAGTTGCGGATAACCGGCAAGGTTGAGTTTCGAGCTCCGCAAACCACAAAAAAAAAGAGAAATAAAAATCCTGAAGTTGGGTCCACATGATTAGAAGTGTGAAGCTCAATAAGTAAACGAAGATAAGATAGAAAAAGATAATTTTCCCTCGTGTTCCTCGTTTTCCCTCAAGGGCGCTGGTGACGTAATAGCAAGCGTGCTGGAACCACATTTGCTTGAATGTGGGTTTGAATCCCGCACTCCTCTCCAATTCCCAGCAGTGACTGTTACCTGCCCCAACAACCCCTAGAGCGCATAATAGGGCAAAGGTTACGTCTTCGGCTGCAGCTACTCAGCGCCTCATGGCGTATGACCCCTCACTTAAATTTTCGAAGACTAAAAACCCGCAACCCCACAGCGACTGGCAACAGTCCCCAGAACTTCCAACAGATCTCTAAAAGAAAAAAGAAAGAAAAGAAAAATCGTTGGAGAGTTGTCTGTATTGTGTGAGTGTAGGACTGTTTCTATGTCACCAACTGAAATAACTGTCTTATGAGGGTAACAGTGGCCGGTCATCAACTCTCTGTGTACGCAAAGGTGCAAGAAATACAACTGAAGATGAAAG
>NC_134796.1:57182319-57192319 GCF_046742065.1 Oratosquilla oratoria
TTACTCTTTTCGTTTTCCTTTCCCTTTCCCATTCCCTTTCTCTTTCCTCTTCTATTTCTGTTTATGTTTCCCTTTCGATTTTCTCTTCTATTTCCCTTTCTTTTCCTTTTCCCTTTCTCTTTCCATTTTTCATTCCCTTTTGACTTTCGATTATCTTTCCATTTCCCTTTCTTTTTCCTTTTCCATTTTTCTTTACCTTTTTCTCTTCCCCTTTCTCCTTACCTTTACCTTGCTTTCTTCCCTTTCTCTGCCTCTGACTGTTACCCTCTCCCTATTTCCTCGTTTAAAACCTCTTTAGATAAACAATACATATTCGAAGCAGAACAACTTAAATGCACATTCGCAATCAGGAAGGTTATGTGTAGGCAGTTTGACACAGACAAAAAGATTTTTTTTTTCATTTTCTGGTGCATACGAGACAGGCATAAACACAAGCGATGGGCGGTTTCTATGTTGGACATTCATAATAGTTTGTCCTGAACCAAATCCATACGGATTAATACTAAAGCAGATACGGTGACAACTAAGGTCAGGTCTTGACCTAGGGCAAGTTGATCTGTGGTGACCTTTCCTTGTGTGTTCAAGCTTCTATATGCCTCAATCGTTTTACAGAAGATTAAATGTGTGAAAAATGCCATCATCTTAGTTGATTTTCATAATGTATTTTTTCATATATATATATATATATATATATATACATATATATATATTTGGTACTTATACATACATACATACATATATATATATATATATATACATATATACATATATATATATATATATATATATATATATATATATATGGTACTTTTTGCACTGAAGATGTAATATACGAAAGCGCTCTGCTTCATTAGTTTCTTTTTCCAAGTGGTCTACTTTGCATATATATATATATATATATATATATATATATATATATATATATATATATATATATATATATATATATATATATATATATATATATATACACGTAGACACACAAACTTAAGGATATAAGCATACACACACATATCACATGTTGTTATAATATCAACTGATTATAATAATTTGTAAATCTTAAGATTCATACATAGCCAGAAGCAGTTCAGTAATCCCTTGTATATATTAAATGGTTGTCTAAGAATATTAAAACAAAATAAGTAGATTCTATTTGATGTCAGACCTACATTGTAAAAAATTTGTACAGATTGCAGCTTATCTCTTTTCAATCATTTTCATGATTATATTTTAATTCTGAGTGCGCTTCAGAAGATATATATATATATATATATATATAACAAATATTTTGACATATATAAAGTATTTCATATACTGTATATACAAGTATAGATATGTAATATACATATGATGCACAAATATAAATATATATATATACATATATATATATATATATATATACAATCAACACACACACATATATATATATATATATATATATATATATATATACATATATATATATATACAAGAAAAGCAAGTAAAAAAAATTATTACTTAAAGGAAAAAAAGAATTAGAAAAATATAAAAAGGGTGTTTTGAACGGAAATTTAACACCAGCACAAATCGCCTACATGGATGACTTGCGAGAACAGCTAGATGTTGATATATATACAAACGCATACACACACACACAAGGAAAGGTCACCTCAGATCAACTTGCCCCAGGTCAAGACATGACCTTAGTTGTCACCGTATCTGCTTTAGTATTATATACATTTTTTTTACACTGATCTAATTTAGTTAACAACGCAGTTGTCATAAAAATACCTTACTTGAATTCTTTTTCATACTGAGGGTATGAGACAGGTTATCCCCCCAAGAAAAAAAATATACATAATTGTTTTGTAAGTAAAAATATTCAAATATTGTTATCTAATGTCTCAGAAACTCTCAAGTGTTTTACTTTGTTTTTCTTCGTGCAATGTCTAATGCGTCCAGAGGCAATTCGGAACTCATCTCATTTACTTCCTCATTTACTTATTTCTCTCTTCGCAAATTTCTCTTTGTGCTAAGTCGGCGAGAGAGCTTTAGGCCCGGCACTGTTGGTAAGTGCCAACATGTTCGCGAGACAACCAGATGTTATGAATCACCTTCACCCCACTTTTTATTACTATCATTATTATCATTATTATTATTATTATTATTATTATTATTACTATCATTATTATTATCATTATTATTATTATTATTATTATTATTATTACTATTATTACTATTACTAATTATCATTATTATTATATTATTATTGTTATTATTATTATTATTATGATCATTATTATTATCATTATTATTATAATTATCATCATCATCATCATTATTATTATTATTATTATTATTATTATTATTATCATTATTATTATTGTTATTATTATTATTGTTGTAATTATTATCATTATTATTGATATTATTACTATTATTATTATTATCATCATTAGATGAGAGATGGAGAGATGATAATGAAAGAGACGGCAGTAAGAGGAAGATAGGCAGAGTATTTTAGGGAATTGCTAAATTTGAAGAAGGATAGGGAGAGAAAGGTAGTTGCAGTGGAAAGCAATGAGGAAATGACAGTGATGAATGAGGAAAATGAAGGAGAAATAAGAAAAGATAAGATGAAACCAGTTATTAAAATGATAAGAGTAGATAAGGCGCCTGGATTAAATAGATGTCATACGAAGTGTCTAAAAAAGAGAGGTACAGTGATGGTGGACTGGCAGGTGAGGTTGTTTAATGTTTGTCTAAAAGAGGGTAGACTGCTTGAGGACTGGAGGAGTGCCTGTATAATTCCGTTTTATAAGTGGAGAGGGGACAAGTGCGAGTTTAGTAGTTTCAGAGGGATCAGTTTGTTGAGTGTAATTAAGAAGGCTTATGGGAGCGTTTTGATTGAGAGGATTAGGAAAGGAACAGAAGGAGTAATTGGTGAGCAACAATGTGGGTTTAGGACAGGTAGGGGTTGCGTAGATTAGATTTTTGTGGTAAGGCAGATATATGAGAAAGATTTAGGAAAAGGTAAGGATGTTTTTTGGGCCTTTATAGTTTTGGAAAAGGATTATGACAGGGTAGACAGGAAGGTACTGTAGGATGTCTTGAGGATATATGGGATAGGAAGAGAGCTGTTAAGAGCAGTCAAGAGTTTTCACGAGAGTAGTACAGCCTGTGTTAGAATTAGAAATAGAGTGAGTGGTTTGAGGTAAAGGTAGGACTTTGCTAGGGATGTTTTATGTCGCCTTGGCTGTTCAATTTATACGTGGACGAGGTGGTTAGAGAAGTAAAATCAAGGGTAATGGGCCGGGGATTGGAGATGGTTAAATAAAATGGAGAAAAGTGGAAGATAAGCCAGTTGTTGTTTCTTGACGACACTGCGCTTGTGGCAGGATCAGAGGAGGGATTAAAGAAGTTAGTGACGGAAGATGTGCGAAAGAAGGAAGTTTGTAGATAAATGTGGGTAAGTGTAAGGTGATGAGATGTACAAGGGGACAGGATGGCAGTAAATTGGAAGTTAGTATTAAGGGAGAGAAGCGGGAAGAAGTGGATAGCTTTAGATACTTGGGTGCGAATGTGGCAGGAAAAGAAGGAGTGGAGGTAGAATGTAGATTGAGAGAAGCAAGTGAATGCCTTGGGGGATTGACAAGTGTGAGGAGAAATAGACATTTGAGAATGGATGCTAAGAGGAGATTTATGAAGGGGTGATTGTGCTGACAGCATTGTATGGGGTAGAAACTGGGAACATAAGAGAGGAAGAGAGGAAGAGTTTAAAGGTTTTGAGATTAAATGCCTGAGAAGTATGGTACGGGTTACTAGGCTGGATAGAGTGATAAACGAGGAGGTAAGGAGGAGAGCGGAGTTGAAAAGGGAGTCGGAAGATAGGGTTGATGAAAGAGTATTGGGATGGCTTGGACGCATAGAAAGAATGAGTGAGGAAAGATTTGTAAAAGATGAGTGGTAGGCAGATGTGGAAGGAGTTAACATGAGGGGGCGACCAATGATGAGATTGATGGATGGGGTAGAAGGGGCGTTGGGAATGAGGGGAATGTCTGTTGAGGAAGGAAGGGAGAAGACAGAAGATAGGGTTAAGTGGAGAATGGTTGTTTGGATGATGCTGTGATACATGGAAGGGAGTGGGTGGGGGATAGGGGTGTGAGGGAGTATGTGTGAACAATATTCTGACGCAGCCCGAAGGGATTTCTCCCCGTCTTTTCTTTTTTCTGCATGAGGGGACGGAGAGGGGGGATCGCCGATTAAATGAAGCGGCCTTGCTGTGGATGTGCTGTGTCTTGCTACATTGCTTCTGACCCAGGGCAGTGGGCGAGATGCAGGAATGACCCGTCATCCAGGAGGAGCCAAGGAAAGAGGGAGGGAGGGGTGGTGAATAGGAGTGGACCTGGTGGGGATGAAATGGGTAGGAGAGGATTTTTGCCTTTGATTTTGGCTACCTTCATTGTACGGGGGAAAAGTCCTTGGTATATGTATGTATGTATCATTATATTTATCATTATCGTAGTACGATGACATCTTTGTTCAAAAAGTAATTTGGAGAAAAAAAATTAGTTCTTTAAAAAATGGACACTGTTTATAATTGTTTAATAATTCTTTCTAACGTTATATTTTTCACTTTTTCCTTTCTTTTCTTTCAAATGAATATTTTCCGTGTTCTTCATTTTGTCATAAATGTACCGCTTTATATATCTAGATTCTATCTTTTTTTTTCGTGGTTTGCGGAGCTGTTACCCGCTTGATCCTCATTCTTGCCTGTGTTCCGAAACTGTTCATACATGAACGCAGGAGAGACGGTGTCCACGCTTTAGCCACATCAGTAACGATACAAAGGAGGAAACTAATGTATCACACACTCACCCCAAGTCCGAGGTGAACAGCGATCGGGGGCCATCACTCAAAGTGGACCCCCTTCCTAACCTCTGAGCCGTGGCCAGGATTCGAACCAACCACGAATCCCCGCGCGGTTCCCAGACTCGCGCTTTACCAACCGAGCCACGGTAGGCCACCTAGGGTTTCTTCCTCCATATAAAGGAGGTAGCCAAGTCAAGGGCATGCAGCCACTCTCGCCCTTTCCACTCCCATCCACCACTCTTTCTTCCCTCTTATCCTATCTCTTTGAGGTTAAAAAGGAAATAATAATCTGAGATGTTTACCGGTATGACAAAGATTTAGTTGGGAGGTCCGGTCCGGTGCGGTGGTTTGTTGTCGAGTAATACTTCTCTCCATTAACACAATTTCTTACGAAGTAGTTCTTGGCAACGAGCTTGTCACTAGAAGTCGTTAGGAAGGTGAAACGCGTGGGTTCGTGTCCTGATTACAAAACAGAGGTTAGGTGAGTCATTTACACTAAACATTTGTCCCCAATCACCTCCTAAACCAAAGTCCTTTCTTAAGGCACCGTCCTCTCAACCTTGTAGACGGTAGTTCCTGACGCAAAACCGATACAACTTTGCTGTTATCTGCAAGAAGTGAATAGAGAAGATGGCGAGAAGCCAACACCAGGAGACGCTTAGCTGTACATGAATCCGTTACCTTTGCCCTATTTATGCACTTGGACTGTTAGGGCGGGTAACAATCACTGCTAAGGATCGGAGAGAATACGGGACTCGAACCCACCACTAAGCGAATACGAGGCCATTTGAAAATCCAGTAACTATCAGTTGTTAGTGCTTACCTCCAACTTAGTTTGTGATCCCAAATCTATACCGAATACATAATTATACTCATGACGTCATGGGATAACTATACCGATGACGTCACCGCTAAGGTCTCATCATTGTGACATCCCAATCTTGATTGGTTATCAAGATGAGTCAGGTACTGAAGACTAAGCCTCATCCCTTGGGATTGGGCATCCTATTCAGAGAGAGATGCGGGATATTGGTTACGTGATTGGGTGAATTTGAGTGTGATGAGGAGATGGAGATGAGATAGAGGAAGAAGAATAACCTACGAAAATGGATGAAACGTGAGAATAAAGATGGATTAAGGGAGAATCTGTAGAAACTAAAAAATGGATAAAGATATAAGAGGAAAAGAAGAGAATAATGAAGAGAGTCGATTAGTAGGTGTAAAGTAAGATGAAGAAGAATTAAAAAAAAAGTGAAGAAAGGCGGAATGACCTAAAACGTGATATTTAGGCTAGATATCTTGCAACAACTTTGTATATGTCTGACTTTTTAATCCACATAACTATCAAGTTTCTTTTGCTTTCTGAGCACGACGAGTGAATATAAGAAAATGATGTAACAAAAATACGAACAGAATAGAAAGCAAAAAGAAAACATATGTCACAAAATAAAAAATAGAATAAATAGAGATAAGATGAGAAAAGAATTGAGCCAACTGAAAATAATGAAAAATAAACAAAAAGATAAATATCTATCTATTCTTAGCACCTGACCTAGTTATGGACCAAAATGTTTCCTGTCGGTGTGCTCTCCCTTTGTATTCTTTCGTAGAATAATAATAATGGATTGGAAAAGAGGAGGAAGACGTCAAGAAAGGAATGACCAGACACGTGTATCAGGGAAACCAACCACAACAGAACACAACCCGAAAGGAACGAAAAAAATACTAAAAAGACCTAAGAAAAGATTCAATGAGAAAAGGAAATAACCCACTGAAAGTATTAATAAATAAATGAAAATATAAACAAGATCATAATAACACAAAGGAAAACAAGGAGGAAGAAGACCAGAAGGATGGGCCAGGAGAGACGCGTGTTCAGGAAACCAAGCAAAGCTGAACACGGCCGAAACGGAACGAAAGTAATCCGAGAACCGTGGGCGATGATAATAATTATTAATAACAACAAATGAATAGGAACAACTGCCCCACACAGCTGGCAGAGGAGACCCAGCACAAGGCAGCTGCTGTAGCTCAAGTCCTCACCAGCTTCTCAACTGCCGAGAGGATAAATCAACCTCAGCTCAGACGCTGTTGAGAAGCATCCGCGGCATACATCATGAGTTCTCAACCTGTCTTTCCTTGTATATACCATGCTTATGCATTGCTGTTACTTGATTTACATATACAGTCAATATATATTAAATGTATATCTATCTATATATATATATATATATATATATATATATATATATATATATATATATATGTAGGAGAGAGATTGCGGTAAAGAGGGGAGTGAGAGAAAGAATGAAACAGATTATCTAGTGTATGGCAGTTTCTCATTCTGGTTCTTATGATTTCTAGGTTTCTGCGGAACTTTATTTTCTGTGAGGGATAGTGATCAATATCTTAAGTGATTAAAATTAGGGTAGTAGTAGTAGTAGTAGTAGTAGTAGTAGTAGTAGTAGTAGTAGTAGTAATAGTAGTAGTAATATTTATAATATTAAAATGATATTAAAAATGATAGTACTACTACTAATAATAATGTTAATAATAATAATTACAATAATAATAATAACAATGATGATAATAATAATAATAATAATAATAATCTTAATAATAATGATGATAATAATAATGATGATAATAATAATAATGATATTAATGATAATTAGTATTTATAACAATAATGAATGTTTTTTTTTATTTTCTTTATCTTGTACACTTATTTTTTGCATTGTCATTAACCTAAAAGTATAGCTTCTGTTTTGTTGGTAGCGTAATCGGAAGCGTGCTGGTCTCACATCCTCTTAGTTCTGAGTTCGAATCCCGCACTTTACTTCGATTCCCAGCAGTGACTGTAACCTGCTCCAACAGGTCCCCAAAGCACATAGGGCCTCCTGGTGTAGGCCATTATCAGAAAATTCTATTATAATCCACATCCTGTCGGAGTTACTTGTAACATGAAAACTATTTCATGATTTCCGCAATGAGAAAAAAAAAAAATTAAAAATGATGGTCTATATAATGTCATAGCAACGCATTCTATGATCACATTTGGACCTCACAAAAGGTAATATGGGTGCAGATATTCATATGATGTAAATAATGTATCCTTATTTGGTCTATTATGATTGGTAAATGCAATCTAAAAATACTCGCCACTTCTATCAATGATAATAGTTACATCTTCATTACAAAGGATTACAAAGGCGGAGCATGCCGACAGGAGACCTTTTGGTTCATATTTAGGTCGGATGTGGAAAAAAATCATAATGATAAATAAATAAATAAATGAATAAATAATAACTATAATAATGTAAATAATAGATCAAATACAAAAATAAATGCATAGGTATAGTTGAATAATAATTCATACAATGTAACTTAAATTTGAAAATGGGCGGAAAGATTTCATTGGTGTAATGTATATTCTCTAAAGAATTCATACCAAAAGTAATTTTTGTTCAAAATTCTAAGGGTTTCATCGTTTGGCGAAGACATGGAATTTAAAACCACGACAACTGAAGGAGCAAGAGGTACCGGTGGCCCAGGGCCACAGAAGAATCCCAAAGACCTCGACATGGGCTTCGAAAGGCGAGTTCGAGCCTTCGTGCGAAGATGCAGCGACCATGGTACGACAAGTTCTCCTTGGCCATTACAACAAAGAGATGGAAGTCGTCTTGGAAGCTGCAAAGATTGAAGAGACTCTCCAGGAATCAAAAGAACACATCTTGCGAGTCTTGCAGATCGTCAAGATTATCATCGAAGAGACGGAAAGATACCACATGAGAAAACGAAAACTTGATGAAGAAGTTTCAAGTTCAGCCAAGAGACATAGAATTTCAGATCAACGAAATATGAAAGTACTGAAGTTGTTGGGCAGAGGTTCCTTTGCCTCTGTTTATCTAGTAAAAGATACCACAACTGAAGTACTATGCGCAATAAAATCTATAAGAATGCGAGGTCTAAAAAGTCAAATCAAGGAAATTACTATCCATAAAAGACTTGACCATAAAAACATTGTATCTTTCCTTGGCGAGCAAAGGGATAGAGAATTTGTATACATTTACCTGGAATATGTAAGCGGAGGAACCCTGGAAGACAGAATCGAAGCAAGAGGAATGGACGAGAACAAAGCTCGATTCTATTTCAGTCAACTGATCAACGGAACCAGATACCTTCACTCCCAACACGTAGCCCACAGAGATCTTAAACCTGAAAACCTTCTCCTGTCCAGAGCCGAAGACCTCAAAATCGGAGACTTCGGTCTGGCTGTCGAGTTCGAGAAGGACAGGTACCTGTGGCAAGTGTGTGGAACATCCGGGTACGTTGCACCCGAAGTCTTTACTGGAAGACAAGCCCACCGGCTGCGCCGGCCCGGCTACGCCGGGGGCCTTGGCCTGCGGCGCTGCGCCTTAGGCGCGGGCGCTGCGCGCCCTAGGCTACGCCCCTTTTTTGGAAAATAAAATATCAAAATCATATTGCTTTTTATTTCTTGTCAACATCTAGCTGTTCTCGCAAGTCCTTCGAGTTCTTCTTCTTCTTCTTCTTCTTCTTCTTCTTCTTCTTCGAGTTCTTTTTCGAGTTCTTCGAGTTCTTCTTAGAGTTCTTCTTCGAGCTCTTCTTCGAGTTCTTCGAGTTCTTCTTCGAGTTCTCCTTCTTCTTCGAGTTTTTCTTCTTCGAGTTCTTCTTCGAGTTCTTCTCTTTCGAGTTCTTCGAGTTCTTCTTTTTCGAGTTCTTCGAGTTCTTCTTTTTCGAGTTCTTCGAGTTCTTCTTTTTCGAGTTCTTCGAGTTCTTCTTCTTCGAGTTTTTCGATTTCTTCTTCGAGTTCTACTTCTTCTTCTTCTTCGAGTTCTTCGAGTTCTTCTTCTTCCTCTTCTTCGAGTTCTTCTTCTTCTTCTTCTTCTTCTTCTTCTTCTTCTTCTTCGAGTTCTTCCTCTTCTTCTTCGATTTCTTCGAGTTCTTCTTCTTCACCGTAGTTGGCGGTGTTACCGATTTACCACCAAACGCGAAGGGTCAGTTTATTTTTTACTTATATAGATACAGAGGAGAGCCCGCAGACGTTTGGTCTTGCGGAATCATCCTCTTCCAGCTTCTTACCGGTCAGACGCCTTGGGAGGACGCTTAGATCAAAGAGGTCAACTTT
>NC_134796.1:57197319-57217319 GCF_046742065.1 Oratosquilla oratoria
AAGCACCGTTGAAGCAGAAACCCAGGCTCGTGGCCTTTACATATACTATATTGGTAAAGCAGTGAGTACCACATTAAACTAAAACATCCAAAAAGGGGAGTTTATTATTAACTTCAATTTCATGAATGAAGTCAAGGTAAGGATTAACATAACATGAGAAAGGAGACTGCAAGAGACCATAAGGCCTACACTGGGCAGCTCCATGTCCATTACCATTTGTCACCCCCCATCCATAAAGTTGTCTAACCATTTCTTATTGTAGAATCATGAACAAATAAAATAATTACCCACTCTATAGTTCCCACAACGCTAATATGATTTTTTTGTCGAGGAGGTGCTAAGATAAGAGGGAGGGAGGAGGGTGGAGGGGAGTGGAATATATAGGAAATGGAATGGGTGGGAGTGGTTTCTATGTCTTTTTCTTTTTGGTTACCCCCCGTGTAGGGGGAAAAAGCCTTTGGTATATGTATGTAGTTGATACATTTTCTCATCAAGAACTGTAGGCTAAATCCTACATAGGATAACGTATCACATACTCGACAAAGAAATTAAATATACGTTGTGAGACTTGTATCGTGAGTCAAAACTTTTGTTCGTGACTGCAAATACAACCCTCGCGTAAAGCCTATAATCTTATTGGGTCAGAGGGAGAGGGCAAAAGATAAACACGTCAAGCCAAGTTAGCTATAAACGTCTTTGTTTACATTGCCATCTATCATGCACCTGTTTATATATTGTGTGTATGTATATGTATGTGTATATGTATATGCATATGTGTATGTATATGTATTTGTATATGTTTATGTATATGTATATGTGAATGCATATGTATATATGTATATCTATCTATCTATCTATATATATATATACATATATATATGTATATGTGTATGTACTCTGAGGATGTACTCTGAGGATGTTGTAATAGACGAAAACGTTCAGTATTCCGACTTTAATTTCCCTGTGGTTTCTGCAATATATATATATATATATATGTATGTATATGTATATGTTATGTAACTGATTACACTCTAAATCTTAAAGGACCAAATGCTTTACCAAATGCACGATCTTATCCTCACTAATTTATGCTCAAAGAACTTATCCACATCCGTACCAGGAAATACTTTGCCTTCTAGAATCCCTTCAGTTGCGGAAGGGATATTTAGCCTCACCCCTTCGCCAAGGAGTGAGACTATTTTGACACAGTTACTGCCAAGGTAATTCTATTCATTCCCTTGGTTCCCTCCCGTGAGTGAAGGATGGGAGCTAATTCCACTGGGCACAGAAATAGAAGCTAATTGTCGCTGACGAGTTTCCCAGACGATGAAGACCAGAGATTTGGGTGTAAAGCGAAGGGATACGAGGATCTGCTAAACGAATGAAGGATATGAGATCACGAGGAAGAGGATGTGAGAAGACGGTAAAGGCACCGAGATGTGGACCTGCAGTCGGAGGGAGGGAAACTGTGTCTCAAAAAAAAAAAAAAAAAAAAAAAAAGAGAGAGAGAGAGAGAGAGAGAGAGAGAGAGAGAGAGAGAGAGGCAGGGCCACGTCATCAACTACGTCATTAGGTGGTTGAAAATTAACTTAAAGAAACATCATGTGAGGACGGAGCTTGTATTAATATGACCTTTCGCTTGTTACAGACCCTATGTACGTTGTTTGTGTAACTTAGTGTAGAAAATCAGTCTATTGAGTGCCACAATGGGAATAAGCTTACATGCTTTTTTGTGTTATCCTCACCAACTACCAAGTACATAGGCCTACAGCAAATGAATTGGCTCTGGTAGGAGGCGGAGGAGGAAGAGGAGGAGGAAGAAGAAGAAAAGGAGGAGGAGGGGGAGGAAAAGAGGCGGAGGAGGAGAAACAGGGGAGGAGGAGGAGGAGAAAGAGGAGGAGAAAGAGGAGGAGGAGGAGGAGGAGGAGGAAGAGGAGGCGGAGGAGAAGGAGGAAGAGGAGGAAGAAGAGGAGGAGGAGGAGTAGGAGAAAGAAGAAGAGGAGGAGGGGAGGAGGAGGAAGAAGAAGGGGAGCAGGAGGAGGAAGAAGAGGAGGAGGAGGGGGAGAAAATCAAGTGCGAGATTAGTAATTTGCTTGATTAGGGCAAAGGTGATTCAGAAGAACCAAATCAGGTAATTGGGTCCTGCAATACAAAAAAGGTCAAATAAAGAAATGAAGAAGAAAGAAAAGTGGTGACAAATGAAAGTGTGGGATAGCGGAGGGTCAGTCTAAATCACCAGTAAAAGAAAAAATAAAAAAAAAAAAAAAAAAAAAAAAGAATATATATATATATATATATATATATATATATAATGATAATAATAACAATAAATAAATAGAAATAAAAGTTAAAATAAATACATACATACATACATACATACATATACCAAGGCTTTTTCCCCCTTACCAGGGGGGTAGCCAAAAAGGACAAGGCACAAAAACATTCCCACCCATTTCATCCCCGAAAACACTCCACACCCCTCCACCCTCCCTCCCATCTTAGCAATTCCTAGATGACGGGTCATCCCTGCACCCTGTCCACTGCCCTGGGTCAGAAGCAGTGTCGCAGGACATAAATATAAATAAATACATAAACAGGTGTTCCTTGGCCAAGTGATTTAGAGCGTCGCTACCTGCGGCGGAGGTCAAAGTGACTGCCGTTCGAACCCTGTCACCGGCGAGTTTAACCAAGGGCATGGTTCATTAAATTCCTTTGTAAGGGACACCGCCTTAGCCTATCAATAGAGGAAGTTCCACAACGTTAAATTGCATCATCATCAAATACACAAAAAGGGAGTGAAAATTATACAAGAAAACGCCAATTTTGCGCTATGTGATCGAACTTCTTGAACAATTACTAGTCATCAGTAACTGTCGGATAACTATCAGTAACTAACGTGGCTTCACGCCAAAATAATAGATGTATAGATGAATAGATTCTTGACAAACAAATAAATAAATAAGTAAATAAATAAAGACAAATAAATAAAGGTATATGTAAATAGATAAATATAAAATAAATAATGAATGCATAAAAATAAAATAAATTAATAAATGAAATAAAATAAAACTAAAGACAGATAATGTATATAGAAGTATATAGTTGAAGAAATCATATCCAGTGTTCAGTTGCAACATTGGGATCGTCCAAAAAGCCATAAAGATTTATGACTTTCATTTGCAGATGGAAAAGAAAAGAAGAAGATGAAGTGCTCCAATTAATTGCTCAGAGTAAATTTCTTTGGATTACAAAAGCTTGGGCGTTTTGTGAGTGGAGAATGACATAAGGAAAAAGTTACCGAAGTGGTATACACTGAATGACCCTGAGAAAGATGGCTGAAGCCCTTCCCCACCACGCACGAAAAAAAAGAATGAATAAAGAATTGTGCCAAGGACTTTACAACCCACACACACACACACACACACGTACGCTCACGTAAAAAAGCCAAAGACCTTGCAACCTCACCCTGACACACACACACATACACACACACACACACGCACACACACAAAAACACACACACACACACAAAGTTTTGTAAGTAATTCTCGTCATAGTCAGCCTTAGTGAGAGTAGATTGCAAACATTCAGGTTTTCGTATTCGTATACATCAAATTAATTAGTTGCTGGTCTTTTTTTTCGGGGGGGGGGCGGGAGTGGGCTATCAATTATTCCATTCATCTCCATGGTAACCTTCTCGTTAAGAAGGAATCAAATTTAACCAAAAATTAGGAAGAAAAACGGGGTGCTCACAAAAGAAAAAGAAGATCTTGTTATTCTATTTTCTCCAATAAGGAAGGAATCAACGTTGAAAACAAAAAATAGGAAGAAAAAGAGATGTTCACAAAAGAAAAAGAAAATATTGTTATTCCATTTTCTCCAATAAAGAAGGAACCAACCTTAAACCAAAAATTAGGAAGAAAACGGGGTGCTCACAAAAGAAAAAGAAAATCTTCTGTTATTCTATTTTCTCCAGTGAAAAAGGAATCAAAGTTGAAAACAAAAAAATTGGAAGAAAAAGAGGTGCTCACAAAAGAAAAAGAAAATATTGTTATTCCATTTTCTCCAATGAAGAAGGAACCAACCTTAAACCAAAAATTAGGAAGAAAACGGGGTGCTCACAAAAGAAAAAGAAAATCTTCTGTTATTCTATTTTCTCCGATGAGGAAGGAATCAACGTTGAAAACAAAAAATAGGAAGAAAAAGAGATGTTCACAAAAGAAAAAGAAAATATTGTTATTCCATTTTCTCCAATGAAGAAGGAACCAACCTTAAACCAAAAATTAGGAAGAAAACGGGGTGCTCACAAAAGAAAAAGAAAATCTTCTGTTATTCTATTTTCTCCAGTGAAAAAGGAATCAAAGTTGAAAACAAAAAAATTGGAAGAAAAAGAGGTGCTCACAAAAGAAAAAGAAAATCTTGTTATTCCATTTTCTCCAATGAAGAAGGAACCAACCTTAAACCAAAAATTAGGAAGAAAACGGGGTGCTCACAAAAGAAAAAGAAAATCTTCTGTTATTCTATTTTCTCCGATGAGGAAGGAATCAACGTTGAAAACAAACAATTGGAAGAAAAAGAGATGTTCACAAAAGAAAAAGAAAATCTTGTTATTCCATTTTCTCCAATGAAGAAGGAACCAACTTTAAACAAAAAATTAGGTAGAAAACGGGGTGCTCACAAAAGAAAAAGAAAATCTTCTGTTATTCTATTTTCTCCAGTGAAAAAGGAATCAAAGTTGAAAACAAAAAAATTGGAAGAAAAAGAGGTGCTCACAAAAGAAAAAGAAAATCTTGTTATTCCATTTTCTCCAATGAAGAAGGAACCAACCTTAAACCAAAAATTAGGAAGAAAACGGGGTGCTCACAAAAGAAAAAGAAAATCTTCTGTTATCCTATTTTCTCCGATGAGGAAGGAATCAAAGTTGAAAACAAAAAAATTGGAAGAAAAAGAGGTGCTCACAAAAGAAAAAGAAAATATTGTTATTCCATTTTCTCCAATGAAGAAGGAACCAACCTTAAACCAAAAATTAGGAAGAAAACGGGGTGCTCACAAAAGAAAAAGAAAATCTTCTGTTATTCTATTTTCTCCGATGAGGAAGGAATCAACGTTGAAAACAAAAAATAGGAAGAAAAAGAGATGTTCACAAAAGAAAAAGAAAATATTGTTATTCCATTTTCTCCAATGAAGAAGGAACCAACCTTAAACCAAAAATTAGGAAGAAAACGGGGTGCTCACAAAAGAAAAAGAAAATCTTCTGTTATTCTATTTTCTCCAGTGAAGAAGGAATCAACGTTGAAAACAAAACAAAACAAAAAAATAGAAGAAAAAGAGGTGCTCACAAAAGAAAAAGAAAATCTTGTTATTCCATTGAGTAAGGGATGCTCACAAAAGAAAAAGAAAATCTTCTGTTACTCCATTTTCTCCAATGAAGCAGGCATAAATATTGAAACCAAAAAATAGGAAGAAAAAGGTGTGCTCACAAAAGAAAAAGAAAATATTCTGTTATTCTATTCTCACCAATGAAAAAGGACTAAACCTTGAAACTAAACTTAAAAAAAAAAAAAAAAAAAAAAAAATGGATGCTCACAAAAGAAAAAGAAAATATTCTGTTATTCTATTCTCTCCGTTGAAGACGAAATCAACCTTGAAAAAAAAAAAAGTAAGAAAAAGGAATGGTAACAAAAAAAGAAAATATGTTCAAGATTAATCATTTGAAGATGTGTCAAAGGAGCAAGATTAAGAAAGGAATGTTAAGTAGTTCAGCGACAAGGGATTATTTAATCACATTTAATTTGATTTCTTCTGCACATGATTCTGATTAAATAATTTATCAATCTCAAATTTGGTGACATTTAGTCTACTATGGTGAAAATAGAGATAATTTGTCCGAGAAACCATGAATAAATATTATTAATTTGAGAAGCATACTATTACAATAAATAAATTAATAGATAAATAAACAAATAAATAAAAACTTGACTACAAAGCCTTGCTCTTAACTGATAGATAGGGTTTGGGTTTGTCAGAGGATTACAAAGGATTATAAAGACGGAGCATGCCGACAGGAGACCTTTTGGTCCATAACTAGGTCGGATGCGAATATATATATATATATATATATATATATATATATATATATATATATATATATATATATATATATATATATATATACATATATATATATATATATATATATATATATATATATATAATGATAAATGAATAAATAAATGTAAAAAAATAAATATACAAAATAAATAGATAAACTATCTATAAGTTGACATTGCATCAAGTGTCTTGAAATATGTAAAGTTTTGGGTTGTTCTCATTTGGGGACAGGGAGATGATGGTGAGGCGTGTACGCCTGGAGGTGCTGAATAGCTACAGTCGAGCCTGTCACCTATGCTCTATGCACTTTAGGGACTGTTGGGGCAGGTAACAGTCACTGCAGGGAATCGGAGAGACGCGCGGGATTCGAACCCACAACTAAGCGAATGCGACACAATACGCTTCTGGTTGCATCACTAACGCACAGTTGACAAAATGATCGACTGAAGGAAGGTTGCCACAGAAACATGACCCAAAACGGCGAATGGGGATTTATGTAACTTGATTAACAGTGACTGTAAACGACGAGTTTGATTTATGATTTGTTTTCGAAGATTATGATTATGATGATTAATATCATTATTATTTTTTCCTCTTGTTATTGTCATTGTTATTGTTAATACTCTTACTACCACCACTACTACTATTATTACTACTACTACTACTACGACTGCTACTGCTGCTGCTGCTACTACTACTACTACTACTACTACTACTACTACTACCACTATTATTGTTATTATTGTTATTATCATTATCATTATTATTATTATTATCATTATTATTATCAATGTTATTATTATTTTTATTAATATTATTATTATATTATTATCATTATTATTATTATCATCAATATTATTAATATTATTATCATTATTACTATTATTATTACTTTTATTATAATCATTGCTATCATTATTATCGTTATTATTTTATCTTACTAATATTATTTATTTATTGGTTTATTTGTTTATCTATTTATTACTCGAAATTGTTCTGAAGGGAGGCAAACGACAGTGGTGCCATGACACATGCAAAGTCATGAGACCCTAACGTGATGTGACAAAATTGAATCAAAAAAGTTACTTGCCTTGATCAAACTTTACGTCCTAATCGCCTTTCGGAAATCTACGATGAAAAGCGTAGCCGTGGATGTAGGTCAGACTGACAGACAGATAGGTAGACAGAGGGAGACCCACAGGCAGACAGATAAGCAGACAGACAAATAAACAAACGCAGACAGAAAGACAGAATGAGGTAAATAGACAGAAAGAGATACACACAGACAGATAGACAGACAGACAGACAATGACAGAAAGATAGGTTGAAGTAGACAGGCAGAAAGACAGTCAAATATAGGCACACAGATAGACAGACAGACAGGCAAATAATGTATAGGCAAGCAGGCCGACAGACAGCCAATTGGACAGAGAAACAAAGATAGGCACACAGACAGACAGACGAACAGACAGCCAAAGATAGTCAGTCAGGCAGACAGAGAGACAAACAGGAAAACAGAGGATAGACAGACAGACAGTCAAATGGGCAGTGACAAAAATAGGCACAGAAACAGACAAACAGAAATTTAGTTAAATTAAATATTTCACCTATTACTCCTGGCTAGGCATTTGACCAAAGTCATGCTATACGAGTATGTTGAAAGCAACAAATAACACATCAATAAATAATCACATTTTCCTGTGATCTATGATGTCATACCAGTTAATCCCTTCACCATTCTTACATTCTTTAAGTACTTCCAAGGATGTGGTATAGTTCTCAATGACATTTTTATTCAAGTGAGAGGATCTCCATGTACAAAATGCAAAGTGACATTTTCAAATGACAGCCATTGTTGTTTATTTTGTATGGCCCCAGACCTTTACCTCCTCTTGGATGTGATTCTTTGATGTAACCAATTTCTTCTCAATGATGTATTTATTTGCACGTACAGATGTTCAAATCTCGACGCTAGAAACTATCTCCATACATAAAGGAGCAACACACATACATACATACATACAAATGTTCTTAACATGGGATATTTTCAATCTGATTTGGTCCTCTGTACGAGTCTGCATTGGATGCTCAGGCTTTTGTGTCACAGAAAAATAATTTATTGTAACTTCTACCTTGCAAGCTGTTGATGTCGATCTATAGATGAATATATATATATATATATATATATGTATATATATATATATATATATATATATATGTACGTACAACACTGAATGGGTCCCAGTGAACAGATGTACATTTTTATCAACCACAATACACTTTAATTCTAAGCCCGTGCTAACCCTGGTTCCACGATGTTGATGGCTTAGAATTAAAGTGCATTGTGGTTGATAGAAATGTATATATTTATATATACATATATATATATATATATATATTTATATATACATATATATATATATATATATATATATATATGCATGCTCGTATAGTCCATCTACTGTACTACATTATGTACCCGAGGGAGTAATTTTCCGGATTGATTTGGGCTCCTCTGCGCCCCAGGAGGGATAATGAGCTCAATGGATCCTCATATGGTCAACCCTTACTGACAACAAACCTACTATCAATGTTTCTGTCTCTGGTAAAAGATTTCATTCGCTCAAGATTTGCATAAAGAAAAACACAAAGTATGACAACTTTATAGTTCTTGCATTCATTTTAGATGATTTTATACATTCCCAACACAAGAAGCAATAATTTATCTCTCAACAGCATGACTGGTACTTGTCCAAGATAAGTCCTCTAATTTGTCAACAGGCGTCTGGTGACCATATGGCTTGTCCCAAGAGCGAATATCCTGTTTACAAGGTCCTTGCCTCTTGTGTGAATCACCATTTTTTTTTCCGTCAGTTTGCTTAATGTTTGGGAAACCTTAGATGATACAACAATTGATGTTACTTACAGACTTACAACGCTGTTTAAGATTTTACTTCAGGATGTTATAATCGTTCTTTATTCCGATTCTCTTACCTACAGGACATCATATGACAACGACGAAAGATTGTGCAAAATAATATAGGCGCTGGGAAAGTACAGTCCACAACCACAATAACAACAACACAAACAACAACAACAAAAACGACAATTTACAAAACAGCTTAGCGGATATCCACTTCATCGCAGCTCAGAATAAAACTAATTCCAAGAGAAAATTATTATTCTATGAAATTTATTCAACAAATTCCAACAAGGTGGACGGCATCCCACGGAGTTCCACTTACATATGAAGAAGGTGAGGAACTCGTGTCAGGAGGCGTTGCGTACCTGCGGCCGAAGCCGTCACCTTTGCCCTATGCTTCTGAACTATTAGGGCAGGTAGAAGAGGAGAGAAATGCGGGATTCGAACCCATAACTAAGAACGATTCCGATTACGCTACTAGAACATATGTCAGAGGTAGAAAGGGAACAGCCAGTATCCATGTACCTGTGATGAGATCAAAGTTTTACTTATCTGTTATTAATATTTATTTTATTTTATTTTTTCAAACAGGGGAAAAGGTTTCATTTACTCCTTCTATTAATCAAACCGATCTTTCAAATTCACATAATTGTCACAAATCAACTCTATTATTCATAGTAATGCAAACAACAAAGTTAAGGCAAACAGTGACATAAAACATAAAACAATACAATAATTATACTTATCCTACTGTACTCTGAATTTAGACAAAAAATTACAAACATAAATAAACAGTAAATGTTTGAACGAACATGAATATATCATGATCAACTGTGGTATAAAAGGTGTAGTGGATATTAGAAAAATAGCGTATTTTTATGTACGATTATGCAAAGATAATACGATTTAATTCTCCTTTGATACGCTGGACATGCTGGTAAAACTTAATGAACTGGGATCATGGTGACAAAGCCTTAGTTGATTAAACTTTCGTGGCCAAATTAGATTTTTTTCTTATTGTGATAGGTGGAAGGAAAACATCGGTTCGGAAATTCATTACACTTGAAAAAATGAATGAATTAATAAACAAATAAATAATGATAATACTGATAATTCTCGTTACGAAATCCCGTATCAGTTTTCAATATTTTTTTTTCAAGGAGTGGATAAAAAATGTCTTTGAAAAAAAAAAAAAAAAAAAAAACACTCCCACCCATTCCATCCCCTACATACTCCACTCCCCTCTACCCCTTTCCTCCCTCTTATCTTAGCACCTCCTGGATGCCGGGTCATCCCTGCATCTTGTCCACTGTCCTGGGTCAGAAGCAGTGTCGCAAGACACAGCACATCCACAGCAAGGCCGCTTCATTAATTCGGCGACCCACCCTCTCAGTCCCCTCATGCAGAAAAGGAGGAGACGGGGGGGGGGATTTATAGAACGTATTCTTACTACAATTTACATATTGAAAAATAATCCCAATTAACGTTCCCTCTAAGCAGTGCGCATGTGCGCGCGCACAAATATATTACAATTAGCGCACAAAAAGAAAAAAAAATGTGCGCACACAAGATTTTGATATACTAAAATTAAGATCCCCCAAACTCCAACTTATAGATTCTCTAAAAATATGGTAATTTGCCAACCGTCAAACCAATAATTGCTTTGGTGGAGGTAACATGTAATACAAACTTAAAATTGTGCGTATTTGTTTAAATGATCAGATGGTAATTCGCATGGGTGTGCACATACTTTTCAGAGAAGGCAAATGTTGCACAAAGGCAAATACCTGAGCACACTCACAGCCAAAAAATTAGAGGGAACATTGACCACAATATATATATATAAATATATACATATATATATATATATATATATATATATATATATTTTTTTTTTGCTGGTAACCACTAAGGAAATCGGAAGAAAACAGTATATCCCAAGCGCTTTCGTGTAATTCACATCTTCAGGGGAATAAAGAAAAAGTTGTGTTACAAAGAGGTTTAAAAATAACAAGATTATACACTAGGAAAGGAACAGGCAAGGTGTGAGATGTCACAAAATTAAACACTAGGAAAGGAACTGGCATAGCACAAGATGACAGAGAAATATTACACTAGGAAAGGAACCGGTGAAGCACAGAAAGTCACATATGAAATAAGAATAAGTCTTGGTACACAAAGTCATCAAAGAAAAAGAAATCTAGAGAACAGCACAATTCACCAAATTTATTTTGGTCATATACAACCTGATTACAAATTTTGTTAATGATGAATTTATCTAATTTATAAATGCCATTACTGATATTAAGAGTAGAACCTTCAGAATTTTTTATAATACTACTTTCTATTATGTTTCTATTGACAAATGAATTACAAGAAATGATAGAGGAAGCATTAGTCCAATTAATACAAATTGGACTAATGCTTCCTCTATCATTTCTTGTAATTCATTTGTCAATAGAAACATAATAGAAAGTAGTATTATAAAAAATTCTGAAGGTTCTACTCTTAATATCAGTAATGGCATTTATAAATTAGATAAATTCATCATTAACAAAATTTGTAATCAGGTTGTATATGACCAAAATAAATTTGGTGAATTGTGCTGTTCTCTAGATTTCTTTTTCTTTGATGACTTTGTGTACCAAGACTTATTCTTATTTCATATGTGACTTTCTGTGCTTCACCGGTTCCTTTCCTAGTGTAATATTTCGTGTCATCTTGTGCTATGCCAGTTCCTTTCCTAGTGTTTAATTTTGTGACATCTCACACCTTGCCTGTTCCTTTACTAGTGTATAATCTTGTTATTTTTAAACCTCTTTGTAATACAACTTTTTCTGTATTCCCCTGAAGATGTGAATTACACGAAAGCGCTTGGGATATACTGTTTTCTTCCGATTTCCTTAGTGGTTACCAGCAAAATTTGTGGATCACGTGTTGTTAATAGTGATCTTTCTGCATATATATATATATATTCAGAGGCTTCATTTGTATATTCGATCTCCATATTTTACTGGGAAATAAAACACTTAGCAATACCGTCAATAAAATTTTTAGACTTGAAATATATATATATATATATATATATATATATATATATATATATATATATATATATACATATATATATATATATATATATATATATATATATATATATATATATATATATATATATATATATGCTTTACTAAAATACCGAAGATGGTCAAACTGAGGGAAGAGATTACTGTAATAAGGGGATGGTTTCCTTCAGGGATTATCTATTTCCTTTTTGGTTTTCCTAGATCCTCTATGAAGGCCGATACTCATGAAAAATGTTGGTTAATATTGCCGGGGAATGGCGATTCAGAAATCTTGTGGAACTCCTTTTCCAATAACATATCTATCTTATTTCATCACTTATATTTTCTATTATCTTACTTTATTAAATCTTATTTACTTTATTTTATCTATTTATTTAATTTGTTTTATCTTATTAATTGTGTTTTGTTTAGCTTTGTTTTATATTATCTATTTTTTTTATTATTATTCAACATTATTTTCGTTTTGTTTTCTTTTCTTTTATTGTACTTGTTTTGTTTTCTTTTGTTTTGTTTTATTTTACTTTATTTTGTATTGTTTTGTTATACTTTATCAATTTATTTTGATTTGTAATGATATATTTTATATATATTTTCTACCTTATCTATTTTATCTTTATATTTCATTTACGTGTTTTTGCTTTGTTTTATTCTATTTCGTGTTGTTTCCTGTTATCATTTCTTCTATTATTTTGCTTGACTTTCTTCTATTCTATTGTAGAGAAGCAATTCAGAACTTCTAGATAACGCCGGTTGCAAATACACATCTTATTTTTTTATGATTTCTATTATTTTATCCTACATTATCTTATCTTGTTATCTAGTTATATTCTCTTATTTCATATAATCTATTATATTTTATTCTATTGTACTCTATTTCCATTTTATATATTTTTCTGTTGTTTACTACTCTATTATAATCAATCCAAATCTAATATATTCTGTTCTATTCTCATGGATGCAATCCTATTCTATTCTATTCTTATCTATTCTACTCTGTTCTATTTCATATATACATATACATATTATATATATATATATATATATATATGTTATGTATGTTAAAGACAGATTGAACATTTTTAGAAGGTCTGCCAAGGGATTCGAACCCTGACCTGTGCGTATATAATCACGAAGTCAAGACGCTAGCGACTGAGCTACGTGCGATGGTTCAAAAAGGCTGTACAAGTCCCCGACCACGCTTCATTTTTGCCTCTAAGGTAGTATTCGACTTAAGTAATGCCTCAGGATAGTACTCTTATCGGTTTTAGGAAAAACCTTGAAATTTCAAATGGTCTCGGAAATATAACGTCACAATGTATGTGCGTGTGCATGTGTGTGTGTGTGTGTGTGTGCGTGTGTATTTGTACGTGTGTGTGTGTGTGTGTACGTGTGTGTGTGTGTGTTTGTGTGTGTGTTTTTGTTTGTGTGTGTGTGTTTGTGTCTGTATTCATTTACTGCTCTATTCATTTATTCAATCATTCAATTAATTATTTATCTATTTTTAGAGGAGATTAGTCATAAAACGACGCTGCTTGACTTTGGTCCTTAACAACTTCCCTAAAAAACCCTAAAACATTAACTCCATAAAACTCGTTTAGTCAATACTCCAGACGAGGTTTAGCTATGTAGGAGTTAAACCGCACAAGTCAATACGATGGAACCACTTTCGAAAGAAGAATCTCAACTGTCGAAAAAATCCGATTTTGAGTCAAAACAAACTCATTTCGGCTCAATTTTTGAGTCGTTTTTTTCTTCTTTCCTCGTCTGAGATAAGGAGTGTGAATGTCTGGCTTAACTTGATTGGTTGATTAGAAGAAATCCGTGATCAGGGATGCCTCATCATTCCAAATCCATTTTAATAGGACGTACCCTTCTTCCGTCTTTGGCCTAGTTTTTGAAATTTGCCCAATTTTGGATCGGGGGGGGGAGGAAAGCGATTTCTTCTTTTTGCTAATGCAATTCTCTTTATTAAAAGGCTGATGAAGAGTTACATTTTATTTCATCTCTTATTTTTTTAATTTATTTATAAATTTATTTAGTTTTGGATCAAGGATGGGAGCAAATTATTCTTACTATTAATGCATTCTTCGTTTTCAAAATCTTTATAAAAAAAATTAGTTTATTTTATTTTTCATTATATATGTATATATATATATATATACATATATATATATATATATATATATATATATCGACATCCTCAGAGTAATAAAGATTTATAATAGACGAAAAAGTTTAGTATTCCGAACTTTATTTCCCTATTTATTTATCTCTGTCTATCTATCTATCTCTGTCCCTCCTTCCCTGTGTGTGCATGAGCGCGTGCAATGCACATAATCTTCTTAAGTATCGCCGGCATACAGTCAACTAATTAAAAAATAAAATCTTCATTAAACTAAAGCTACTATTGCCCATTGGCTAAGAACACACCGAAACTAATCAAATACTAATTTTGTAAAATTAAATGAAAATTATCACGGTTTTTTTTTTTTTTGGGGGGGGGGGCACTTCCATCCTGATAGAGTTTCGAAGTATTGGCTGTCAGATTAACCAAAAAGGAAACCCGATAGTTAGTAAACCCGAAGTTTATATAAAATCACCGAATGTTGAGTCAACTTGGTGGAGCCTCTGACGTCACTTCAGAAGGCTAAAGGAGTTTAAATAAGGAAATACAAAATTCGATAGATAAGTAGATGAATAGTTGAATAATAAGTTTAATTATTTTCTATGCATTTATAAATTAAATATCTACTTATTCCATTATTTTACTCATTTCTTCGTTTGTTTATCTATTTTTTTTCTATTTCTTATTGATTAATTAATGACTCATCTATTATGTTTATTCATGAATTTATTCATTTATTCACTTGTTTGTCAAGTTATTCTTTTCCATTTGAATGTTTATTTATTCATTTATCCACTTATTCATTTATCTGCTTATTTATTTATTTACATATTAATTTGTGTACATATCTAGCTACTTATCTATTCAATTATTCACTTATGTGCTTATTTATTCATTTACTTAGTCATTTATTTACTTGCTTATTCATCTATTTATCTAATTCATTCCATCACTCATTTATGAATTTATTTATCAATTTAATTTCTATTCGTTTAGGATAAAGATGAGAGAGAGAGAGAGAGAGAGAGAGAGAGAGAGAGAGAGAGAGAGAGAGAGAGAAGGCTGAAAATGGAAAATGCGCCCACCATGGAGGGGATTAGACAGAAGATGAGGTAGGGAGGGACGGCTTACCGGAAGACGAAATATAGAGGAAAGGATGAAAGATGACGACAACAACGACGACGACGATGATGATGATGATGATCATCATCATCATTATCACCATCATCATCATCGTCATCATCGTCATCATCGCCATCATCATCATCATCATCATCATCATCATCATCATCATCGCCATCATCATCGTCATCATCATCATTACCATCAATCATCATCGATCTTCATTATCATCATCATTATCATCATGACGTGGATGTGAGAGTAAAGTGGGAGGAAAAGAGAGAAAAATGGGGGAAGTGGAAGAAGAGTAGTCGTGAGAGTGTGCAGTGAGAGGGAGAGCAAAAGACATAAAGAGAAAGAGAGAGAGAGAGAGAGAGAGAGCGAGAGAAAGAGAGAGAGAGAGAGAGAAAGAGAGAGAGAGAGAGAGAGAGAGAGAGAGAGAGAGAGAGAGAGAGAGAGAGAGAGAGAGAGAGAGAGAGAGAGAGAGGGGGGGGGACAGAGAACGAAAAAAAAAAAATGGGAACGAGATGATTAAATGAAGGGCAGACAGTTTCCCAGCCGGGTCTGTTGAGACAAAATGAATCCCGAAGAGACGAAGGAGAATATTTGAGAAGTGAACGTGATGGATGCTCCGTGTAATGAGGTCAGAGGAAAAAAAAAATATTTAGGTTAGGTTAAGTTCGGTTGGGTTGGGTTGGGTTGCGTTGGGTTAGATTAGGTTAGGTGAAGGTTGGATTAGGTTGGGATAGGTTGGGTAGGGTTGCGTTGGGTTGGGTTGGGTTGGGTTGGGTTGGGTTGGGTTGGGATGGGTTAGGGATGGATTGAGATGCGTTGGGTTAGGTTTGGGTTAGGTTGTCTGGGCTGAGTTGAGTTGGGTTGGGTTAAGCTGGTTTAGGTTGGGATGGATTGGGTTGGGCTGTGATGGGTTGTGTTGGGTTGGGATGGGTTGGGTTGGGTTAGTTTGTATTAGGCTGGTTTGGGTTGGATTGGGTTAGGATAGGTTAAGTTAGGTTAGGTTAGATTAAATTATGTTAAGTTAGGTGAGGTTAGGTTAGGCTAGTTCAGGTTAGGTTAGGTTAGGTTGGGTTTGGTTACGTTAATTTAGATTAGGCTAGGATAGCTTAGACTAGGTTAAGTTAAGTTAGGTTAGGTTAGGTTAAGTTAAGTCAGGCTAAGCTATGATAGGACAAGAGAAGATAATTATGATCAAATATTGGTTATAACCGGCGGATAGCCTGATCGAACATGGCGTATTATTTACATTATGACGCCGAGATGGTCGCCTTGAGTGGCGATATCTGCGTTGCAAGCGGCGATATCTTCATTGTAAGTGGCGATATCGTTGACCTAATCTTGCCAAAGGTGCATCATAGATTTCTGAAAGCCTTAACAGGATGCCAAATTAAAGAAGATAAACTAACTTAACCTCACCTAACCTAACCTAACTTAACCTAACCTAAAGCAAATTAACCTAAACCAATCCAACAAAACCCAACCTAGCTCATGTCAACCCAACCCAACCCAGCCGAAACCGTCCCAACCCAACCCAATCCAACAAAATCCAACCTAGCTCATCTCAGCCCAACCCAACCTAATTCATCTCAACCCAACTGAATCCATCCCAAACCCAACCCAACCCAACCCAAATCAACCCATCCCAAACCAACCTAACCCAACCCAACCTAACCCATCTCAACCCAACTCAACACAGCCCAACCCAACTGAAACCATCCCAACCCAACCCCACCCAACCTAACCCAATCCAACCTAACCTAACCTAGCTTAAATTACCCAATCATTGGCATTGGGTGCAGAGTAAAGACAGAGACCGGAAGTGAGTGGGTGAGGTAATTGCTCGCAATGGACTTAATAGGATTCGATTTGCAGACCTCTAGGGCGCCAGTCTGGCTTTGCAAGCCTTTCGTTACCTTTTATAATTTTATTTCCCTGTTCTACTTGCCGTCAGACGATTTTATTCAGCTAAAAGAAACCATGAGATGTATTCAGTTTGGACGATTTTTGGCTTAAGAAGGAATAGGTAAAAATTGGTTTACCAACAGATTAATTAACCAAATAGACAAAGTAATCGTGTATTGAGCTCTTAAATAAAGGGTTCTTTTAAGAGATTATATAACTTTATGGATAGGGATGAAAGGCGGTAAGGGACCTGGAACTGCCTAGTGCAGGCCTTACGGTCTTTTCCAGTCTTCTCAGTCTTTATGTTCTTATCAAAAGCAGAAATATTTGTTTACCATAGAGAAGAACAAAGAAGCAACATCATAGGAAATAAACTAAACATCGGCAAAGACATACAAAATAAACACATTGAAAAAAAATATTCACATACAATGAAATTGAGAATAAAAGTGAAAATAATAGGAGGAAGAACAAGAAAAATGGACCCACAACGACAAGGAATTACATCCTGCTGGACAAATTATAATTAGGTCAGTTCCCAACCCCGAGTTCTCAGCTGCGGACAATTTAAAGTCAAACTTGTTGGCTTCCACGTTCCGTGCATGTGCGTGCGTATGTGTGCATGAGTGTGTGTGATTTTGTTTATGGATATGAAAAAGTTGTGTATATGCGTGTATGTGTACAAGTGTATATGTATGTGTGTGTGCGTTTATGTGTGTGTGTGTGTGTGTACAGTATGTGTGTGTGTGTATGTGTGTATGTGTGTGTATCTGTGTGTGCGTGTGTGTATTCAACTTGGTCTTTGGATCACGTGCTGGACCCGTGATCGACAGCTATTTCCCTCTCGAAAGAGAGCTCAGAGCTCGTATGACCGATTTATGGGTAATGCTGTGACCTTACACGTGTGTGTGTGTGTGCGTGTGCGTGTGTGCGAGTGTGTGTGTGTGTGTGTGCGCGCGCGCGTCCATGTGTGTGTGCGTGTATGTGTGCGTCCGCGTGTGTGTATGTGTATGTGCGCGCGCGTGTGTGTGCGTCTGTGTGCGTGTGTGTTTGTATGTGCGTGTGTGTATGTGTGTGTGCGTCTGTGTATGTGTGTGCGTGTGTGTATGTGTGGGGGTGGGGGTGTATGTGTGTGTGTGCATGTGTGTGTATGCATGTGTATGTGTGTGTATGTATGTGTATGTGTGTGTGTGCGCGCGAGCACGAGCGCCTATGTATGTGTACATATATGCAAGCTCGCGATCATGTACTCACTCCCCAGAGCGTGTTTGAGCAGATTAAATCACACTGTACTCAATAGCTGGTTTGTATTTATATAGATTGAAAGACTATAGAGTTAATTGCACATCTCCTGTCCACTGTAAACAAGGGCATCTTATCGCCCATGACCATATAAGGCATCCCGAAACGAGATTCATCTTAACAAGTGGTGGGTTGGTCACTGTCAACTGATAAGTCATGTCCCGCGGAGAGGAAGGGAAAGGAGGAGGAGGAGGAAAAAAAAAAGGAGTCGGGAAAGTTACAAAAAAATAAATAAGTAGATGAAATAGAAGAAGAATAGGAAGATGAAGAAGAAGAGGAAGAAAGGGTGAAGAAGAAGACGAGGAAGAAGGAGGAGAGGGAAAAGAAGAAGAAGAAGAAGAAGAAGAGGAAGAAGAAGAAGCGAAAGAAGAAGAAGAAGAAGAAGAAGAAGAAGAAGAAGGAGAAGAAGAGTAAGAAGATGAAGAAGAAGCGAAAGAAGCGGAAGAAGAAGAAGAAGAAGACGAAGAAGAAGAAGAGGAAGAAGAAGAAGAAGAGGAAGAAGAAGAACAATAACAACAAGAAGAGAAAAAAGAGGAAGAATTAAGATGAAGAGGAAGAAGGAGAAAAAGAATTAAGAAGAAGAGTAAGAAGAATAATGAGGAGGAGGAGTATGAGGAAGGAGAGGATAAAAGAGGGTGATGAGGAACAAGAGCACCTAGAGGTGAAAACGAAGGAGGAGGAGGAGAAGGAAGTGAAATAGGAGGAGGAAGAAGAGAAGAAAGAAATGAGGAGGAGGAGAAAAGGTCCAGGAGAGAGAGGTGATGCAAGATAAGGAGATAAGGAGGTGAAAGAAGAATAGGAGGGAGAAGAGAAGGCGGAGGCAAAGGAGGAATAAGAGGAGGAGGAGGAGGAGGAGGAGGAGGAGGAGAGGAAGGGGAGAGAGATAGGATGGACAGGGAAGAGAGGGATGAGAGAGAGGAGATGCGGGATAATGGAATAAAAAAGAGGAGGAAGAGGAGAAGAAGGTAGTGGAGGAAGAAGCCAAGGTGACGGAGGCAAAGGAGGAAGAGAAGAAGGAAGGGGAGGAGGAGGAGGAGGAGACGGGTGGGGGCGTAAGAAGACGAAAAGACTGAGGCAACGGAGGAGGAAAATGAGAAGGAGGAGAAGAAGGAGGAAGAAAAAAAGGAGGAGAACGAGGAGAAGAAAGAGGAAGAGGAGGAGGAGGAGGAGGAAGTGGAGAAAGAAGAAGGAGGAGAAGAAGAAAAGGAGGAGGAGAACGAGGAGAAGAAAGAGGAAGAGATGGAGGAGGAGGAGGAAGTGGAGAAAGAGAAGGAGGAGGAGGAGGAGGAGGAGGAGGAGGAGGAGGTTAAAAACAAGTATGTAAGTCTGTCTTCAAGGGCAAATGGTCTAGATAATGCATAATGTATGAGTGTCTGGTAGTTACCTTACACTAATCTAGACTTGGTTGGTAAAC
>NC_134796.1:57222319-57224819 GCF_046742065.1 Oratosquilla oratoria
TAGGTTCAGTTAGGTTACGTTAGATTAGGTTAGGCTAGGCTTGGCTGGGTTGTGTTGGGTTGGGTTGGGTTAAGTTGGGTTGGGATAGGCTGGATTGGGTTGAGTTGGGTTGGGTTGGGTTGTGTTGGGTCGGGTTAGGGTAGGGTGGTTTGGGTTGGGCTGGTTAGGTTGGGTTGGTTTGTGATGGTTAGGGTAGGTTAGGTCAGGTTAGGTAAGAATATGTATATTTGATTCAAATTGAGTTAGGTTAGGTGAGGTTAAGTGAGTCTAGGTTAGTCTAGATTAGGTGAGGTTAGATTAGGTAAGGTGAGGTGAGATGAGGTTAGGTGAGGTTCAGGTGAAGGGAAGATTGAGGAAGAATGAGGAGAAGTGAGTGACAAGAGAATGAGGTAAGTTAATTGGGGTGGGCGGGATGATGAGGCAGTTAAGACGAGTTAGGTGATGAGATGCCAGAGAAGATGAGCTAAGAATGACGGAGCGTTGAGAAAAAAAAAAAAAAAAAAAAAAAAAAAAAAAAAAAAAAAAAAAAAACAGAAAACGGAAAACAAGAAAAAGTGTGCGATGAATCAAGCATGCAAAGGAAAGGAAACAGGAGAGTCAAAAATGAATAGAGAGAGAAAAAAAATAGTAGATAAAGGAGGAAGGAGTGTTAATTGTGGTCTCGAGTTTGATTGATTAGAGAGCCGTAGCCTCGTTGTGGACGGCAACGGTACTATTACCTTTACGTAGATCTTTCTGGAAAGACGTTTTGAATTTTGTATTGTAGTATAGCTTTTATGTCACCAGCTCTTAGTAATCAGACAAGGTGATCAGTCGCCGGTTGGTAGCTCGTATTATATGAAAATATGGAAGAAATACAACTGAAATTGTTAGAGAAAGAGAGAGAGAGAGAGAGAGAGAGAGAGAGAGCGAGAGAGAGTGTGAGAGAAAGAGAGAGAGCCTGGGTAAGCTACGGGGACTGAGCGTCATCCCATCGGGGCCGCACCTCTCTTCCGAGGCGGAGATGTTGAGAAGTTTTGAAGAAAAGGTGACTGGGACATGATCCCCTCTGACGTCCATCTTCCAGTACCACTGGTTCCAGGATGGAGAGAAAAGTAGAATGAGTAGACCGGAATACAATAAATAAATAAATAAATAAATAAAATAGAAAAGAAAGAAATGTGACAAAAGGATTAGGTAAAGTAAAATGAAAATAACAATAATAAATAAGAGAGGAGAGAGGATAATTCAAGGATAAAAATAGATGGACAAAAATGTATAAACAAATAAATAAGAATGAAAGAAAAAAGAAAAAATATGATAAAAAATTAAATAAGCCAAATAAGATAAAAGAAAATTAAATAAAATTAAATTAAAAAAACATAAAAAATAAGATATAAAGGAAATAAAAGACTAGAAGAAAGAGAAAACGAAGGAAATGTAAATGAAGAATGGGAAAAGGAAAGGAAAGTATTAAAAGTAAAATAAATATGAGGAAAATATAATATAATATCATAAATGGACTTCATGAAGACGGAGAAGGCAAGACATAAGAAAACAGAAGTGAGAATAGAAAAAAAGTATATATATACATATACATATATATATATATACATATAATATATATATATATACATATATATACATATATATATATATATACATATATATACATATATATATATATATATATATATATATATATATATATATATATATATATATATATATACAATTGAAATTAACTGAGGAATTTCAAAATGACAAGAAAGATTAAAAAAAAAATAGAACAGAGAAAATATCGTAAATAATACAAGAAGTGGAAAAGGTAAATATTATAAGAAAATGTGAGGGAGTGGGATCAGGAAGCCAGGAATTGAAAGAGCGAAAGAATAAAGAAGTGATGTTTACAAAGTTAGGGCATGGAAGAAGAGGAGTAGAAGGAGGAGGAGGAAGAAGAGGAGGAGGAGGTGAAGAAGAAGAAAGAGGAGAAGAAAGAGAAGGAGGAGGACGAGGAGGAGGAGGAGGACAAGGGTCTTCTCAAGAGGCAAGTCCTCATAACAAAGAAATGATGCAAATCATCTTGAGTCTATTGTTGCATCATCAACCTGTATGCATGAAAGTGCATGAGAGCGTGTATGTGTGTGTGTGTGTTTGTGAGTGTGTGTGTGTGTGTGTGTGTGTTTGTGAGTGTGTGTGTGTGTGTGTGTTTGTGTGTGTGTGTGTGTGTGTGTGTGTGTGTGTGTGTGTGTGTGTTTGTGTGTGTAAGTATTTATCTATTTGTATTTACCTAAGTGTACGAGTAGTATAAAAAAGATCACCGTATGTTTTTTGTGTGTGTCTGTGTGTGTGTGTGTGTGTGTGTGTGTGTGTGTGTGTGTGTGTGTGTGTGTGTGTGTGTGTGTGTGTGTGTGTGTGTGTGTGTGCGTACGCGCGGGTGTGTGTGAACATGTGTACGTATACCTAATTCACTACCTAATTTATCCACCTGTTAAACCAATTCCTTCTTCATTTTCTTCTC
>NC_134796.1:57229819-57247319 GCF_046742065.1 Oratosquilla oratoria
ATCTATTGCTCTTCTCCTTATTCCCTCCGTCTTTTATCTTTCTTCTTTAATCTCTTCTCATCGTCCTCTTCTTCCTCTATCTTTTCTCTTTCTGCCCCTTCTTCTCTTCCTCTTATTTTTTCTTCTTCTTTATTTCTACAAATTCTTTGTCTTCGTTTTCCTTTTCGTACCCTTCTCTGGCTACAGTTATTTTCTTTTTCTTTTTTATCGTCTTCTATTCTTCCGATATTTTCTTCTTTTCTTCATTCTCCTCCTCTTAATTTTCCTCCTGCTTCTATTTCTCCCCCAATTACTCTTCTTTCTCCTCCTCCTCCTCCTCTTAATTTTCCTCCTGCATCTATTTCTCCACCAATTCCTCTTCTTTCTCATCCTCATCCTCATTCATTTTTTTGTCCTCCTCTTCTTCTGCCTCCTCTTCCTCTTCCCCCTTTTCCTCCTCTTTCTGTTTTTCACCCTCCTCTCTTCTTACTCATTTTCCTCCTCTTCTTCCTCTTCCTTCTCATTTTGGTCCTTCTCATGCTTCTTCTACTCCTCATCCTCATCCTCTGCCTCCTCCTCCTTCTCATTTTGGCCCTCCTCATCCTCCGTCCTCTTCTCCCCCTCCTTCTCATTTTGGTCCTCCTCATGTTTCTCCTGCTCCTCCTTTTCACTCTCCACCACCACCTCCTCCTCCTCCTCCTCCTCCTCTTCCTCTCATTCCACCTCCCGATGTCCTTTTAGAGCAAAAGGAACTTCTTCGGTCGAGAGGTCCAACTTTCTCTCCTTCACAATAACTGAAGACTTAAATATTCTAATATACCTGCCTCTAACTGATTTCATTCATTCAAAAGAAAATCACTACTCAGCAAGAAAGTATTAAAAATAAATAAATAAAACGTATCTTTGTTGAATATATATATATATATATATATATATATATATATATATAATAAAACAAACCCCCACACATATATATATATATATATATATATATATATATATTGTGTGTGTGTGTGTGTGTGTGTGTGTGTGTGTGTGTGTGTGTGTGTGTGTGTGTGTGTGTGTGTGTATGTGTGTGTGTGGAGTGGTAAAATGGCAACACGCTGGTCCCCCGGATCGATCCGTACTGCAGACGCGATGCTTATTTAAAAAAAATTCACTGTTCCGAGGTATTTGTTCCATGTTAGTTACAACGGCGAAGCGAATAAAGGTTTCGGTCCACCTCTACTGTTCACCACGGGTGGTTCGGGAGCTTCGTGAAAAGGATATATGACGGCAGTTGGCTGTCGCCTTCATTCTTGAATATTAGTTATAATCAGGTTGAAGCTCTTTTGAACCCTCAATAGTGTTATCAGCAGAGCGGTCGGCTGGCAATACGTTGGTTCCTGGATCGAGTCCCGTGACGGCCGGGATGATTTGTTCTATAATATATGGATACATGCATATAGGTACACACACAAATATATGTATATATATATATATATATTATAAATATATATATATATAAAATACACACACACACTTTCTAATCTTATTGAATTAGTATGATATTATTTATTCATTTTTTCTTTCATGTTAATGCGTACGTCAACTGTGACAGTTGTTCTAAAGACTAATATAATTTTCAACCTGTAATAAATCTCTGCTGAGTTGTGCATATATTTCATTTATTTATTTGTGTATTTACTTATCTGTTTATTTATGATTCATTAACCTATCTATCTAGTTATTTGTTTATTTATTTTCATGTTTGTTTATCTATACTTTTACGGTTTAGCCTATTTATTTATCTATTATTTATTCATCTATTTATTAATTATTTATTCATTTATGTATTAATGTATCTACTTAATGTATCTATGTATCTTATGTATGTATCTACTTAATCATTCTATCTGTTTATTTATTCATATATTTATCTATTTATTCACTCATTCATTTATGCATTCATTTATTTGTTTATTTTACTATCTGTGTATTTATATATCTACCTATCAGATGTTAGTGAAAAATCAGAGTGAGTATATCTATAGTTACATCAAGAAGATCTCTCCCAGTTGCATCTTTCACAAGATCGGTTGCGACACTTCCGTCGCAAAGAGAGAAGCTATTGAAATTAAGTTAATCCCCAATTACCCAAAAATTAATTCCACAAATCCCTCTAATTCCTTCTCGTTATTTTACTTTCATTCTTCTCTCTGCTTCTTTTGATTTTACTTCTTCCTTTTTCCTTCTTCCTTTCTGTTATCTTTTCCTTTTCTATTTTTTCTACACTTTTGTGAGTGTACTAGTTTCAGAGGGATCAGTTTCTAGAATGTAGTTGGAAGGGTTTTGATTGAGAGGATTAGGAGAGAAACAGTGTGGATTTAGGAAAGGTGGTTGCGTGGATCAGGTTTTTGTGGTGAGACAGATATGTGAGAAAGCTTTAGCAAAGGGTAAGGATTTTTAGGGGGTCTTTATGGATTTGGAAAAGGCTTATGACAGGGTAGACAGGAAGGCAGTGTGGGAGGTTTTGCATTTATATGGGATAGGAAGAAAGCTATTAAGGGCAGTCAAGAGTCTTTACGAGAGTAGTAGAGTCTGTGTTAGAATTGGAAATGGAGAGAGCAAGTGGTTTGAGGTAAAAGTGGTACTGCATAAGGGATGTTTCATGTGTATATGGATGACGTGAAGCGTAAGGTAAAGGCGAGGGTAACGGACAGGAGACTGGAGATGGTTACAGAAAATGGAGAAAAGTGGGAGGTGAGCCGGTTGTTGTTTGCTGACGACACTGCACCTGTGGCAGGGTCAGAGGGGGATTAAAGAAGTTAGTGACAGAGTTTGGGAAGGCATGAGACAGGAGAAAGTTGAAGTTGAATGTGGGTAAAAGCAAGTTGATGAGATGCACAAGAGGAGAGGACGGCAGTGAGTTGGAAGTAAGTCTTAAAGAAGAGAAGCTGGAGGAAGTGGATAGCTTTAGGTATTTGGGGTCGCATGAAGCAGGAAAGGGAGTAGTGGAGGTGGAGGTAGAATGTAGACTGAGAGAAGCAAGTAAATGCCTCGGGGGATTAAAAAGTGTCATGAGAAATAGGTATCTGGAAATGGATGCAAAGCAAAGAGATTATATGAAGGGGTGATTGTGCCGACGGCAATGTATGGAGCAGAGACTTGGAATTTAAGGGATGCAAAGAGGAAAAGTGTAAAGGTGTTTGAGATGACATATCTGAGAAGTATGGTAGGGATTACTAGGTTGGATAGAGTGAGAAACGAGGAAGTGAGGAGGAGAGCAGGGATGGAAAAGGAAATGGCAAGTAGGATCCATAAAAGAGTACTGGGATGGTTTGGACACATGGAAAGAATGATTGAAGAACCATTAGTGAAAGAGGTATGAAAGGCAGAAATGGAGAGAGTGAACTTGAGGGGACGACCGAGAATGAGATAGGTAGATAGAGTGAAAGGGGCGTTGAACAAGAGGGGAATGTCTGTTGAGCAAAGAAGGGAGAAGGCAGGGAATAGGGGTGAGTGGAGAATGGCTGTGTATAGATGATACTGTGATGCAAGGAAGGGAGGGCCGAGGGATAGGGGGGAGAGTAGGGAGTGACTATGTGTGAATGATATTTTGACGCAGGCCAAAGGTATTTCTCCCCGTTTTCTCTTTTTCTGCATGAGGGGACGGAGAGGGGGGTGGTGTCGCCGATTAAATGAAGCGCCCTTGCTGTAGATGTACTGTGTCCTGCTACATTGCATCTGACCCAGGACAGTGGACGGGATACATAGATGACCCTTCATCCATGAGGAGCTAAGATGGGGGGGAAGGAAAGGGTGGTGGATGGGAGTGGAGTGGGTGGAAGTGAAATGGATGGGAATGGGTGCGTGCCTTTGGACTTCCTATGGTATATACATAGATAGATAAGCCTATTTTTTTACTGTCTGTCCGTCTATCTGTCTGTCTGTCTGTATGCCTGTTTGTCTGCCTGATTGTCTATCTGTCTATAGGCATATTTGTCTACCTGCCTGACTGTCTGTCTGTTTGTCTGTCTCTCTGACTGTCTGTATGTCTGCCAGTCTGCCTGTTTGTCTGTATGTCTATCTGAATATTTGTCTGTCTACCTGCCTACCTATTTGTCTGTATATCTGATTGTCTGAGTGCCTGTCGGACTGCCTGTTTGTCTGTCTGTCTATCTAAATATATGTCTGTGTCTGTTTGTCTGTCTGTCTGCCTGTCAACTTGTCTGTCTGCCTGTCAAATTATCTGTCTGTCGGTTGGTCTATCCGTGGACTTTGTATCTACCTGTGTCAGTCTGTCTATCAATTTACCTATATATCTCTCTGTCTATCTGTGGACTTGTCTTTATCTACCTATGCCTATCTGTCTACCTATGTTTGTCTCTATGTCTGTCAATTTACCCGTCTGTCTTTTGGTCGGTCTATCTATGGACTTATCTGTCTGTCTGTCTGTCTGTTTCCTCACTTCTCGCTTTCATCAATACCTCTTTTTCCATTCCTTTTTTCTTTAAATAATTTTCCTAATTCCATTCTCTCTTATGATTCCCTCTTCTCTTCTCCTATTCTCCCGTCGCCAGAAATTGTCTCTTGTCTCTCTCCTTCATTAATTTCTCCATCCCTCTCTCTCTTTTTCCCTCTCTTTTCTCTCTCTTTCTCCCTCGCGCGCTTTCTCTCAGTCTCCATCCTCCTCATACTAATTTCATTTTCTTCCCCTCTGCACTCACTCGCGCGTGTGTCATCAGCCCTTTGTCATAAACCCGACAGTCTCGAGTGGATTCCGTTCTCCCACTCCGGCAACGACCAAATGATTTCATACGCCTTAATTCCACTTCTTAGATGATGGTCATATGGTATAACATCACTACTCCCCCCCCCCCACCACCCAACCCCTATCGGGAGGCTAATACGGTACCCCTTACACAGGACTTTGTCGCGTGGAATTTAATTAAGCAAGCCCTTTGTTCAATTTCGCCGGTGGCAGGGTTCGAACTGCCATCCTCTCGACCTTCACCAACAGTAACGACGCCCTAACCAGCTCGGCCAGCGATTTTCCTTTTTTGGAATATTAGATAAAAAAGTAAATGTGTAAAGACAATTTGATATAGATAAATAAACAATTAAATTATAATAATAAGGAAACAGATAAATAGAATTTATAAACAGATAAACAAATAAATGAAAAATGTATAGACATATTGATAAACAAATGTATATATATATATATATATATATATATATATATATATACACATATATATGTATATATATATGTATATATATACCATACATATGAATAATAGATTAGTTGGTTGGTGAGTAAATAGATAAATAAACATATATATCAATTAACTAAACCCATTTGTGTCAAGTGTCACTTTTCATTTTTATTCTAGCTGCCGACAGGCGATTTTATTCATATTTGTATTGAACCTATGATTAACTCCTTCAGCACGATGACGTGTATTATGAGCTTTGTTAAAGCGCGGACAATTTTCCGCAGTAAGTGGCGGGGAACCCGATCCCGGATGGCTCCGGGAGATCTCAATGCCTGTGAGATCAAAAGTCACCTCATCGTTGCGTGGATCCAACTGTCCTTAGGCGGAGGACAATGAATAAAGAACGTCTCTGTATTAAAATGGTTAACTCCTTCCTTAATGTAGGATCCTTATCCCGATGTTTATGATCCCGTTAGGTTATTCTGTTGAGCTCCGTGGTAACCTTGAGCCTACTAGTCCTTCGCCCGAATATTACATTTAGAGTGTTCGCATACCGACGCAACCAGCTGCATGAAATCGATCGCACGCATTTTATTTTAGTCTTATTGTTATTATCAATATTATTACTATTATTATCATTATCAGTTATTTTTTGTTATTATTATAATTATTATCTCCATTATTATTATTATTATCATTATTATTATTATCTTTATCATTATTATTGTTATTCTTATTATCATTATCATTATTACTATTATTATTATTATCTTTATCATTATTACTATTATCATTATTACTATTATTATTATTATCATTATTACTATTACTGTTATCATCGTTATTACTTTTATTATTATTATTATTATCTTATTTTATTTATCTATCTATTTTTTTGTTTGTTTATTTTTACTTCCTGGGTCGGAGCTATATTGTCTTCAAGGATAGAAGCAATGCAACTGGTTGCAGCGTCGTAAGCAACTAGTTTCATACAACTGCTTTCCTCGGTGTGCGAGCTGCCCTACTGTATCTGCCGCCAGGTGATTTTATTCAGCTTAGGGAGAGCTGGTGCTTCTCTGGCTCTATTTGGTTTTGTTTGTTGTGGATTGGGCCCTCTCGAGTCGGCCCTCGACGGCTCACTCCTTCCAACCTTTACGTAGACACTTAGACTTGATGGTGTTTGTGTACCTCTTAACCCTTAACCCTCCCCTCGCCTTCATCTCCGCCTTTATTCTCAGTCTCACCCTTACCCGTAGCCTTACCTTTACACTTAGCCTTACCCTTTTCACTTACCCATAGCTTTAGATTTAGGCATGAACGACAAAGACTTAAACTTAGACATAGACTTACACATAGACTTAAGTTTAGTTTTAGCCTTTAGACTTAGGCCTATACATAGAATTAGGCTTTGCCGCCTTAGCCTCAGGCTTAGGCTTAAGCTTAGACTTAATCTTAGGCTTTGCCTTAGACTTAACCTTACACTTAGATTTAGGATTAGACACAGACATAGACTTAGGCTTAGTTTTAGCCTTGGACTTAGCCTCAGCCTTAGACTTAGTCTTTGCTTTAAGCTTAGGCTTAAAGCTTGAGCTTAGGCCTTAAGCTTATGCTTATGATTAGTCTTAGACTTAGTTTTATCCTTAGCCTTACACATATCCTTACTCTTACCCTTAACTCTACATTTACCCTTATCCTCTTTATTCTCTTTGTCCTCTTTATCATCCATATCCTTATCTGATCATGGTCCTGATCTTTATCCTGGTCCTTATTATTACCCTTATCCTTACTATTACCCTAACCCTTACCTTTACTCTTATCCTCATCCTCATCATTATCCTTATCATTACCAATATCCTTATCCTTATGCTTGTTATTATCATCACGATCTTAATTATCCTCCTTATTTTATTGTCCTTATCCTCCTCCTTATCTTTATCTTTATCCTTATCCTTCGCCTTACTACTAGCATTACACTTATATTCTTCCTTTCTACCTTTGTCGTTAACTGTTTAGCCCGATAATCTTTAACACTTGGTTTTAACTTTATCATTACATTAAACTTTACATTTAACCAGACTCCCAATTCCCCTCTTAAGAATGAACGTAGGAATGGAGGAGACTGTAAGAGACCATAAGGCCTACACTTGGCAGTTCCAAGTCCCTTAACACCTGTCGTCCCTATCCATACGCCTGTCTAGCCATCTCTTACAACAGTTGATAGTTTCAGTGTTCACTACTAAGTCAGTTTCATTCGTTGGCCAGTCTGTTTGTAAACCAGTTCTTTCCTATTTCTTTCTTAAACCTTACTTAAGTCCTTTTACTTTCACTTAAGCTTTCATCCCTTTACTTAAGTCGATGAGTTTTTTACATTTGTACTTAACTAAAGTACTTCCTAACTTGTTCATTTATTCACTCTATTTCTATCTCTTTATTCATTACTTATTCATTCTAATACTCATTTATCTATTAGCTTATTAATAAATTTACTTATCAATTGATTGATGAATTCTTTTTTAAATTAATTTATTCATTCACTTGTTTATTTTTACACTTCAACAATGAATTTCTATGATAAAGCAAGTTGACATGAGAATCTGTAATAAATTCAGATTAGAAATAAGAAAATAAAAAAAATAGACAAATAATCAAGTAAATAAATAATAATAATATTAGATATATGTACGAGTAATCAGTAAATAGATAAATAAAAATAAATGAATAAATAAATAAATAAATGAGAATATATATCAATAAACAGGTCAATAAATAAATAGATCAATAAATAGGTAAATAGATAGACAAATGAATGTATTAATACGTAAATAAATAAATATACAGATTAAGTAAAATAGCAATCAAATCATTTTAACTTTCTCTGGCTCTTTCTGTATCCCTTTCCCTCTCTCGGCCTTCATTCCCGGAGCTTCCATTACCTCGACGCTCCTCTTTCCCTCAAATCCAAAATATCCTTCACTAATTCCATTTCCCCCGTCGCCATCGCCCCAGTTTTCTCTCCTGAAAAATTCCCGCCGTCAGCCCTACTCTTTGTTAAAAACTTTCCTCCCTCCTCCTCTTCCTTTCCTTCCACCTCTTCCTCCTCCTCCTCTTGCTCTTTCTCCTCCTCGTCTTCCTTTTGTCCTGCTTCTTCCTTGCCTTCCTCCTCCTCCTCTTCCTTTTGTTCTGCCTCTTCTTCCTCCTCATCCATTTGCTCTGACTCTTCCTCCTCCTCCTCCTCCTTTCCTCTTCCTACTCCTTTTCTTATTTTAGTTTCTTCCTCCTCCTCTTCCACCTCCTCTACCTCTTGTCCTACCTCTTCCTCCTCCTCTATTTTTTTCTTTCTCCACCTTCTCCTTCCTATCGTTTTCTTCTTGCTCTTCCTCTTGCTTCTCCTCCTCATCCATTTCTTCCTTCTCCTCTTTCTTCTCCTTATCTTCCTTTTCTTCTTGCTCTTCTTCCTCCTCTTCCTTCCCTTGATTCTCATTTACCTTCTCTTTCTCCTTCTCTTCCTTTTTTCTTATTTCTTCACTCTACTTCCCTTCTCCTCCTCCTCCTCCACCTTCTCCTTTCTCTCTTCCTCCTCTTCTTCCCCGTGGCTTCGGTCACAGCTACTCAGCGCCTCCTGGCGTAGGTTCATCACCTTCTCCAGCTTCTTACCTTATTTTGCTTATAATGAGTCGCCATAAATCGCATTGGAGACCTTAGTCCATATTGATGTTACACATAAGAAAGTAGATAGATAGATAAATAGACAGATAGATAGATGGATAAATAGATAGGTAGATATATAGATAGATAGACAGATAGATGAATATGTAAACATAAATATAAATAGATAAATAAATAAATAGACAAATAAATAAATAGATAAGTAGATAAATCGATAAATAAACTGAAAATAACTAAATAGACAATTAATAGCTAAATATCTATATAGCTAAATAGATAAATATATAAATAGATAAATAAATAGATAAATAGACAAAATAGATCATTAGATGGATAAATAGATGATAGATAATAGATAAACAAACAAATTAAATAAAAAATATATGAACAAGTGAAAAACAAGAAAATAATAAATGAATCAATGAAAGAAATACGAAATTAATAAATTTTTATACAAATACAGGCAAATACGACAAAGAAAGCAACTGACTGATATGCATAACAGAATATCGCTTCTGATTTTATCTAAACAAATTTTAAAACTTAAAACAGCGGCTTTCTATCTTATATGCAGATTCCTCACTCTCCTCTCTCTCTTACTCTTCCTCCTCCTCTTCTTTTTTTTTCTCTTCCTCCATCGTTATCTTCTTTCCCTTCTCTTCCTCCTCCTCCTCCTCGTCCCCTCTTCTTCTTTTCCTCTTTCTCTATCATTACCTTCTTTCCCCTCTCTTCCTCCACTTAGTTTTCCTCCTTCTCCTCCTCCTCTCCCCCTCTTCTTTTTTCCTCTTTCTCCATCATTACCTTCTCCTCCTCCTTCTTCTTCTCCCCTCCTGTTCTTTTCTCCTCTTCCTCCATCATTTCCGTCTTTTCCTTCTCTTCCTCCACTTCCTCCTCCTTCTTTTCCTCTTCCTCCATCATTTCCTTCTCTTCCTCCTCTTCTTTTTTTCTTCTGCCTCCATCACTTTCTTTTTTCCTTTCTCTTCCTCCATTTCCTCCTCCTCCTCCTCTTCTTTTCTTCTTTTCCTCTTCCTCCAAGATTTCCTTTTCTTTCTCTTCCTCCTACTCCTCCTTCCTCTTCTTTTTTTTCTTCCTCCATCATTTCCTTCTTTCCCCTCTTTTCCTCTACCTCCTCCTCCTCCTCCTCCCTTTCTTTTCTTCTTTTCCTCTTCCTCCATGATTTCCTTCTTTTCCTTCTCTTCCTCTTTCTTCTTCTTCCTCAATCATTTCCTTCTTTCCCCTCTTTTCCTCCTCCTCCTCCTCTTCCTTCTACTCCTCCTCCCCCTTCACTTAACTCCATAACTTCCCCCATATCCGTCCTCCCTCATCCTTCATAGTCCGTTCCCATCTCACTCCCCATTTCGCCAATCCTTTCCGCCATTTTTCACCTTTTTCCTTCATCAGCCAAAGTTTTCCTCCTCCCTTTCGAGGCAATTCCACATCGCACCGGGCAGAACCTTGGTGAGACTTCACCCCCCCCCTCTTCCTCCTCCTCTTCTTCCTCATTCTTCTTTTCCTTCCTTCCGTCCTCCTCCTCTTCTTCCTCATTCTTCTTTTCCTTCCTTCCGTCCTCCTCCTCTTCTTCCTCATTCTTCTTTTCCTTCTTTCCATCCTCTTCCTACTCTTCTTCCTCATTCTTCCTTTCCTTCCTCTTCCTCCTCATTCTTCTTTTTCTTCTTTCCTCCCTCTTCCTCTTCCTTCTCATTCTTCTTTTTCTTCTTTCCATCCTCTTCCTACTCCTCTTCTTTCTCATTCTTCCTTTCCTTCCTTCCTTCCTCTTCTTCCTCCTCATTCTTCTTTTCCTTCCTTTCTTCCTCTTCCTCTTCTTCCTCATTCTTCTTTTCCTTCTTTCCATCCTCTTCCTACTTCCTTCTCCTCTTCCTCCTCCTCTTCTTCCTCGTTCTTTTTTTCCTTCCTTCCTTCCTCTTCCTCCTCCTCTTCTTCCTCATTCTTCTTTTCCTTCTTTCCATCATCTTCCTACTATTTCTTCTCCTCTTCCTCCTCCTCTTCTTCCTTTCCTTCCTTCCTTCCTCTTCCTCCTCCTCTTCTTCCTCGTTCTTCTTTTCCTTCCTTCCTTCCTCTTCCTCCTCCTCTTCTTCCTCATTCTTCTTTTCCTTCTTTCCATCCTCTTCCTCCTCTTTCTTCTCCTCTTCCTCCTCCTCTTCTTCCTCATTCCTTCTTTCCTTCCTCTTCCTCCTCTTTTTCTTCTTCATTCTTCTTTTCCTTCTTTCCTTCCTCTTTCTCCTCCTCTTCTTCCTCATTCTTATTTTCCTTCTTTCCATCCCCTTCCTCCTCCTCTTCCTCTTCTGCCTCATCCTTCTTTTCCTCCTTTCCATCCTCTTCTTCCTCCTTCTCCTCTTCATCCTCTTTCTTTTTCCTCCTTTTTTTTTCTTACCTTCCTTTTCCTCTCCCTTCTCCTCCTCCATCTCCTCATCATGTTTCCTCTTTCTACATGTTTTCCATCTTCTCCTTCTCTTCCTCCCCTTCTCCTTCTCCTCTTCTTCCTCTTTCTTCTTCCTCCTTTTTTCTTCTTTCCTTCCTTCCCTTCTCCTCCATCTCCTCTTCATGTTTCCTCTTTCTATATGTTTTCCTTCTTCTCCTTCTTTTCCTCCTCTTCTCTTTTTCCTCTTCCTCTTCCTCCTCTTCTTCTTTCTCTTTCTTTTCCTTATTTCCTTCTTCTTCCTCTCCCTTTTCCTCCTCCATCTCTTCTTCTTGTTTCCTCTTTCTACTTCTTTTCCTTCTTCTCCTTCTCTTTCTCTCCTCCTCCTCCTTACCCCTTCTTCTCCTTTTTCTTCTTCGCTTCTTTCCCCTCCTCCTCCTCCTCTTTTTTTTTTATCTTCCTCGTTCTTTTCCCTCCTTCCCCTCTTCTTCTTCCTCCTATTCCTCCTCCTTTCCTTCCCCTGTTCCTTTTTCCTCTTCTTCCTTTTTTCCTTCTTTCCCTTGTCTTCCTGCCCCCCACCTCCTCCTCCTCCTCCTCCTCCTTCATATATTTTCTTTACTTTTCTCTTTTTTTTTTCTTTTAATCCCCTCCTCCTCCTCCTCCACCTCTTTCCTTTTCCTCTTCTTCCTTCTCTTTCTTTTCTTTCTCCCACTCCTCTTCCTCTTCCTTCTTACACCTTCATTTTCCTCTTCCTCTTCATTTCCCTCCTTTTTCTCTCTTTCCTTTTCGTCATCTTCCTTTTCTTCTTCCTCCTCCTTCTCCTTCTTTTCGTTTTCCTCTTGCCCCTTTTCTTTTTCCTCCTCTTCCTCCTTTTCCTTCTCTTCCTTCTCCTCCTATTCTTCTTCACCTCCTCTCCCTCTTCCTCCTCCTCCACTTCCTCTACACCCACTTTCTCTTCTCCTTCCACCACCACACATTCTCTTTCTGCTCCCTACTCCTCCTCCTCCTAATCCTCTTCTCCCCTTTCCCCCACACATATCCTCCTCTTCCTCCTCCTTCCTCGACCTCCCTCCTCCATCTCTTTTCTCATTCCACCTCACTTTCTCCTTCCTCCTCCCTTCCATCCACTTCATTCCACCCAACTTCCTCCTTACTCCTCTTCTGCTTCCTCCTTCCTCATCTTCCTTTCTCCTCCACCCCTCTTCATCCTCTTCTCTTTATCCTTCATCCTCATCCTCATCCTCCTCTTCCTTCCTCATCTTCCTTTCTCCTCCTCCCCTCCTCATCCTCTTCTCTTTATTCCACCCCTCCTCTTCTCCACTTAGGACTCCGGCGTCCACCTCCACGCCTCCACCTTCGAGCCAGGCCATCGCTGTTAATGACACAATTTGCACGCACCGGGTAAAAGAGCGATGACCAAGAAAGTGCAAATCTGCCGCAGTTGTGTCTTTCCCTCCGCTAATTAAGGAGGGAGGCGCTCCGTGTATGGAAGGGAGAGGAGAGGGAGAGGGAGGGGAGAGGGAAGGGAAAGGGAGGAGAGAGGGAGGAATGAAGAAGGGGAGAGAAGGGGGAAGGTAGGAGAGAGGGAGAGGGAGGGGGAGGGGAAGGGGAGAGGGAGGAGAAAGGAAAAGGAGAGGGAGGGAAGTGAAGGGGAAGAGGGAGAGGATGGAGGAGAGTCAGGGGAGAGGGATGAGAGAGGGAAGGGAGAGGGAGGGGAGAAGGAGGAAGAGAAAGGGAAGAGGGAGGTGAGATGGGATGGAAGAGGGAAGGGAGAGAAAGGGAACAGGGAGGGAAGAGGAAAGGGAGAGGGGGAAAGGGAGAGGGGGAGAGGAAGGGGAGAGAGAGGGGAAAAGGAGAGGGAGGAGGGAGGGGAAGGGGAGAGGGAGTAGAGGGGAAGGGAGAGGGAGTAGAGGGGAAGGGGAGAGGGAGGGGAGAGAAATGAGGGAGGGAAGGGAGAGGGAAGGGAGAGGGAGGGAAGAGGAAGGAAGAGGTAGGGAAGAGGGAGTTGAGATGGGATGGGGAGGGGAGAGGGAAGTGAGGGAAAGGGAACAGGGAGGGGAGAGGGAAGGAAGAGGGAGAGAGGGAAGGGGGAGGGAGGGGAAAAGGGGAGGGGAAGGGGAGAGGGCGTAGAGAGGATGGGGAGAGGGAGGATAGAGGGAGGAATGAAGGAGGGGAGAGAAGGGGAAGAAGGAGAAGACTGGTTTGGTGAGAGGTAAGGGATTAGGAGGGGAGAGGGAGGGTAGAGGTAGGGGAGAGGGAGGAGAAAGGGAGGTGAGAGGATGAAGGAAAAGGAGGGAAGAGGGAGGGAAGAGGGAGGGAAGAGGGAGGGGAGAGGGAGGGGAGAGGATGGGGAGAGCAGGGAGAGAGAGGGATGAGAAGGGGAGGTAGGTAAAGATGGAGAAAAGAGAAAGAGGAGAGGGAGGGGAGAGGAGACAAAGGGAGGGGAGAGGGAGGGGAGAGGAGACAAAGGGAGGGGAGAGTGAGGGGAGAGGATGTGAAGAAGGAGGGAGAGGGGGAAAGGGGAAGAGGGAGGGATGAGGGAGGGGAGAGATAGATAGAGAGGGAGAGGAGAGGGGAGAGTGGCTGTAGAGGGAGGGAAGAGGGAAGGGAGAGGATGGGGAGAGGATGGTTGGAGGAAGGGGAGATGATGGGTAGAGGGAGGGGAGAGGGAGAAGGAGAGGGAGAAGAGAGGAAGGAGAGAGGGAGAGGAGAGAAGGGGAGGATGAGAGAGGTAGGAATGAGGGAGGGAAGAGGCAGGTAAAGGAGAGAAGAGAAAGGGGAGAGGGAGAGGGAGAGGGAGAGGATAGTAGAGAAATGGAGGGGAGAGGATGGGAAGAGGGAGGGTAAAGGGGAGAGGAAGGGATGAGGGATAGAGAGATAGATAAAGAGGGAAGGGAGAGGGAGGGGAGAGGGAGGGGAGAGGAAAGGGAGAGGGAGGTGAAAGGAAGGTGAGAGAGAGGTGAGAGGGAGGGGAGAGGGAGTAATGAAGGAGGGGAGAAAAGGGAAAGAGGGAGAGGATAAGGAGATGAGGGGTAAGAGAGAGGGGAGAGGGAGGGTACAGAGAGGTGAGAGGGAGGTGAGAGGGAGAGGAGAGGGAGAGGAGATAGAAACCTTAGGATAAATGAAATAAAAGACAAACGAAAATGAGAGAACATTTACATAGATAAAAGGGAGATAGTGGAAGAGACGGAGAACGATGGAGGTACGAATAGGTACTGGAGGAAGGAAATGGAAGAGGAGTGAGAGGAGTAAGAGGAGGAGGAGGAGGAGGAGGAGGCAAATAAGGCAATACGGTCCTCGAATGGAGGATACACAAAGGGATATGGAGGGAAAGATTGAGTTGGTGATGACATCAGATGGAGGCGAATGGAGGTCAGATTGGTTCAAATGGAGGAAAGAGTGGATGATCTGGATGGCACACGGAGGCGCCCGGAGGGGAAGACTGGCCCATTTGGAGCGGGTGGAATGGAGGAGTAGGAGGGGAGGATGAGGGGGGGGGAATGGACGAATGGAGGAGTGGAAGGGGGAGGAAGAGAGGAGGAGAAGGTGATGGAGGAGTACGGGGAGGAGGAGGAGGAGGGGGAATGGGCGAATTGAGGAGTTGGAGGGGGAGGAGGAGGGGAGGAGGAGGTGATGGAGGAGCATGGGGAGGAGGACGAGGATAGGGAATGGGCAAATTGAGGAATTGGAGGGGGAGGAGGGGGGGACAAAGAGGGGAAGGAGGATGTGATGGAGGGGAATGGGAAGGAGGAGGAGGTGGGGGAATGGGCAAATTGAAGAGTTGGAGGGAGAGGAGGAAAGGAGGAGAAGGTGATGGAGGGGAGGGGGAGGGGCAGGAGGAGGAGGGGGAGGAGGAGGAGGAGGGGGAGGAGGAGGGGGAGGAGGAGGAGGATGTGATGGAGGGGTATGGAGAGGAGGAGGAGGGGGAATGGGCGAATTGAGGAGTTGGAGGGAGAGGAGGAGGGGGAGGAGAAGGTGATGGAGGGGGATGGAGAGGGGTAGGAAGAGGGGAGGTAGAGGGGAAATGTACGAATTGAGGAGTGGGAGGGGGGAGGAGAAAGTGATAGAGGGAGGAGGGGAAAGGGGAGGGGGAGGAAGATGGGAAATGTACGAATTGAGGAGTGGGAGGGGGAGGAGGAGGGGAGGAGAAAGTATTGGAGGGGAAGGAGAAGATGATGGAGGGGACGGGAAGGGGGACGGAGAGGGGGAGGAGGTGGCGAAAGGGAGGAGCGGGAGAAGGGGAGGAGGAGGGAAGAAGAGGAGAGGGAAGTGCGGAAGATGGAGGGGCTCGTGGAGAGGGAGGACGAGGGAGAATGGAGGAATTGAGGAGTGGGAGGGGGAAGAGGAAGGGTAATGGAGGGGTGCAGGAGTGGAAAGGGGAGGAAGAGGAGGAAGTGATGTGAAATGGAGGAGTGGGAGGTGAAGGAGTGGGAGGGGGAGGAGGGGAAGAAGGGGATGAGGAGGGGTAATGGAGGAGTGGAGGAAGATGGGGAGGAAGAGGGGGAATGGACGAAATGAGGAGTGGATGGGGAGGAGGAGGGGGAGGAGGAGAAGAGGGAGGGAGAATGAGGAAGGGTGAGGGTGGAGGAAAAGGGGAGGAGGAGGAAAAGAGGGAGGAGGAGAGGAGGATGGAGAAGAGAAGGAAAAGCGTGAGGGAGAAAGGGAGGAACGAGGGAGGAGAAGGAGGGGAGGAGGAGGAGGAGGAGGAGGAGGAGGAGGAGGAGGAGGAGGAGGGGGACGGGGAGGAGGAAGAGTCTGTCATGTTACTGGTAAGGTCATTACCGTAGAAGGGATGAGACACAGACAAGGAGGTGACCTGGGAAGGGAGGTGAAGGAAAAAACAATGAAAGGGAAGTGAAAGACTCTACGAGACGACGGAAGGGAAGCGTGGGAAAGAAGCGTGAAGACGAAGGAAATGAAAATTCAAATAAAATATTAAAAAAACAAAAACAGAAAAATGTAAAAGGATTTGGAAAAATGAAATTGAAGAGGATTGCTGAATTTTAGGGGTGAAGGAAGACTATACTATATTTGTGTGTGTGTGTGTGTGTGTGTGTGTGTGTGTGTGTGTGTGTGTGCGTGCGTGTGTGTACAAAGTAAATCCAGGATGAGATATAAACATGCATCAACGACGAAGAGAATAGATAAAAAGCAATCGGGGATATAGAGAGAAATATATATAGAGAGAGAAAGAGCGAGCAAGAGAGAGAGAGAGAGAGAGAGAGAGAGAGAGAGAGAGAGAGAGAGAATGGGAGTAAGGTAATTGAGAAGAGGGAGTGTTGTGGGAATGGGGGAGATGATGAGAAAGGCAGCAGAGGGGAATTTATGGCGAAGTAGACGATGGGTGAGGTCCCGCCTGAAGATGATGAGGATGCTACGGTGTACAAGGCTTTGTAAGGGCTTATGGGGGGACTTATGGGTACTGCTGATGAGGAGGCTGGATGCAAAAGGGATGGGGAGGGGAAAGGTGTGAAGAATGTAATGAGGAGAGATACTAAGGTAATGAGGTAGTGTAAAAAAAAAAAAAAAAAAAAAAAAAAAAAAAAAAAAAAAAAAAAAAAAAAAAAAAAAAAAAAAAAAAAAAAAAAAAAAAAAAATACTTGAATGTGATGGTCAATGTTTATCATTGTTGTCGCCAGATGATTTCATTCATCTAAAAGGAAATCTGACTGCCCGGTATGGACCCTCTCCATCAAGACCTTTTAATCATTCATCACCTGAGATGACCCACTTGCGTAGAATAAGGATTAAAATGATCTCTAGCTTTAAAACCTTGAAATCAGCTTTTGGGAATCCTTCGTCCATTAGATTTTGACTATTAAATGACATCGGCAGACTCACTGGGCTGAAGAGAAGAATTGCAAGAAGGAAAATAGATTCTTAGCCAATTCGCCATCAATCCTTAAACGCCGCGACAGGGTCTTCAAATGAACAAGTGAATAAACAAAGAAACAAGTAATAGGGAATATTATTTATTATTTATTTAGTTATTTATTTATTTTATTTTTATTTTATTTATTTATTAATTTATTTTCGTTTTGTCACTAGGCAATTCTATTCAGTTCTAAGGTTATGTATTGTCAGTTAGAAAAATATATATGTAAGGGGTACCGTTCTAGCCTCCTGATAGAGTTCGCGACGTTAAACTGAATCATGATCAACATATATATTAAATCAAATCTCACCTTAATATGATTAAGATTCAGATATTACTACCCGTGGTTCGTTCATTTCTTAAACATATTGATATAATTTACTGATTTTATTCTAGGTAGAG
>NC_134796.1:57252319-57264819 GCF_046742065.1 Oratosquilla oratoria
TGTGTGTGTGTGTGTGTGTGTGTGTGTGTGTGTGTGTGTGTGTTTTGTGTGTGTGTGTGTGTGTGTGTGTGTGTGTGTGTGTGTGTGTGTGTGTTTTGTGTGTGTGTTATCTGATTAAGATATCAGGCGAACTTGACAGCGTGCGAGCATACGAACCCAAGTCAGCCGAGAAACAAGAACACTACCACTGAGCAGACCGGGACTCAGTGGCTATGGAGAGCTTTAGATATTAAGAATGGGGGCGGAGGATTCATAAGTACAGGATGACATGTAATGCAGAGGTGGAAGGCAATGATAGAGGAAAAATCGAAAAAATAGTGGAAAAGAAGAGGAGAGAAAAGAAAAAAGAAGATAAAGAAGAATGAAAGGAGTGAGTGACAAAAAACAAAAAAGAAAAGAGAGAGGAAATGGAGATGTGAGAAGGAGAATGAAAAGATAAGGAAGGGAAATCATTTTGGGAAAAGGGGAATAAAAATTATGTCGGAAAGGAATACAAGAAAAAAAATGGATATGGTAAAAAAAAGAAAAGAAAACTAGTTCAGGAGTGGATGGGGAGAGAGAGAGAGAGAGAGAGAGAGAGAGAGAGAGAGAGAGAGAGAGAGAGAGAGAGAGAGAGAGAGAGAAAGAGAGAGGGGGGGAGGAAAGAGTTAAAAGAGAGTCCGTAATAAAGAGAGAAAGAGAGAGAGAGAGAGAGAGGGGGGAGGAAGGAAAGAGTTAAAAGAGTCCGTAATAACGAGAGAGAGAGAGAAAGAGATAAAGGAATAGTTAATAGTTAATTGGTTCTTCAAATTGAGTCCGTTTCCACCTTAGACAACTCCGTGATATACTTTAGTGATTTTTAACACTTTGTTGACGTATACTATTGCCCATTTAGTTGTTTAGTCGTTTATTTGTTTATCCACTCAGATTCAGATTTTACGTTTTATTGATTTAATCAATCATTTGTTGTTTATTGTTTTATCTATCCGTCTGTTCTATTTCTCTTTTTGTTAGATTCTGTTTGTTCAGTTATAAATTTTGATTCTCTTTCTAATCTTAGTGATGCACTTTGTCGATTCTTTTTTTTTTCAAATTTACCCTGTAATGATAAGTTAGGTTAGGTTAGGTTAAGTTAGGGAAGTGTAGGTTAGGTTGGGTTAGGTTAGGTTTGTTTTGGCTTGGTTTGGTTCGGTTTGAATAAGTTAGGCTCGATTAGATGAGGTTAGGTTAGTCAAGGATAGGTTAGGTTAGGTTAGGATAAATTAAGGAAGGTTAGGTTAGGGTAAAGTAGGGTAGGTATGATAGTTAGGCTAGGTTAGGTTAGGTTAGTTTAGGATGGATATGGTAGGTAGGGTTAGGTTAGGTTAGATTGGGCTACGTTAGGTTAGGTTAGGTTTGGGTAGGAAAGTATGCGGTAGGTTAGGTTAGGTTAGGTTAGGATTAGTTTGGCTTGGTTTGGTTGGTCTGAATATGTTAGATTAGGTTAAGTTGGTCTAGCATAGGTTAGGTTAGGGTAGGTAAGGTTAGGTTATGTTAGGTAGGTCTAGATTAGGTTATGATAAAATAGGGTAGGGTAGGGTAGGTTAGGTTTGGTTAAGTTAGGTAAAGTTAGGTTAGGTTAGGTTAGGTTAGGTTAAGGTAGGGTAGGTTATGGTTTCAAGGTCATACAAAAAATCTGGTAGTAATGAATCATTTTCAATAAAAGAGGGTTATTGCTAGCAATTATAAAATAAAATATAATCACGTCCATTTGAATGAAAGTTCAATGTTCTTATGACTCGTTTTAGTAGTATACTAATTTCCTCATCTGAAAAAATTACAACTACTCGATTGTCCACGGACCATATTTGGTTCGTGGACAGCGTTTGGTCCGCAGGCCACATTTGGTTTGCGGGCTGATTGGTCCGCGGGCTGCATTTGGTCCGCGGGCCGCATTTGGTCCGTAGGCCACATTTGGTCTACGGGCCATATTTGGTCTGTAGGCCACATTTGGTCAACGGACCACATTTATTTCGCGGGCCACATTTGGTCTACGAGTCATATTTGGTCCGCGGGCCACATTTGACTGACGGGCCATATTTGGTCCGAGGGGTACATTTGGACTATGAGCCACATTTGTCCCCGGGCCACATTCGTTTCACGGGCCACATTTGGCCAACGGGCCACTTTTGGTCCATGTCTCATGAGTTTCATACCCCAAACCATGAAGATTAGTTTTGGGTGTAGCTACATAGAGTGTTCATGAGTGGAGAAGTGATGCTGAAGAATGGCCTAGTCATTACTCAAATAAACTAGTGTCTGTAATCATTTGCTCACCGTGTGGTCAAACTGTGTTCATAGACCTTGTTAAAGTATATGACTACATCAAGAACGTGATAGTGAATGTAAAGCGTGTTCGTGAGTGAAGAAGTGATGCTGGATAGGCTTCAGTCCAATAGAAACGGAGAAGAATGGCCTAGTCATTACTTAAATAAACTAGTGTCTGTAATCATTTACTCACCGTTACGATGATCAACAGGCTAGGCAATCGTTGACGATGATAACTTTTATCTGAAAATTTAAATTGAGAAAAAAATTAAGAACATTGTTGGATATAAAGACTAGGGACATGACTTGTCTGAAAACATATGTATACATAATTTTCTTATAAAAATAATGTTAGAAGAAAAATATGAATTCAGTACTCATTTCACATATAACACACGTAATGAAATTATATGCGTATAAAAGGAGGGTGCAAATAAAACGCATTTTATGCTTTGAGATCCCATCTTTTACATAAATGGAAAAAAGGGAACAAATTATGTAATACAAAATGTATATGCATACAAAATATGAACAAAGGCAAAATTTCAACGGTAATAAATATATATATATATATATATATATATATTATTACAAGACAAAAAGTAGAGATATAAATGGAATACTAGCTAAGATTTAAAAAAGACAATGGATACATGTTTTGTTTAATAATGTCATCTTTGAGGAAGCTAGGGCGTCCTCTTCACTCCCACCAAAGAAAGGAAATAAATAAATAAATAAATAAATAAATAAATAAATAAATAAAAATATGGCGACTAAACAAATAACATATATCTCCCGTGGATTAGAACGAAGGGGGAAATGAAACATAAATGCATGAAGAAGTAAATTTCTCTCTCTTTCTCTCTCTCTCTCCATATCTGTATGTAGGTCTCTCTCCCTCGCTCCTTCACTCCCCCCCCCTCTCTCTCTCTATTTCTTTCTCACTCCATGTCTATCTGTAGGTCTGTCTCTCCCTCGCTCCACCCCTTCCGCTCTCCCTCTCCCTCCATGTCTGTCTATAGGCCTGCCTCTCATTTGCTCCCTTACTGCCCCTCCTCTCTCTCCCTCTCTCTCTCTCTCTCTTTCTATTTCTCTCTCCATCCATGTCTATCTGTAGGTCTCTATCCATCGCTCCCTCACCCCCATCTCTCTCTCTCTCTCTCTCTCTCTTCCCTTCTCATGATACTGAGTTCATGTTACACAAGAAATCTAGTAGATAATAAGGCAGAATTTAAAAGAGAAAATGTTTTAGAAAAGGTGAAAAATCAGACCAAACTGAAAAATACAAAAGTTGAAGATCATTATTGGGAAAAAGAACGAAAAGCGGAAAAGAGGTTCCATATATGAAGAGTATTGGTTGAGAGAGAGAAAAGAGAGAGAGAGAGAGAGAGAGAGAGAAAGACAGTGAGAGAGAGACAGAGTAAGAGAGAGTAAGAGAGAGACACAGAGAGATAGAGAGAAAGACAGTATGAGAGATTGAGTGAGTAAGAGAAAGAGAGAGAGAGATAGAGTGAGAGTTAGAGAGAGAAAGAGAGAGAGAGAGAGAGAGAGAGAGAGAAACAAAGAGTTAGAGAGAAACATACGAACAATAAAGAACCCATAGAACTAAGACGAAAACTGGTTCACAGGAAAATGAATAAAATAAACAAAAAAAGAGAAAAGACAAGAACAGGATAGAGCGGATGAAAGAACAAACGAGAATAGACGGAAAAACGAAGATAATCATGATTCATGAGTAATTTGGAAGAGGCTTGAATTGAGCGAACAATCGATCAAGTTTTTGAGAATATTTTTCCCTCTAGTATAGTATAAGGGTAAGTGAAGATATATATATATATATATATATGCATATGTATATGTATATATATATAATATATATATTTTTTTATATATATATATATATATATATATAAAAACATATATATATATATATATATATATATATATATATATATATATATATAAACATGATAATGATAATAATAATAAATGAATAGATAAAATATAATAAACGGTCTTAAACGTACTCTAATAATATTGCTACAGTAATTATTTCACTGATATTATTCTGGCTAACACGACAGAAATATTCTTTCACCTTATTACATCTCTTTCAATAACAAAACTACTTCGTCGTGGAATTCCCTTGCATATCGAGGATAAAGGTCTTCGTATTTAGTGTCACATTTTTAGCTGAGTTTTATGCGAGAGACAAAACCGCAGACATGGACGATTGGCACGAGGTTCTGTTAACCTAACGGCACAAGGAATTCCGTGTCCCACTTGTGGTAGGATCTGTCCCTCCGTGTTTGGCCCAAGAAGTCACCAAAGACGTCACCTTCGAAGAAACTAGATCCTAAAACTGATGCCAAAACTGTTATATCGAAGATGTAATAAGCGTTAAAGCATAATTATTGTTGATACTGTTATTACTACTGCTATTGTTTTTATTGTTACTACAATTCTAATCTATTTACTAATCATCATTTAGAGGATAAGTACGTCATCTTCGTTACCGAAGGACTACCATAGTCAATGGTTAGTCTTCAGATGGATCATGAGTCCAATTCTAGCCGTTGTGATAACATCACATGTAGAGGGACTTTTTTTTTTTTTTTTTTGTAAGAGAATATGAGATATTGTATGAGAGAACGTGGCAGAATAAAAGAACAGAGGGTACAGATGAAGAAAATAATAACGAACATGATAAAAAACAATAAAGAAGATTATACATTATACATAGAAAGACTGACATTGCATGTGCGTGCGTGTGTTTCACTATGGTTTCATTATGGTCTTGGATCACGTGTTGGACTCGTGATCGGCAGTTATTTCCCTCCCAGAAGAGAGCACAGAACTCATATATGACCGATCTATGGGTAATGCTGTGACCTCACACGTGCACACACACCCAACTCCCCGCCCGCGAGTTGGAGTAACAACCCACATCGCAGCGATACTGAAATGATTTCAGCCCTGGGCGGGATTCGAACCCGGACCACCGTAGTGGCAGCCGGGAACTCTACCAACTGCGTCACGAGTTGTGTGTGTATATATATGCGCGCGCGCGCGTGTGTGTGTGTGTGTGTGTGTGTGTGTGTGTGTGTGTGTGTGTGTGTGTGTTTGTGTGTGTGCGAGCGCGCGCGCGTGTGTATGTCACTTTCAATATCAAACCTGTACAGTTTTCTATATCCTTTCTAATTCATTATCAACACTAATAACACAATTATGATAAAAAAAATTATACAGTTTCTAGTGCAAATAGAACCAACTTACCATGAAGAATATCTAGGAAAGATGAGGAGGGATGCCTAGCCCATTCCAGACACATTTTAAAAAAGGATAATTTTAATACAAGCAAACATAAATAATACAAATTAACTAAACGAGAAACCTTCTGTGTTAGAAAATGTTTAACCTTTTTCCATCTAAAAATGATTTAAATAATGTTTAAGAAAATTAATTTATTTAGAATGTGTATGTGTGGCCTAACAGAGAGAGATGTATATGCTCAATGTATTTATATATGTATGTGTATATGCATGTGTGTATATCTGTATATATGTATGTATATATCCATGTGTGTATGTATATATGTATGCATGTGTGTATGTATGTATATATGTATGCATATATGTATGCATGTGTGTATGTATGTATGTATGTATGTATGTATATAAGTATTTATTTATCTATGTATGTTTGTATGTATATAAGTGTATGTATATATTCATGTATGTGCGTATTTACGTATGTATATATGTATCCATGCATACATGTATGTATGTATGCATGTATTCATGTATGTGTGTATTTATGTATGTATGCACATGTGTATGTATGTGTGTATGTTTGTTTTCATGTATGTATGTATGTATGCATGTGTATATGTATGTACGTATACGTACACATAAACAGAAAAATATACATATTTACACACAAACTCATGCGTCTTATCACCACCACAAGTTCTATAAATAGCCTTTCCTTTCAGATAAACCTTATTACCATAATATTTACATTGACGTAACACTACATTTAGAATATTCACACATTTACATTCATACATACACCCGAGTATATATCACAAATCAATTGCATGTCTTTTTGTAATTATCAAATTATCTTAAATATGGAATGTAAATAACTTCAATTATGGAAAGCTCTGTCATCTGAGATGACGCGGTCAGCGTATATGACACACTTGCTCGTCAGTTCTCGCTTAGCCATTAAGTCGTGTAGATCTGCTGCCGCAGGGTGTGATAGAAATTAAAAAATGTCAAGTCGGCCCTTCACCTTTAATTTCTCACCATCATTGCTGTAAGGTCTCTCAATAGCCCTGCAACAGTATGTATGTATGTATGTACATAAACACGTATGTATGTATGTATATACGCATGCATGCATGTATATATGTATTTATGTATGTATATATGTACGTATGTATATATATATGTATATATGTATGCACGAATGAATGTATGCATGTACATATGTATGCATGTATGTATGCACGTATTTATGTATATGTATGTATATATGATTACACATGTGTGCATGTATGTTTGTATGTATGAATTTATGTATGTGTGTATGTATGTTGAACACACAACATACATACACACATACACCATGGATGGGGTGGTGCGAGAGGTGAATGCTAGGGTAGTGAGTCAGGGATTGGAGATGGTTAAAGAAAATGGAGAAAAGTGGGAGGTGAGCCAGCTGTTGTTTGCGGACGACACTGCGCTTGTGGCAGGGTCAGAGGAGGGATTGAGGAAGCTGGTGGCAGAGTTTGGGAGAGTATGTGATAGAAGAAAGCTAAAGATAAATGTGGGTAAAAGTAAGGTGATGAGATGTACAAGGGGTGAAAGTGGCAGTAGACTGGAAGTGAACATTAAGGGAGAGCGACTAGAGGAAGTGGATAGTTTTAGATACTTGGGTGCAAGTGTAGCAGGAAAAGGTGGAGTGAAGGTGGAGGTAGAATGTAGATTGAGAGAAGCGAGTAAATGCCTTGGTGGTTTAAAGAGTGTGTAATGAGAAATAGACATTTGGGAATGGATGCGAAGAGGAGACTGTATGAAGGAGTGATTGTGCCAACAGCACTGTATGGGGCAGAAACGTGGAACATAAGAGAAGAAGAGAGAAGGAGTTTGAATGTGTTTGAGATGAGGTGTCTGAGAAGTATGGCGGGGGTTACTAGGCTAGATAGAGTGAGAAATGAGGAGGTGAGGAGGAGAACAGGGGTGGAAAAGGATTTGGGAGAGAGGGTTGATGAAAGAATATTAGGATGGTTTGGACACATGGAAAGAATGAGTGAAGAAAGACTAGTAAAAGAGGTATGGAAGGCAGATGTGGAGGGAGTGAACATGAGGGGACGTCCTAGGATGAGGTGGATGGATGGGGTGAAGGGGGCTTTGGGGAAGAGGGGAATGTCTGTTGAGGAAGGAAGGGAGAGGACGGAAGACAGAGGTGAGTGGAGAATGGTTGTATATGGATGATGTTGTGACTGCATGAGGAGAAATGGGCGGGGGGTGGGGTAGTATGTGTGAGTAAATTTTGACGCAGCCCGAAGGGATTTCTCCCCGTCCTCTCCTTATATGCAAAGGGGGACGGAGAGGGGGGGTCGCCGATTAAATGAAGCGGCCTTGCTGTGGATGTACTGTGTCTTGCGACACTGCTTCTGACCCAGGGCGGTGGGCGGGGTGCAGGGATGACCCGTCATCCAGGAGGTGCTCAGATGAGAGGAAGGGTGGGAGGGGTGTGGAGTGTATTTGGGGATGAAATGGGTGGGAGTGTTTTTATGCCTTTCCCTTTTTGGCTACCTCCCTTGGAAGGGGGAAAAAGCCTTGGTATATGTATGTATGTATGTATGTGTATGTATGTACGCATATATGTACTGTACGTATGTATGTATGTATGTGCTTAAAAGTGGCAGTTTGCCGACAAGATAGACGAGATAAACACCATATGAGGACGGAGCCTTTATTTGTACGACTTTTCGCTTATTACAGCTTTTTCAAGTACAAGTTGAGATTTTTTTTTTTTTTTTTTTTTCTATTTAGTCCCTGCGGAGCTAGCCGATTTCAGGACTGTCTTTAATTGCTTCTATGGCCGTAATATCTTATTTATTTATTAATTCAATTTTATATTTATTTATTTACCGGAGTGCGGAATTTTGTTATATTTGACCCGGCTGGAGGGGGTCATAGTAGGCCTCCCACGGGGGAAGAGCAGATTAGGCTGGCAGCAGCCAGGATTATTTGAGATTTTCCGGCGTCTGATGTGCTGTTTGCCCTCAATTGGTCTAGGGCGGTGGAGGGATCTCCGAAGAGATTTCTTAAAACTTTAAAATGGTCCCTGAACTGTCTGCAAACGAAAAGGCAGTGATTGAAAGAGACCTGTTCACTGCCACAGGTACAGAGAAGATTTAGAAATTTGGTTCGCCAATGATTTACCCTTATTCTGGATATCATGGCTAACATATAAGGGGGTACAGAGGGGAAGGTCGGGGTTTTTCCTCCGTGACAGGTTGTTGTCGGCCATCCCCGAGCGATGGCAGTGGCGGTGAAGTCTGCCTTCCAGGTCTCCCAGATGGCTCTGTTGATCTTGTGCAGGGCGTCGCTGACCGTGAATTTGATGGAAATCATGTCCTCTTCAGGCGCCAGGGCGCCCTTCTTGGCTGCCCCATCCGCCTTTTCATTACCGTGCAACCCCACATGTGAGGGAACCCATTGATATCTTATCTGAATATCTTTGTTGGAGGCCTCAGCAGTGAGGTGCAGTATTTCTTGCAAAATGTCTGGTTGCGAGTCGCATTGACAGCTCTGAAGTGCCTTAAGGCTGGCTCTTGAATCTGAGAGCACGGTGATGCAAGCTGGCGGATGGGGAAGAGCGAGAACTATTTTAATGGCTTCCCGAATGGCGATTAATTCGGCCGAGAAGATGGAGGTGGGGGGAAGCTTCACGGAGATGGACTCTTGTGTGTTTTCCAAGAATATCCCTGCGCCTGTGTAGCCATCCTCAAGCACAGAGCCATCTGTGTAGACAAGGAAGTCCTCCTTGTACTCCGTCCTTATCATCTCCCTCACATGTGCTAGGAGAAGATGCGGACCGTCTTGGCATCTCAATCCCGGAATTTCTGAGACAACTGTTGGTGGTTTGAGTACCCAGGGGTGAAAGAGATCCACCTGACACTGGGTAACAAGTTGTCTCGCATCGGGAGGAAGCCCGGCTTTTATGCAGAGGTCCTTGACGGAGCCAGGCAGACCTTGAATGTGCGTCGTCTGTGAGGCCGGCAACCAATCCTCCCGGAGTTCCTCATCCGTAGAATTTGCAACTTTTAAGTTGAGATACAAATGCTTGAGATTAAATAAGGGGAAAGGAGGGAACGGGGAGAGAAAAGGGGGGGGGGAAGGAAGAGGAGGAGGAGGAGGAGGAGAAGGGGGGGGGGATTGGACACTGGGAAAGGATGAGAATGCTGGCCCAAACGTCCGTGGGCGAAATGTCCAAAAAGGGTGGTTTAAATATTTAATATTTTGCTGGCCATGGGTATTAGGGGAATAATGTGAGGAGATATGTTAAACATGCCCCTGTTTTGTTCAATAGTGTTCGTTCCTTGAATGATTGCTGCTTCTAAACACTTCCTACGGATTTTGTCTGGTTCCCGTATCAGCAGCTCTGCATTCTTCCAGTCCATAAGATGGTTTTCCTTGTTTCTATGTGTCACACATGCATTGGTGGTGACATCATGCCTGACGTCGTAACGGTGTTCACGTATTCGTGTATTCAGGTAGCGTGACGTTTCTCCGATGTAAACTTTATCACATCCTGAACACGGAATACGATAAACACCGGCTTTGGTGCCCGGTGTCTGGTTGTTGTGTGTTTCCGTCTTCGTGATGTCTTTTATTGTTCTGCTTGTCTGGCACACTATTTCCAAGTTGGTGGTTCTTAAAAGACGTGTCAGGTTGGTGGCAACGTCGCCGGTTGGCAACACGAGACGTCTTGTTGTGCTGTCCTGCTGCCTACGGCTTTCCCGAATCTTAGCGGCCTGCTGTCTGCAATTATCTAAAAGAAATTCTGGAAATATTAGTGTTAAAAAGGTCTCTTTAATAAACCTGCACTCTTCTTCTAAGTATTTTGCACTACATATCCTAAATGCCCTAAGGAAAAAACCTATTACTACTCCTCTCTTGGTCCTTATATCATGGTGGGAGTAGAAATGAATTAAATCATTTTTGTTGGTGGGCTTTCTATACACTTTGAATTCGAGTTGGTTACCGTACTTAAAGATGTGTGTGTCCAGGAAAGGAAGAGAATCGTGGATTTCTTCCTCTAGGGAAAACTGAATGGTGGGCTCCACTTCGTTTAAGGCCGTCTGCAAGCGCTGTAGACGAGTAAGATATCGTCCACATATCGCAGCCAGGAATTTCTAGAAACAGGACCCTTTGCCAACATCGTTCCCGAGCATGTAACCTGGCTGCGATATGTGGACGATATCTTACTCGTCACACCCAGGCGTTTCAATCTACAGCGCTTGCAGACGGCCTTAAACGAAGTGGAGCCCACCATTCAGTTTACATCGGAGAAACGTCACGCGACCTGAATACACGAATACGTGAACACCGTTACGACGTCAGGCATGATGTCACCACCAATGCATGTGTGACACATAGAAACAAGGAAAACCATCTTATGGACTGGAAGAATGCAGAGCTGCTGATACGGGAACCAGACAAAATCCGTAGGAAGTGTTTAGAAGCAGCAATCATTCAAGGAACGAACACTATTGAACAAAACAGGGGCATGTTTAACATATCTCCTCACATTATTCCCCTAATACCCATGGCCAGCAAAATATTAAATATTTAAACCACCCTTTTTGGACATTTCGCCCACGGACGTTTGGGCCAGCATTCTCATCCTTTCCCAGTGTCCAATCCCCCCCCCTTCTCCTCCTCTTCCCCCCTTTTTCTCTCCCCGTTCCCTCCTTTCCCCTTATTTATTCTCAAGCATTTGTATCTCAACTTGTACTTGAAAAAGCTGTAATAAGCGAAACGTCGTACAAATAAAGGCTTCGTCCTCATATGGTGTTTATCTCGTCTATGTATGTATGTACTTACGTATGTATGTACGCATGTATATATATATGTATGTGTGTATGTATGTATGCATGCATACACAGAGTTTGTGTTCCGTTTGAACTTTGCTTTTACCACTTCGTCAAATGGGTCTTCTTCCGTTGCATATATTCACTTGACGTCCTACAAGATCAACTCTAAAAGGTTAACGGAGATGCAGGTAAAGAAATTTAATACATAGATAAGATATATGGTCTGTTTAATCCTTTCACAACAAAGGAGTGACACAAACCCTACATTGATCTCGATTAACCCTTTCGCTATGTTTAACTAGTTTAGTTTTTTTTTTATTTTAGTTAACTTCCCTAAACGAGTTTAGTTAGTTGAGGAAGTCTCCTTTTGCTGGCTTATGCTAATCCTGTTTTTCTTTTATTTGTTAATTTTTTATTATATTATTTATTTAATCATATTAATTATCTATTCATATATTTTATTTTTGTTTCCATATTTAATTTTGTTGCGCAGAGGAACAGGCAGATCCCCGACCTGAAGCTTTTTCTGACTTTTGAATCAAATTCTTTATTTATTCATTATTATCATTCTCATTATTATAAAAAATTATCATTATTTTTATCATTATTATATTTCTACTAATGTTATTACTATTACTATTATTATTATTATCATTATCATTACTATCATTGTTACTATTATTATCATTATTATTATAAATATCGTTATCATTATCATTATTACTATTATCATCATCATTATTAGTAGAAGTAGTATTGTTATTATTATTGTCATTATTATTATTGTTATTATTATTATTACTATTATTATTATAATTATTATAAGTAATATCATTATCATTCCTATTACTACTGCAATATCTATTATCATTAAAATTTTTATATCTTATCTATTCATTTTATTTTACTTCATATTCATATTTGTTCATTATTTTTTCATATTTATTTATTTTTTCTATTTATTTAAGACAACAGCAAGGTCCATATTTCTGAAATGGATGAGGTTGAGGATAGAATGTTTGTGGGAAGAGAGATCAACATGTTTTGTGTTATATTCTTTTACAGAGGTGTTGAAGCTCTGCATCAAAGAGAATATAGA
>NC_134796.1:57269819-57272319 GCF_046742065.1 Oratosquilla oratoria
GTTGCTACAGCGGTCCGAGTTCGAATCCCGCCCAGTCCTGAAATAATTTCAGTATCACTGCTCTGCGAGTCGTTACTCCAACTCTCGTGGATGGGGAGTTCGGGATGTGTGTGTGTGTGTGTAAGGTCACAGCATTACCCATAGATCGATCATATATGAGCTCTGAGCTCTCATCCATGAGAGTAATAGCTGTCGATCACGAGTCCAACACGTGATCCAAGAGCATGGTGAATCTCTCACACACACACACACATACATACACACACACATACACACACAAACATACATACACACACACACACACACACACACACACACACACACACACTTCCTCTCACCCAGCCGCGCATCAAAAAACAACAACGAAAATGTAAATAAAAAAATACTTGTAAACAAAAAATGCGTGCGATGCAAGAACAGATGAATGGCTACAGCTAGCAGTGTATAAACTATGTACAATAAATAAAAATGATATACAGTCTTCCATGATGAACCGGACTTCGACGTCAAAGAGAAAATATATGATTGAAAGATAGACGAGAAGTTGCCATCTATGTTACTCAATCACTCACAGACAATGCAACTTCTGAACACTGTCATGTGAAGTATAAATTCTATTTAGGCTAAAACAAAGCGTTTTTATTCATCTGAAGAGATCTGTTTGACTCAGTCTGATTATTACCTGAATACAGGCTGTCCTTAAAAAATAAAAAATAAATAAATAAATAAATCGGAAAAGTACCCATATACGAGTATGTACTCATAAAGCGAGTACATATTTGAAACACCAAAAATATACTCACTATGTATGAGTACATTTATTATTTTTTCCGTACTGTACACACTGGAAGCAAGAACATGTCATTTTTTTTTTTTTTTTTTTTTTTTTTTAACATCCCTGACAATCCACCGGTAGTACCCAATACAACATCTGCTAAGGTCATCAAAGGTTTAAGACTGAAATATATATTTGTCTGCTATCTGAGTTCGCGGATGTATGCAATTGGATCCGAGCTTGTTTGCTTGTGTGTGTATATACACATATGCTTGCCCTTTCCACGTGTGGGCGTATACATGCATGCGAATGTGTGTGTGTGTGTGTGTGTGTGTGTGTGTGTGTGTGTGTGTGTGTGTGTGTGTGTGTGTGTGTGTGTGTGTGTGTGTGTGTGTGTGTGTGTGTGTGTGTGTGTGTGTGTGTGTGTGTGTGTGTGTGTGTGTGTGTGTGTGTGTGTGTGTGTGTGTGTGTGTGTATGTGTGTTCGTATAAAGTACACGAAAACCTTTTTAAATCTGTCATAACAAATCGGAAAGCGGTGGAGGATGAGAATGAAAGTGAGAGTGATAAAGAGAGTAAGAGTGAGAGAGAGGGAGAGAGAGAGAGGGAGAGAGAGAGTGGAGGAGAGAAGTGGAGAGGGGAGAATGAAGGGAGAGAGTGACGAGAGGAAGTGGATATAGGAGAGAACAAAGAGAGAATAGATAGAGGCGAGAAGAGAAGAGAGGAGAAGAGAAGAGAAAAGAAGAGAGGAGAAGGGAAGAAAATGATAGAGAAGGGAGTGAAGAGAATAGAGAAAAGAGAAGAGAAATAAAACAAAACAAAAAGAGAAAGAGAAAGAGAAGGGACAAACAAGAGAGAAGATATATATATATATATATATATATATACATATATATATACATATATATATACATATATATATATATATATATATATATACATATACATATATATATACATATATATATATATATATATATAGAGAGAGAGAGAGAGAGAGAGAGAGAGAGCGAGAGAGAGAGAGAGAGGGAGAAAGAGAGAGAAAGGGAAGATATGTATATGTGTATATATATATATATTTATATATATTATATATATATATATATATACATATCTCTCATTTTCTCCATCTCTCTCTCTCTCTCTCTATATATATATATATATATATATATATATATATATATATATATATATATATAGAGAGAGAGAGAGAGAGAGAGAGAGGAGAGAGAAAGAGATGGAGGGAAATATATATATATATATATATATATATATATATATATATATATATATATATATATACATATATATATATGTCTATATATAAATATATATATATATATATATATATATATATATATATATATATATATATATATATAACGTAGAAACCACTGTTGGAGTAGAAAAGACTGGAAACGGGGAATCTATATATTTCGATTGCAAACTGCAATCCTCTTCAGTTTGCAGTTTGCAGTTTGCAATCGAAATATATAGATTCCCCGTTTCCAGTCTTTTCTACTCCAACAGTGGTTTCTACGTTATTGACAAATGTGTGATTACATTTTTCACCTGTAATATATATATATATATATATATATATTGTCAGTGTATTTAGGCAGGAGTTTTTCTCTAATGCATGTTTCATTAAAAGTGATGGCTAGTTGTGCATTAATAATTTTCTTAATGGTATTTTCCATATACCTTATTAAGGATTTGTTTTCCT
>NC_134796.1:57277319-57306069 GCF_046742065.1 Oratosquilla oratoria
GTCGTATCGTGTATTGTATACACGAACTCGCCTTAATATTCCTGCTCGCATATTGGACCTAATCTAAGCTCGAGCTAACGAGTCATGGCAAAGATGGCCCTGGACCGTAGTTTTATTATGAATTGGGAATTCTTTTTCTTGGGCACAACAATGGAGGAAGGACGTCAGCTCACCTGGATTGGGACCGAGGTCATCCAGAGGCACCTGAAGAACGGCCGTCGTCACGGCGAAGGAACATTTGCCAAAGTTTACCTCGTTCCAGCGGGGGACAGGAGAGTGGTCGCAAAGGTCTACAAGAAGAGAAGGTTTCTGCCCGCCATGGTTAAAGAGGCCGAGGCTCTGGCAGCGTTGTCAGGAGTTCCTCGTGTCCCGACCCTTTTCGGCGTAGGCAGAAACCCGGTCACTCTCATCACCAGCTGCGGGGGACGCTCTCTGTACAAACTGATTCAACGAGGACAGCTCTCAAAATACCAAGCTGTCGACCTCGTTTTCCAAGTCACAGAGAGCGTTCGCCTTATTCACCATCGCGGCTGGACGCATAACGATATTAAACAAGATAATATCGTCGTCGAGAGGAACTGCAACCTTTGGAACGCGACTCTCATCGACTTCGGAAGCGCCGTTCGCATCGGCAAGGCCGTTTACAGAAAGAACAGAACCGGTCACATCACTTTTCCTCACATTGCTCCCGAGCTTTTCAAGGGGCGAGGAACTTCTTCTGCAAGTGATGTCTACTCGATCGGATATCTGTTGGCCTCTCTTATCGCCCACGAAGATCGAAATAAGGATATTTCTCTTCTTATCGCAAGGGCAATGACTTACAATCCCGAAGATCGAATGTCAGTTGATGATCTTGTCCAAAAACTTCGAGATGTTCGATTCAACATCCTCTTGGACATCGTCACTGAACAGCTTTCTTCACTCAAAATTTGAGTTTTTTTACTATCAAAATCGTTATGAAAATCATCTTTGGAGTAACTTGAATTATTCACTCTGGACCATTGGAATTGATACAAAAAAAAGAAAAGAAAAACTTTTATAAGCTTGGACGTATAAAAGCTTTATATGCATTGAAATGAAGGAATTTGAATTTTCTATAAAAAGCAACTTTATCAAGATTGGACCATATAAGATCGACTAAAACCACTCCCTGTCCAAAACCCGTCAACGATCGAGTAAAGCTATTTTAGCAAAAAATAGAATTAGAAATTAAATAAACTTAAATTCGATTAGATTATATCAAGTTTAAATTAAACTAAACTGGATTATACTAAGAGTGATTAAAGTGAAATAAAGTAAAATGGAAAACAGGAAAAAAATAAAGAAAATTGTAAGAATATATTTCATATTATGATGTCCACACATCTAAACTTAAAAAGGCTTTTACGCTTTGTTTATTAAAGATTTAACTTCAAATATCAACCCTTTGGGGGTTTCCCTCAGCTGAATAAAATCACCTGGCGACAACTGGAATAATCGACCAAACTCACGAAAATCAGAAGAAATTCTTCTATTTAAATATTTCGTTATATGTAGCAAAATAACTTAAACACATTTCACATTCTCAATAAGTAGTTTTAATTTGTTCGTGTGTGTGTGTGTGTGCGTGTGTGTGTGTGTGTGTGTGTGTGTGTGTGTGTGTGTGTGTGTTTGTGTGTGTGAGTGATTCATCATGCTCTTGGATTACGTGTTGGACTCGTGATCGACAGCTAATTCCCTCTCAGAAGAGAGCTCATATGACCGATCTATGAGTAATGCAGTGAGTTTACACGCACACACACACACACACACATACACAGCTCCCCGCCCACGAGAGTTGGAGTAACAACTCGCGGCCCAGCGATAACGAAATTATTTCAGCCCTGGGCGGGATTCGAACTCAGACCGCCGTTGTAGCGGCCGCGATCGCTACCACTGCGCCATCGAGTCGTGTGTGTATGTGTATATGAGTGTGCATTTATCTAGCTGTAGCATACAAAATAAAGGCTAAGCTGTGTGTGTGTGTGTGTGTGTGTGTGTGTGTGTGTGTGTGTGTGTGTGTGTGTGTGTGTGTGTGTGTGTGTGTGTGTGTGTGAGTGTGTGCGCCCGCACGTGCGTATGCATATATGTATCTGAACACTGTCACACTTGCTTGAGCGCTCTGGAGTATGAGCAAATATACTTAACCAAGACGTGCTTACATTAATACCCTTGGTATTGTTGGTGGAGATTAACTTTCTAAATGTGTTTGATTTATCACTGGCGGAAGTGTTTACACTGATTTGAGCTTTAAACCATTTGAGGGCTTCATATTACACACGTGTTGAAAGAGGAAACATTAATAACATCCAAGGACTATGTCATAAGTATATTAAAAGTGAAAACGTTGAAGACATTGTGTGTGACTTTATACACAGTGACGCTGCTATCTCCCTCTCTCTCCCTCTCTCCTCTCAATATTCTGAAGAACAAATCTTTTGCTTACAAGTTCCCAACATAAGATAGGGAAAGAGACTCCTGTGGTTAAGCAAGAATGTTAATTAGTTTCTACTGCCTTGTCGCTATATATATATCAAAAGGGTATGGAGGAGATACAACAACACAACAAAAATAATATTCCGTATAGATTAAGCGCTGTGTTCAATCTTTCTCAATAATCTAGCACACATACACATACACACACATACAAACACATATACATACGGACACACACATACACGAACAAACACACAGACATACACAAACACACACACACACGCGCGCGCACGACTCGTGCCGCAGTTGGTAGAGTCCCCGGCTAACACTACGGCGGTCCAGGTTCGAATCCCACCCACAGCTGAAATAATTTCAGTATCACTGCGCTGCGGGTTGTTACTCCAACTCTCGTGGGCGGGGAGTTGGGGGCGTGTGCGTGTAAGGTCACAGCATTACATATACATTAGATCGGTCATATATGAACTCTGAGCTCTCTTCCGGGAGGGAAATAACTGTCGATCACGAGTCCAACACGTGATCCAAGAACATGGTGAATCATACACATACAAACACACATATATATGGACACACACGAACAAACACACGGACACACACAAAGCACGCATACACACACACAAACACACACACACACATTCCCCCTACTTATTTTCTTTTGATTAGTCTTCCTTATCTCCTTGTTTTTCTTTCTCTTTCTTCTCCTATTTTTCAATTTTTAACAAACATTCCCGTTTCTCTTATTTTTCTCCATTTTTCTTTCTTTCTTCTTCTCTTTGTTTCTTTGCTGCAAATTTATTTTCTTCGTATTTCTGCACCACTTTCTGCGGCTTACAAAGAGTTTATTCTGAAACGTCTTCGTTGCCTTGACTTCACGTCTTCTTACTCTCTTCTAAGGCCTTCTCTTCTTACTCTCTTCTAGGTCATTCTCTTTTTTCTCTCTTCTAAGTCTTTCTCTTCTCACTCTCTTCTGAGTTCTTCTCTTCTTACTCTCTTTTAAGTCATTCTCTTCTTAGTTCTTTTCTTCTTACTCTCTTTTAAGTCCTTCTCTTTTTACTCTCTTCTAAGTCCTTCACTTCTTACTCTCTTCTAAGTCCTTCTCTTCTTACTCTCTTCTAAGTCCTTCACTTCTTCCTCTCTTTTAAGTCCTTCTCTTCTTACTCTCTTCTAAGTCCTTCTCTTCTTACTCTCTTCTAAGTCCTTCTCTTCTTTCTCTCTTCTAAGTCTTTCTCTTCTTACTCTCTTCTAAGTTCTTCTCTTCTTACTCTCTTCTAAGTCATTCTCTTCTTTCTCTCTTCTAAGTCTTTCTCTTCTTACTTTCTTCTAAGTCCTTTTCTTCTTACTCTCTTCTAAATCATTCTCTTCTTACTCTTTTCTAAGTTCTTCTCTTCTTTCTCTCTTCTAAGTCCTTCTCTTCTTCCTCTTCTTCTTCTTCCTTAATCTTCTAACTCTTTTGTAAGTTCTTCTCTTCTTACTCTCTTCTAATCCCTTCTCTTCTTCCTCTCTTCTAAGTCCTTCTCCTCTTGAGACTACTGTTTTCCATCTTTTCTTTCATTTTGCTCTCTTTCGTCCTTCTCCTCTCTTATCCTATTCTCCTTCCTCTTTTTTATGCCCATTCTTCTAATTCTCTTTTCTCTCTTATCTCTCTTCCCCTTGTTTTCCTTCCTTTTTGTCCCTCTCTTTTCTTCTTCGTTTTTTTTTCTTTTTCTCCTATTCCTCCGACTCTTTTTCTCTTGTTTCTCCTCTTTTTTCCTTCTCCCTCTCATCTCCATCTTCCCACGCATTCTGCTCTCTTTCTCCTTCTTCTTTTTTCACCAACTCCTGTTCTATTTCTTTTGCAGTTTCTTCCTCCTCCTCCTCCTCCTCTTCCCTTCTTCCTTCCTCAGGTTGATCCTCTTCCTTCTCCTCCTCCACATACTTTTCTTCCTCCTCTTCCTCCTATTCCTCTTCCTCGTACTCCTCCTCCTCCCTTCTTCCTTCCTCCGGTTGATCCTCTTCCTTCTCCTCCTCCACATACTTTTCTTCATCCTCTTCTTCCTACTCCTCTTCCTCGTACTCCTCCTCCTCCTCCTCCCCCCTTCTTCCTTCCTCCGGTTGATCCTCTTCCTTCTCCTCCTAAACATACTTTTCTTCCTCCTCCTCCTCCTCTTCCCTTCTTCCTTCCTCCGGTTGGTCCACTTCCTTCTCCTCCTCCACTTACTTTTCTTCATCGTTTCACTCCTGCTCTTCTTCCTCGTTCTCCTCCTCCTCCTCTCCCCTTCTTCCTTCCTCCGCTTGATCCTCTTCCTTCTCCTCCTCCACATACTTTTCTTCATCCTACTCCTCCTTTTTCTCCTCCTCCTCCTCCTCCTCCCTTCTTCCGGTTGGTCCACTTTCTTCTCCTCCACCTACTTTTCTTCCTCCTCTTCCTCCTCCAGTTCACCCTTACTCAATTTGTTCAACATTCTTTTGTCCTTTATTTTTTGTTAATATTCGCCTTTCTCCTTCGTTCCACAAGATGTATTTTTTTCTTTCTTTAGTTTTTTTTTAATATTCTCTCTCTTAGGCCAAAATGTGTGTCGCAGAGTTCCATGTATTTCTATAGTTTCTTTTCGTTTTATATGTACTTTTTCTGTACACTTAAAGGTTTATATTGTTATAACTGGATTTTTTCTTGTTCCAGCAATTTCTTGGTGTTTTTGTATGTATGCATATATATATATATTATATATATATATATATTTATATATATATATATATTTATATATATATATACATATATATTTATATATATATATACATATATATATATATATATATGTATATATATATGTGTATATATATATATATGTATATATATATATATATATATATATATATATCGGGTAGGTCACACTTTTTTTTTTTACAATTTGTGCTCTTTTATTATCAAAATTTCCTTTATTTCTTAGTGTTCATCAGAACATTTTTCCTTCTTCCACATTCAGTAACACAGTTATGCCTCCCATCTATCTTATTTTTTCTCCTCTTATTCCTCCTCTTTTTCTTCGTCCTCTTTGCCTCTTCTTTCTCCGCTTTCTCATCTTCATCCTCTCCTCCTCCTCTTCTTCATCTTTATCCCCTCTTCCTCCTCTTCTTCATCTTTATCCCCTCCTCTTCCTCTTCCTCTTCCTCTGGAGGAGTCATCGTTAGTGTACTGGTCTTGCATTCTCTTAGACATGGGTTCGAATCCCGCACTTCTCACTGGGCAAAATTGACGGCTTCGGCCGCAGTTATGCGCCTCCTGGCGTAAACTCTTCACCTTCTCCTCTTCCTCCTTCTTTTCTTCAAATACCTCCTCTAACCCTTCCCCTCCTTCACTTCCTATTCCTTTTCCATACTCCTCTTCCTCTTCCTCTGATATCTCTTTTAACCTTCTCCCCTCAATCACCTCCTCCCCCTTTTCTTCCTCTTCCTCTTCCCTTTCCATTCTCCTCTTTATCTTCTTCCTCCTCTTCCTCTGATATCTCCTTCAACCCTCTCCCCTCTTTCACCTCCTCCCCCTTTCTTCTTCTTCCTCCTCTTCTTCTTCCCTCTCTTCCTCCGATATCTCTTGTAATCCTCCTCCGCCTTTTCTTCCTCTTCCTCCTTTTCCTCTTCCTAACCCTTCCTCTTCCTACACCTCCTCATTCTTTTGTATCCTCCTCATTTTCCTTCGTTTCCTCCTCATTCTCCTCTTCCCCTTCCGTCTCTTCCTTTTCCATGCTCCCCCTTTTTTTCTTCCTCCTCCTCTTCCTCTTCTCTCTCTTCCTCTAGCCCTCCCTCACCTTCACATCCTCTTCCTTTTCCATCCTTTTTTATTCCTCCTCTTCCTTCTCTTCCTCTGATATATCCTGTAACACTTCCACCTCCTTAACTTCCACTTCCTTTTCCCTGCTCCTCATTTTCTTCTTCCTCCTCCTCTTCCTCTTCCCTCCCTTCCTCCAATATCTCTTCTAACTCTCCCCTTACTTCCACTCCTCTTCCTCTTGTACCCTCCTCCTCTTCCTTCCTCCTTTTTCTTCGCATCGCCTTCCAATACCTCCAATATCTCCTATTTCACTACCCCCTCTTCCCCTCCTCCTCCTCATTCCCCTCCTCCTCCTCCTCCTCCTCCACCTTCTCCTCTTACTCTTCTATCTGATTCTATAGTGTATCCTTTTCTTTATCCTACATCTTTTCCTCGTCCACGACCTTATTCTCCTTCTCCTGTTCTCCCTCCTTCTTTTCCTTCTCTTTCTCTCTCTCCTACTTCTCCTCAATACTTTCTCCTCTTCCTCCTCCTCCTTCTCCTCCTCCTACGCCTCCTTCTTCTCCTCCTCCTCCTTCTCCTCCTTCTCCCTGCAGCTCCTACTCCTACCTCTTTTTCTTTAACTCCTTCCCATCCTTACTCTAATTCTATTCCTCCTTCTTCTCTTCCCTCCTTCTCTTCCCTCCTTCTTCTCTTCCCTCCTTTCTCCCATGTCTCTATTTTCTTTTATCTTTTTTCCCACTCTCTCCACGTTCCTCCTCGCCTTTCCAACCGCATCCCAATATTCAATTTGGCTCGTTCATTTCCTAGTCAGGTTCCAGGCAATTGAAAAGTTTTGATAAATGTCGAGTCCTTTTGCAAAACCTTCCTTGTCACCGTTGATTATACCCTCTGTTCTTCGTCATGTGTGTTTACTTTTCGGTCAAGGGAAGTTGGTTACTTTATATATGTCTACGATCATTCCGTAGGTGATGGATTAAGCGTAAGAAAAAAAAAAGCACAATAAAAAGAGAAGAAGAGGAGGAGGAGGAGGAGGAGAAATGGACACGAAATATAGAGATAGAAATGAAAAAGGAGGTATATGTGTAGAAAGAATGATGACAGGAAAAAGGAATGGAACAAGAGAAAAGAAAAAGAAATGGAGAAAAAAAATCTATTTGTAAGGAACTGCAAGAAGAGTGGAATAAGCAAAACCCAATATTGGTGAACAGCGAAAAAGAGAAGGAGACGAGAAAAAGACGAGAAAAAATGTCATAAAAATGCTATAAAATCGTAAGGAACACAGGTCCGAATGATGAATATATATATATGTATATATATATATATATATATATATATATATATATATATATATATATAAATACATATGTTTATATTGATATATATATATAGATATGTGTATACATATGTATATTGGTGAAGCGTGGCAGGAGATTCTCTCTGATGCATATTTTGTTAAAAACGACAGCAAAAGATTTTTTTTCTTTTGCTGTCGTTTTTAACAGAATATATGTATATGTATATGTATATATATATATATATATATATATATATATATATATATATATATATATACATATATATAAGAAGACCAGTCACCCACAAGAACATTTATGAGGATTTATGGGAAAATGTATCTCTTCACTTGCAAACACCAATTCCTAAAGTTTGAGTAGGAAACAACTAGACAACGTTTGATAAAAAAATGTATATATAATAATTTTTGGTTAAGATTAGTCATACCCACGGTTTTGACTAAATATGGCGCTCGGGATTAGGTTAGATATTATCACTAATAAGGTTATGATATAATACCCCGCTCAACAAAATCTAGACATCAGAGAGAGAGAGAGAGAGATTAGATAAAACAACTAGTAATTCTAGGATTGGTTAAGATTATCTATATCTACTGGTTTGACTAGATATGACCTACGGGGTTAAGTTAGATAACACTGACAAAGTTGCGATCTAATACTATGTCTAACAGAATCTTAGACACTAGAGAAAATAAATGTCATCCCATTTAACACACTTCTTTTGAAATGATGATTACTCGCAAAGACGATGGACTACATCCAGGAAGTCTGCCATGTACAGCTCAAAATACTATCAAAAGTTTTTTTTTTCTTTATCAACTAGCGTCAATAAATTCCAATTGGAACAATTACTACAGATATTCTGATGGAGACTCGTTGATAAACGGATTTCCAGTTCCTCCCAAATAAATTTTCACTAAATATGAAATGGTTCCATTAATTAGATCAACCCGTTTGATTATTTACTACATTGTCTAATTCTAGAAATATTCCTAAGACTTAATATTCATGAAGAGTCATATTATCTACAAGTACTTATATCTTTACAATTCATAGAATGATAATTAATGTATCGCCGGTGATGCTAGAAGGAAAATTCCATCTAAAAACAAACAAACAAGCAAACAAACACAAAAACAAATAGAAAGGTAAGTGCAAACTACTTTCCACATTGTGAATCCTATGACGTAAAAGAAAATAAATAAATAAATAAAGAAAATATAAAAAATAAAGAAAAAATCAGCCGAGCAAACACACACACACACATACACACACACATAAACACACACGCGCGCGCACAAACCCGCAGACACACAAAAACATACACACACAAGCACACACACACATACACACACACACACACACTCGGTAGCTCGGTGGCTCGGTTGGTAGAATCCCAGACTGTCACTACGGCGGTCCGGGTTCGAATCCTGCCCAGGGCTGAAAATAATTTCAGTACCGCTGCGCTTCGAGTCGTTACTCCAATTATCGTGGACGAGGAATTGGGTGTGTGTGTGAGTGTAAGGTCATAGCATTACCCATAGATCGGTCATACTAGCTCTGAGCTCTCTTCCTAGAGGGAAATAGCTGTCGATCACGAGTCCAACACGTGATTCAAAGACCAAGGTGAATCACATACACACACACACACACAAACACACAATAAACACCTGATTGAAAAAAATTCGGTTTATTTACTAAACATTAAGGCACTCTGTGGCTCCAAACTAATTCTAGATAGAACACGTCATTAGAATAACCCAAACACCAAGATCCAAAGGTAATTGGTATTACCCATGTGTACTGTTACTTTATATGTATTTGTGCGCAGCAGAGACGAGCGTGTGTATGAGCTAGTGTACATGTCTGTGCGCGTGTGAACATTTGCCTAACTTTAATATACAGGAAATAAGCAATGCTCGTGGAGCTCCGTATTTTATTCTTCAATTATCATAGTTATCATACTTTTGTGTGTGTGTGTGTGTGTGTGTGTGTGTGTGTGTGTGTGTGTGTGTGTGTGTGTGTGTGTGTGTGTGTGTGTGTGTGTGTGTGTGTGTGTGTGTGTGTGTGTGTGTGTGTGTGTGTGTGTGTGTGTGTGTGTGTATTTACCTACAGTAGTTGTATTTTACGGGACGGGAGCTATGCTCGTTACGACCCGTTTTCGTATCTCTCCACATCCAGTTTATTCTTGAACTCGCGTATAGTGCACGTGCGTGTATGTCTTACGTGTGCGTGTAAGTATAAAGAGGATTTATATAGAAGCAAAATTTAGAACTACGAAAAGATAAGGCAACGAAGATGTCCTAGTATGTGACAGAAGTAGAGGAAATCTGAAGAAACTGAAAAAAGAAGAAAAAAAAAAAGAGCTTGAAGAACTCTCGCAACACCGTGGAAGAACAAAGCAAGCGCACACACACACACACACACACACACACACACACACACACACACACACACACACACACACACAAAGAGAGTGAGAGTGGGCTACGAAAGGAATGTGCATTAGGAAATTGTAGTTTTACCTGGTAGGGACTCTTCCTTGGTATTCCATATCGCTTCGGGGCCTGTCATTATCTCGCTCGTAATCTGCGTGTTTTCACCTTTCCCCGGCAGCAGGTCAGAGCAGTTCGCCGAGGGATGGTGCTATCATACTAATTCGAAAAAAATTACGATTTAATTACTTCAATTAGTTATTAAGGATGGTCCAGGGAGCCAAAAAGTCTGTAACGGCGCCTGGCGGTGTGTTTGTGCATATGAGGTGCATGTTTGTCTGTGTATGGATTACAGTGTGTGTATGCATGAAAATATATTCCTGTTTATTAAAGTATATATTGATATGCACTTAAAAAACACCTACATACTGTATATTGATGCATATAATGTTTATACGTACATAGACACACATAAGTATACTCACATACACACAGGGCACTACAACTCTGGTTGGCAAGAAAGTATGTGTGTGTGTGTGTGTGTGTGTGTGTGTGTGTGTGTGTGTGTGCGCGTATGTGTGTATGTGTGTGTGCGTGTGTGGGTGTTTGTGTGTGTGTGTGTATGTGTGTGTGTGTGTGCGTATGTGTGTGTGTGTGTGTGTGTGTGTGTGTGTGTGTGTGTGTGTGTGTGTGTGCGTGTGTGTGTTATTCACCATGGTCTTTGGAACACGTGTTGGACTCGTGATCGACAGCTCTTTCCCTCCCGGATGAGAGCTTAGAGTTCGTATATGACCGATGTATGGGCAATGCTGTGACCTTACACGCACACACTCCCAACTCCCCGTCCACGAGAGTTGGAGTAACAACCCGCAGTGCATCGATACTGAAATTATTTCACCTCTGGGCGAGATTCGAACCCAGACCTCCGTAGTGGCAGCCGGGAACCCTACCAACTGCGCCACGAGTTGTGTGTGTGTGTGTGTGTGTGTGTGTGTGTGTGTGTGTGTGTGTGTGTGTGTGTGTGTGTGTGTGATTCACCTTGGTCTTTGGATCACATGTTGGACTCGTGATCGACAGCTATTTCCCTCCCGAAAGAGAGCCCAGAGCTCGTATGACCGATCTATGGGTAATGCTATGATCTTACACGCACACACACACCCAACTCCCCGCCCACGAGAGTTGAAGTAACGACTCGAAGCGCAGCGATACTGAAATAATTTCAGCCCTGGGCAGGATTCGAACCAGATACCGCCAGCACCGCCGTACTGACAGTCTGACACTCTATCAACCGCGCCACCGAGTCGTGTATGTGTGTGTGTGTGTGTGTGTGTGTGTGTGTGTGTGTGTGTGTGTGTGTGTGTGTGTGTGTGTGTGTGTGAAGGATCACAGCATTACTCATATATAGGGTCATATATGGGCTCTGAACTCTCATTTGGGAGGACCATACCGTCGATTACGAGTCCAACATGTTGATCGAGACCGTGATGAATCACACACACACACACACACACACACACACACACACACACACACACACACACACACACCCACACCCACACACACACACACACACACTTACACCCACATACACACCCACACACACTTTTCTTATTCTTTTGCTCTTTGTCCCCCTACAAAGCCTTTCTTGCAACTGCACGGTGAAAGCAATCAAATGAAATGAAAGATTTTTAATGAACATGATGGGTCTGAGTCTATGTAATTCTAGATCCTGAAATTCCACGCGGGAAACGAACCAACCCTCCTGCAATTAGTTAGTTCTCTTTGGGAGAAAGTATATATAGAAGATATAAATAAATAAGTACATAAATAAATAATTGAATAAACAAATAATTAAATAGATAAATAAATAAGTAAATATATGAATTGACTAATTAATAGAAAATGAATTAATAGATAAATGAATAAATGAATAAATATATATAGATAAAAAATAGATAAGTAAACACATAACTAAATATATCAATAAATGGATAAATTAATAAATAAATAAACAAATAAATAGATAAATAAATAAAATAATTAGATAAGTAAATAGATAAATCAATAAACAAATTGATAAATAAATCAAATAATTAGATAAGTAAATTAATAAGACGTTAATGATAACCTATCAATGAGTTCTACGTGTCCTCAGAGTCAAAGCCGACAGGGCATTGGGGAAAATTCGTTCACGGCGTAAAGCTCCTGAGTTTGGATCTTCACCGCACACCACTTTCCACTAACAACACCCAGGGGTCGGAATTCTAGTTTCACACTCAATTTTGTCAAGTCACAACCATTCTCCTGGGTTAAGATCTGCACACCACTTTACACTAACAACACCCAGGGGTCGGAATTCTAGTTTCACACTCAATTTTGTCAAGTCACAACCATTCTCCTGGGTTAAGATCTTCACCGCACACCACTTTACACTAACATCACCCAGGGGCCGGGATTCTAGTTTCACACTCGATTTATTCAAGTCAAAACTCTCCTGAGTTTAGATCTTCACCCCACACCACTTTACACTAACATCACCCAGGGGTCGGGATTCTAGTTTCACACTCAATTTATTCAAGTCAAAACCATTCTCCTGGGTTAAGATCTTCACCGCACACCACTTTACACTAATATCACCCAGGGGCCGAGATTCTAGTTTCACACTCAATTTATTTAAGTCAAAACCATTCTCATGGGTTAAGATCTTTACCGCACACCACTTTACAGTAATATCGCATAGGGGCCGGAATTCTAGTTTCACACTCAATTTATTCAAGTCAAAACCATTCTCCTGGGTTAAGATCTTCACCGCACACCACTTTACACTAACATCACCCAGGGGCAACTATTAATAGAGAATAAATTGGCCGGTGGATGTCGGTCTTAGGCAACATTCGCTACCCGAAGTTGTTTGAAGGCGAGAGAGTGTGACCACTTTGATTGCTTTTTATGAGGATCTACGCCTCTTGCAAAGGTCGTGGAGGTAACAGAAGCGGCGGCTGAGAGGCGAGGAAGGGTTTTATTGGTCCTACTGTAGATGCCAGTTCGACGATTTTAACCGAAGTTCTTGACGACCACATCGAAGTCAACCGTACGAAGGTTTATTGGTGATCATGGAATGTTTATTATACGGTCGTAGCCAATTGTGATTTCTTTTTTCTTTTCTTTGCTCTTTAACCTGATAGTTCGTCCGTATATGGAATGTCAGTTGTAAGGTTATATCATCATCTTTTTTTAACAGAGCGTGTATCCATAACATAATCATATCCATATAGTATCCAAACGATCCACAAAACACTGGTGTGTGTATATTGGTATATGTATAAATATCATCATTATCATTATTTGTTTTTGACAAGTAGTGGCTCTTCGGAGAAAAAAAAAGCCAATAACAGCCTCGATTGCAAATGTAAATAAAAGACAATTTATCATTATTTTTTTTCAAATGCCACGAAATACAAACTGAACATGAACTATTTCCCTAAAGTCCCTTTCACACGTATCGACTTTTCGCCGTGCGCCGTCCACGACACGACGCCCACGACGGCGCACGGCAAAAAGCCGATACGTGTGACACAAGCCTAACCATTATCTTTCTCATGGAATGAAGGTATCTATTTCTAGTGCCTCTCTGATTCTATCATCAACTATACATACATACATATATATATATATATATATATATATATATATATATATATATATATATATATATATATATATACTAGTATCATCTTTGTAATTCCTCTGAGTTCTAGTTGTATTCTGTTTGTGTATTTTAGTTGTATTTTGTGATAACATTCATTTTGTAGTTCCTTTTTGTACTTTGAGGAAAAGAAACGAACCAATATATAAGAGGATAAGAAAACAGATAAAGAGAAAAATAAAAAGATATATACACAAATTAATAATAAAAAATAAATAAATAAATGATAAATAAATAAATTATATAATGAATAGATGAATAAATAGATTAATTAACGATTAAATAAAATACATGTATAAGTTTTTAGCTATAGGAAATTTAAAAAAAAAATTGAAATGAAGATACAATTTTTCTTTCATTCTTCAAAATTTATAAAAAAAAAAACTACTCTTTATACATTCTCGATATGAAAAACCTTGTGAAAATTATTGATTTTCCTAGAAATGATTTACGTAAACATCAGGTGTAGATGATGGAAACTGACAAAACATTTCTCATTTGATATCTTTCATTTTTTTTTTTTTTTTTATAGGACAGAGGGGTTGATTCTGCTATCGAGTGATTTAAATTACCTTCAATCTGAAGATTAAAATTCATCGTCTTTCATAAGGACCAACATCAACGAACAATGTGACCGAATTGAATGTGTACAGATTCGAAAAGAATATACGTTATAGCCGTTAATAACGGTCATAACCGTCATCGTCGTTCGAATGGGACTAAACTCAAATAAATGGAGCTCTTCCTTCTTCGGGAGTTTTCTCAAAATATTCTTTGTTTTCGGAATATCTTTCTCACACCTTCATCATCTATAGAGTCATCTCTTACATGAAAACTACTAGACTCCAGAGGAAGACTACCCAGACTAACGTCTAAAATGAGTAGTTCTCGTCAGTAGTTCCGGTTACTTCTATCCTTAAAAGAAACTGAGAGACTTGATATAAGGCAATTCTTTATCGATTAACTGGTCTATAGGAAGATTCCTCGGCAAAATTAAATTACCTGGCGACAGAAAAAATAATTATATAATGCTGAATCTCGCAGAGGATAGTAGGATCCTGCATTGGGCTGAAGTCAAGCTTAGATTACACATACACATGCACATTCTTACACACACACACGATATATATATATATATATATATATATATATATGTGTGTGTGTGTGTGTGTGTGTGTGTGTGTGTATGTGTGATTCACCATGGTCTTGGATCACGTGTTGGACTCGTGATCGACAGCTATTTCCCTCCCGGAAGAGAGCTCAGAGCTCATATATGACCAATCTATGGGTAATGCTATGACCTTACACGCACACCCACCCACAAAAGTTGGAGTAACGACCCGCAGCGCAGATACTGAAATCATTTCAGCCCTGGGCGGGATTCGAACCAGGGCCGACGTAGTGGCGGTCGGGAACTCTAACTACTGCGCCACGAGCTGTGTGTGTGTGTGTGTGTGTGTGTGTGTGTGTGTGTGTGTGTGTGTGTGTGTGTGTGCGTGTGTCCTTGCCTTACATGTAAACTGCGATCATCATTTCCGTATCTCATGTTGCCTTTTATCAACTTTGCAATAATTCTCATCAAGTTTCTTTAGAAAGTAAATAATGAGTTTTCATCTTATCTACATCTTTATAACCTCTGAACCTATTGAGCATTTCTAAGTAATATTTATCTAGGTAGTATCTACCTTACAGCTGGGTAATTTTCTTCAATAGGTTAAAAACATTTTCAGAGAAAGAATTTTTTAAATTTTGTATCATAAAATCTCTGGGTGCGTCAAAACTTTTGTTCTTGACTGTACAGTACGTGCAAAGTCTTTCTTCAACCGCGTTGTTAATATATGGAATGACCTACCATCCAACGTCATCGATTGTTCCACTGTACAGGTATTCAAAAAGACGTTTCGACATTAACTTAACTACAAATCCCTGACTAGAAATATTTAATTCTAAATAGATTAAGGACGAAAACAAATGAATAAATAAATAAATAAATATGTAAATAAATGAATAGATAATTGAATAAAAAATATACATATATAATGTAATGATACCAATAATGATAATAGTAATGATAATGATGGTGATGATGATAGCAATAATATTAACGATTGGTTAGGTACCAAAACAGCCATGCAAGTTTCAATAGACCTTGTCACTCATTGTAATTCCTCCCCATTCTCCTCATCTCGTTCCCCTTATTTATCTTCTTCCTTCTCTTCTTACCCTCCTCCTCCTTCTCCTCCTCTACTTTCTCCTCTTCTTGTTCTCCCTTTTGTTCCTCCTCTTTTTCCTCTGCCTGCCCCCCGACTTTACCTCTTCCTCTTCATTATTTTCCTCCTCCTCCTCCTTCTTTGCCTCTTTACTCTACCCCTCATCCTTTTCCTTCTCTTCCTCTCCTACTCTTTCTTTGCATCTTAACATCCTCCTCCTCCTCCTTCTTTGCTTCCTTCCTCTCCTCCTCCTCCTTTCCCTCCTCTTCCTCTCCTCCTTTTTCTTTTCCTCTTCATTACCATCCTCTTCCTTCTTTGCCTCATTCCCCTTCTTCTCTTTCTTTGCCTCATCATTCTCCTTTGCCTCTTCTTCCTCCTCCTCTTTCCGCGCTCTCGGCATCTAATGTCACTGCCCTTTGCGCCATAGCATAGTGACCTATGATCCGCGGGAGAAAAAAACGTCCTCGTATTACGCGCGGACTCCCCCTCCCGCGGCGGCGAGTTCTCTCTTGCATTTCGCGGCGACATTTAGAAACCGCGGATCTCTCTCTCGACTGTGGTCCTCAATGTCGGGGGTCTCTTTGACCGCGTCTACAGAGCCCCGCATGAAGCGTGACATCTGAATACGGACTAATTAGTTTAGCGTCATCAGTAATTGCATCGAGTTATCGTTAAGTCCCCGGAAGGGATAGCAACTCCGAAGCTCGACAGATAGACAGGCAGTGGAGACAGATAGACAGATAGACAGGTAGTGGAGACAGATAGACAGGAAGACAGGCAGAGGACGCAGATAGACGGGAAGATAGGGAGAAAAAGACAGAGATAGACAGGGGAATAAATAGAAAGACAGACAGACAGACAGAGGGGACAGATAGGTAGGAAATTAGACAGAGGAGACAGACAGATAGACAGGAAGACAGACTGAAACACAGATAGACAGACAGGTAAATAGACTGAGAGAAGATGAATATATACAGAGACAGACAGAAAGGTAGACAGATACACACACACACACAAACAAACACGTGCGCACACACACACACACACACACACACACACACACACAGAAACACATAGTCAAGGTAGAATTGGACACAGACAAACAGAGGTAAATAAAGGGCAGATAGACAGACAGACAGACTGGAGGACAGAGCGACAGACAGACAAGGCGAAGGCGCCTGATGGAAAAGAAGAAGAGGAGCAGGTGCCGAACACTTCGAAAGTTGAGGCGCCGCCGTGGCACGCGAGGGTCAGATGAAAGGGAGATGGTGCTGGAGGAGGAGGAGGAGGAGGAGGAGGAGGAGGAGGAGGAAGGGAGGGGGAGAGGAGGAGGAGGAGGAAGGGAGGAGGAGGAGGAGGAGGAAGGGAGGAGGAGGAGGAAGGGAGGAGGAGGAGAGGAGGAGGAGGAAGGGAGGGGGAGAGGAGGAGGAGGAGGAAGAGAGGAGGAGGAGGAAGGGAGGAGGAGTAGAATGAGGTGGAGGAGGAAGGGCAGAGGAAGAGGAGGATGAATAACGGGAGGACAATTGAAGAAGGACGAAGAGGAGAAGGGAAGGCGGAAGAGGAGGAAGATGATGATGATGATGATAAGGAGGAGGAGGAGGAGGAGAAGCAGGAGAGGAAATAGGAGGAAAAGGATGAGAGGTAGGATGAAGAGTAGGAGGAAGAAGAGGAAGAGGAGGTGCAGGAGGAAGAGGATGGGCGGAGGAGGAGGGGGAGTAGGAGGGGACACACACACACGCACAATCACACACACACACTCTCTCAAACACACACACACATATACACAAGCACACACACACACACACACACACACACACACATACATACAAACATGCAAACACACAAGTACACACACACACACACACACACGCATACACACCAGTTATGTTAGAAAATTAGAGAATAGGCGAGGTGTGTGTGTGTGTGTGTGTGTGTGTAAGGTCACAACATTACCCATAGATCGGGCATATATCAGCACTTAGCTCTCATCCGGGAGGGTAATAGCTGTCGATCACAAATCCAACACATTTTAAGACCATGGTGAATCTCTCTCTCTCTCTCTCTCTCTCACACACACACACAGTGACACACACACACACACACACACACACACACACACACACTCTTCCATATCTTTTGTTTAAGATAAAAGTACAGTATCTGTTCTTATCAATTTAATATCTGATAGAGTCCCAATGTTGGGGTGGGGGGCTTCGATATTAAACAGATTTTTAAGAATTTGAACAAAGAGAGGATTAGGGGAGTGACCTGACAATATAAAGTTCAACATGATAATCATACAGATAAAATCCTCAAGTCTTGATTTTATTTATCGATTTATTTATTTATTCATTCACTCACATATTTATTCTTGTCAATTATTCAGCTTCTGCTCGCTCTACGTGGTGGCTAGTCGTAAAAACCTCTGTGGGCTTTTAGTGATGTCACGCGATGACTGGGTATCGAACCACTACCTTTGGGTTATTGACTCGAGAAGCTTGAGCATTAAGCCACTCTACTAGCAAGCTTCCATTGGTTAAAGAAATAATATCAAATATAAATATGTATACACAAATACACACACACACACACACACACACACGTATATATTATATATATGTATACATATATATATATTTATATATATATATATGTATACATGCGTAAGTAACCACTAGGAAAAGTAAACTAACGAAGCAGAGCGCTTTCGTATAATTACATCTTTAGTGCAGATACAAAGAAGGAATTATCTGCACTGAAGATGTAATTATACGAAAGCGCTCTGCTTCGTTAGTTTACTTTTCCTAGTGGTTACTTACTCATTTGTGAACACACGCTCCTAGTGTTTTTATTGCATATGTATACATATATACGTATATATATATATATATATATATATATATATATGTATACATATATAAATATATATATACCATATTTGGACATTTGGGCGCCCTTGCCATTATGATACATTTATTAATTATTTTACTTCTTTCTCTCTCTCTCTCTCTCTCTCTTCTAGTCATTTTGGGCGACCGGTTGTACGGTATGACTGGTTGGGTATGTCAACTAGGTTTTCATTTACATTTTTAGTTTTAGTTTTCTTTTTTATTTTATTCTTATTATGATGTGAGTATTTTTGGGAACGGGTGTCCAACCTGGAGATGATTATATTTTCTGGAGATTAACCGTCAACTTGAAATCATATCCCATTGTAGCGTGTAAAACTTTGTCATCATTTATCTATCAATTGATTGATTGATTTATTCATTTATTTTTTTATTGTATTTTCTGTTTTGTTTTATTTCATTATGGGTGACGGGTTGTAATGTAACAGTCTTACTGGATGGATATGTCACCTATATTATTGTATTTTTGGCATTTGTAGTGACCAGTCTTGTTTTTTTATGACATTTATTCACATTATGATTTATGTAAGTTTGTGAACATATGTCCTACCTGGAGACGTGTGTATGTTCTGGAGAGTAACGGAGAACTTGGGGGGGGGGGACCTATCCCAGCATAGCGTGCTTGCCCTTTATATTGATTTCCTTTGGCATATACTGTATATCCCTGAGGATGAAACCTGGACAGGGTTCGAAACGTAGGATTAAACTTCTAAAATCGACTCCGACGTTCAGTTACCAAGTTCTCATTTTCCTAGTGGTTACTCCTATATTTTGTGAATCATGTATTGTATGTGATTTTTTTGCATAATATATATATATATATATATATATATATATATATATATATATATATATATATATATATGATATGGTTTAACGTCACAAACTCCCCCCTATCGGAAGGCTAGGACGGTGCCCCTCACAGAGGGCTTTGTAGCGTGGAATTTAATGAACCATACCCTTGGTTCAACTTCGCTGGTGGCAGGATTCGAACCGCCATCCCCTCGACCTTCGCCGCAAGTAACGACGCCCTAACCCGCTCAGCATATGTATGTGTGTATATATGCATATATATATATATATATATATATATATATATATATATATATATTCTCATAAACACCTCTAATGACGCGCTTCCACCGAAAGTAAATTTTACTTTGTAATGGCAGAAAGCCTTAGTCAAGATTGACAAAAAATAAATAAATAAAACCCCTTACGTGCCGGCTGGTACTCTTTCTTTTATTTAATCTGTCACCAGAGTATCTTATTCATTCCAAAAGTGCGAAATCATTAGTGGAAGATTTTTTTTTTTTTTTAAGGAAATATTTGGGTTATTCCCTTCCGTACCCAGCAGTACTTCCCATTTTATTTTGTCTGTCGTCAGGCTATTCCATGCTTCTCCGTAACCTCATTAAGGTCAGAATACATTTAGTGAGAGAATACTTTTAGGGTTAGAATACTTAATAAAAAATAATAAAAATATTAAACGAATTTTTGTTGCTTTCTGCTCACAAGACCCATATTTGTTCCTAAAATCATCCAATCAGTCAATAAATACATATGTAAAGAAATAAATGAATAAACGAATAAATAAATAGATAAGTAAATTAATACATTCAAAGAAATAAACAAATAAATAGTTAAATAAATAAATTAACAATTAAACAAATAATAAAATAAATTAATAAATAGATAAATAAATAGATAAAAAAAAACTAAAATCCAGAAAATACATAACCAACATTTGAAAAAAAAAATCTGCTAGTTTATATCCTGAAAACACACAGACTCATTCCTGAAAACGTTTATATGATTTTAACCACAAAACGACCCGAGAACTGACCGATCATCCACGTATTTCAATGGTTTCAGCCAAGGGATTCGATTCCTTAATCCTACTCATTAAGTTTCCAATCCCAGTCATCCTAGGCTGAATACCACACAGCCGGCGCCCAATCCTCCACACTCTGACTCCAATCCCCGGCCATCTTGATTTCCTACAGAGCCCATTTCGAACCCTATTAAGTCAATTACAGGGCTCGAATCCTGATCAATTCGGTCGCTGATCTCTTAGTTTTAATATATGGAGTTTGTGATACCTTGGCCACAATGTCTCCTGTTTCTCTTTTTTGTTCGTTTAATTTTTTTCCGTTTGGTTTCGTCTCGTGTTTATGTTGGTCTGAACTGATGATGTCTTGTGGTTTTCGTTGGGAATTTTCATTTAGTAGAGAGACTTCTTCACACATTTTTCAGTAATTCTCTTTTGTAATCACATCTACAGTCTTCTCTGTGGCATCCTGAGTGTTAAACAAATAATGAAAAGGAAAGAGAAAAACGAAAAGAAGATGAAAAAAAGAGAAACTGAAAAATCTGACGATAAAAAAATGTAGAAGTTTCAGAAGGAAATGAAAACCGATGAAAAAATTAAGACAAAACCCGAGAATAACTGAAGTAGAAAATGAAGAAGAAAGTGAAAAAAAACACTCCTTATGTTGAGAATGTAACTTAGACAATAAATATGATATACGTATTCTTTTACACTGAACTTGACAGCTCATTTGGGATTTTTTTTTTTTTTTTTTTTTTTTTTTTTTGTAAAATGCTATCCTTCTTACTCTGTAGTTTCTGTCAATTTGTTTCTTTATTTACTTCTTCTTTCACTTCACTCCTCGAATTTTTTTTTACATTTTTCTTCTTCGTTTTCTTCTTTTTCTTCTTCTTCTTCTTCTTCTTCTTCATTTTTTTCTTCTTTCTTCGATCTCTTTATGGGCCAAAAGGTCTCATACTGATATGCTTTTTTGTTGCAGCTTATTGTAATCATTAGGAGAGCCTTTAATATAATATCAAGATTTTTATGTCGGTAAATGTCATAAGAAACATTTGTTTAGATACAGTGGGGAACACATTTGTGTCACAGGAACTTAAGAAGAGGAAGAAGGAGAGGAAGAGGTAGAGAGCGAGAGAGAATGAGGAAAGAGAGATAGGAGAGAGAGAGAGAGAGAGGAAGAGGAGGAGGGAGAGGAAGAGAGAGAGAGAGAGAGAGAGAGAGAGAGAGAGAGAGAGTGGGGGGGGAGGGGGGGGAGAGAGAGACAAGAGAAAGAGGAAATGGAAGGAGAAGAGAGAGAGACCGAGAGAGAGAGAGAGAGAGAGAGAGAGAGAGATAGAAGGGGGAAGAGAGAGAGAGGGGGAAGAGAGAGACAAGAGAAAGAGGAAATGGAAGGAGAAGAGAGAGAGAGAGAGAGAGAGAGAGAGAGAGAGAGAGAGAGAGAGAGGAAGAGGAAACGGAAGAGGTCGAGGAAGGGAAAGCGGACGAGAGAGAAAGAGCGAGAAAGAGAGAGAGAGAGAAAGAGAGAACGAGGGAGAAAGAAAGAAAACATGTTTATTACCTATGTACAATATATCTTTTATTACCTAGTTATAACTAATCGAATGCTATCAATATGGGTTATGTTTATATGCGTTTCCTTTTCTGTGTTTCCTATTTGTTAAGAGCAGAATTTAATAGCCCAGTGACCTTTCTTGTTCTGTTTACTACTCTTTGTATGCCGTCAAATCAAGAATATACTCATCCATTTTGTTTTATGTGTACCTTTTGCCCCTTTCGCATACAAGTTGATGCAAATGAGGGCGAAAAATTATATGCATTGAAACACACAAATGTCCAATACATTATTATGCACTTAAGACAAAAGATGAACAATATTCATTCCCAGTGATTAGCCTGAAGTGCATATAATAATATACACCAAATGACCTTTCGCTCCTATTAGGGGGGGGGGGGGTTCCAGTCAATGTATATAACCACCCATCATCCATCCCACACACACCCTCCCTCCATGCCACACCCATCTAAATATATATATATGCATATATATATTTATATATATGTATATATACATATATATATATATATATATATATATATATATTAGCTGCTTGTGGATCAAGAGATAGCCCGCCCTCCCACTCATTGCTCAGGTTAGAAGCAGTGCAGCAAGACACAGCACATCCACGGCGAGGCTCTATAGCCGAGCCTGGTTTAACCCCACCGATTCATTTACATGGCGACCCTCGACCTCAGATTTTGCGCAATAGACAAGAAATATTTTCAGGTCGCGTCAGCGTTATCTATTGATGAGAGTATACGAACCTTCAGCTCTCAATCGGGAAAGTAATAGCTGTCGATCTCGAGACAAGCACGTAACCTATGACCGTGATGAATCGCGTGCGCGCGCACATGTGTACACACAACAACTACACACACGCACACATGAAACAAAGTTATTTTACTCCTCTCTGACTCACTCTCTCTCTCTCTCTCTCTCTCTCTCTCTCTCTCTCTCTCTCTCTCTTCATTTCGACAGAAAAGAATTATACACTCTTGGCCTTTCATGTTGCTGTATGCACCATAAAGAATAAATCTGGTGATCAAACAAACAATTTCTACAATTTTAAGATTGGTATCATTAGATTTGAAATACGTGCGGTCATTCATAGACTACTTCCCTTCCCTTTCTACCACCTCCTCCTCCTCTTCCAGTGCCCTAAAGCCTCGTTTACACGGAGCAAGTTGAGAGGCAAGTCAAGTTTGCGAGTACATGTTCACACAGGCCAAGTTAGAGACAAGTGGTCTGTGTGAACATTAGCTTGCTTTCCTCTCTAGTACAAATAAATTGACTTACTAGTTAACTTGAGTGGCAAGTCAAGTGTGCAAGTTATTTGAACTGGAGCGGAAAGCGAGCAAGTACATGTTCACAGAAGCCAAGTCAAAGACAAGTCGCCTGTGTGAACATGAACTTGCTCGCTTTCCTTTCCAGTAAAACTAAATTGACTTACCAGTTAAAACGGCCGCTTCATTCGTCGTCCCCCTTCATACTCGGAGTTTACCCTTAGTTGAATTATTTTTTTCTAGAATATATATTCTATAAAACTAGGAGTGTGCCGATTAATCGACATCGGCAAGAATCGGCACTTTTTTGTGTGAATCGGCTTCGGCAATGATTTTTTTTTTCTTTCTTTCTTTCTTTCACGATGACGATGAGGATGTCAAGGTCGAATCCCATTCTCAAAAAATAAGATAAATAAATAAATAAGTAAATAAATAGAAAATAATCGAAAATAAACGATTCTCGCCGATGCCGATTTACAAAACAAGGGCCGATTCTTCCCGATGCTGATTAATCGGCACACCCCTAAGAATAGAACACGTATATAGCGTTAATTTACTCGTCCACAGAGTTTAGTCTAAGGTGAATATATATATTTTTTTTGTTAGCTAAATTTAGTTTCAAAGTCAATCAAATGTATTTAAATTGATCTATTTATTTACCTACTTATTCATCATTCACTTATTTATCTATTTATTCATTTATCTATCTACTCATTTATTCACTTATTTACATATCTATTTACTATTTTATTCATTGATTCATTTACTTATTCATTAATCTACTTGTTTGTCTGTCTGTTTGTTTCTTTGTTTAATGGCTTATTTGTTTAGTTGTTCCTTAATTATCATTTATCTTTTTATTCGTTTGTCTGTATACATATCTATGTATATCATTCTCTATTTTCTCATTATTTCCACAGATTCCTAACCAACAGCTCCTCTCCCTCCCTCCCTCACCCTTTGATGTCCAAATATTCGAGAAAAAAAAAATCCTCGACTTTGTAGCCAACTATTTCCCTTTGGTCTCTCTTCCTGCAACCAGTGTGAGCTCTTTTGGGCGTAAATTGGCGTAAATAGCCCGAATCTGGCGTAAATAGGCCAAATACGTTGTACTTTGTGGAAAGTGGGGGGACTACTTTTAAGTAGCTTGCTTAAGGGTCTGAGCTCACTTGATATTGCTGTCATGTTTTAAACTCGTGTACTTAGGTTCGGTGTCCTATGGGATCAAGGCATATGAACTGCATATTGCAAAAGAAGGCACTCAAAGCACACAGTCGCATAATTGTTCTGAGGACAAAGCATAAATGGTTATTCATATGTGTATACGTATATACATAAATGCATATGTACACACACATTCTCAAACATACACGCACGCTCGCACACATACACATACATACGCATGCACGCACACACACACACACACGCATACACACACGTATACACACACACAAACATATATATATATATATAATATATATATATAACATATATATATATATATATATATATATAAGTATAGACACATACACACACACACTCACACTCACACCCACACACTCACACCCACAAATACATACAAACGCAAACACATACACACACACACACACACACACGCACACAAACATATATATGTATACATACATACAGTATATAATGTACGTACATATATAAGTGTGGTTTTGTATATATATTTATGTATATATGTATCAATGTAGTCATCCATGTATGTATGTATGTATGCATATATATATATATATATATATATATATATATATACGTATATATGAATGGATATATGCATGCATGCATGTATGTGTGCATATATATGTACATTCTCTTCGGCCTTTCATCCTGGTTCCCCTCCCTGTGTTCAAATATTTCCCCTCTCCTTTATTGAATACATTGCTCTTAAACTTTTCACAAAACTGTATTGCGATAAACTTATCATCTAGTCCCAATAATCAATGTTCGCGTATATACAAATTAATGTATGCTCGTACGAATAAAAAAAAGAAATACGTGCATGATTTAAGATCAACTCCATTCACTCATTTCATTTGAATTATTCGATACAGAGAGTTATTCAAATTCTCTGCTTTTTTCCATTTACATTCGTTCACACTTTGTGAAATGTTTTGAAAAATCTGTGAATTAAAAAGACTTTTGTAATATGCATTTCGTGAAAATATTCAAGTCTTTTCTACGTCATATTTGATATTGGGAGTACAGGAAGGGAAAATAAATACGAACAACAAAAGCGGCGAAAATATCATTAAACAGTGAAAAGCATAAATCCTTCAACCCTATTACACCATCAAATCAGAATTATGACCTTGTAATCATATTGCATATTGTGAATTTGCATATATATATATATATATATATATATATATATATATATATATATACATATATATATATACATATATATACATATATATATATATATACACATATATATACATATAAATATATACATGTATATATATATATATATATATATACATATATATATATTGTTTTGAAGGTGAGACAATTGAGTGGAAAAGGTGATAAGGAAACACAGGTTGAACCAGGAGGACTAAGGTAATCTATCGTTTAGACTTTACGTCAATTTCAAAGTACGAGACTATTACGAGTACAGATCATCGTAATATATACCATCATAGAGGGTCATCTTCCCGGACGTCTTTGAATGGGCCGCGCTGATTGGTTCACGCAGTCGCCGTGGACCACCAGCCTTGCTGCAACCCTTCCCTATGGTCGGTGTCCTCTCCTGTGACAATATGCGCAGCTTCCACTAACTTTCCCATTCTCTTTCCAAGTCCCGTGTAGAGGGGACTAGTAGTACTTTCCCAGCTAGGAAGGTTTCTCTATGACTATGCAGACACTACTAGGGATTTGGAGGTTCTACGGTGCCGCAAGTCCCTTTTGTACTCTCCTATCCTTTTTGGAAGCCCTCTTGACGTCTCACCATAATATACAGCAAAACATCCACCACACGGGTTTCATTCTTCTTTACCTCTCACTACGTCCTTCATTTCCCCCCCCCCCCCCAGAGGCATAAGCTGCGTGTACGCCAACATTGGATAATAAATAGGTCAGCACATCAGCTTCACTCGCGTACGGTACTACGACGTAATCGCGCTCTACCTTTTCTCTTTTTGCTCTCTTATAAATGTCTATTCCCTTTCTCTCGAGCTTATTGAGCAGGCCTAGGAAGGTAAAATAGTCTGCGAAACGTACTGTTAATATAGGCTATCTCTTCTTCTAAAACTCTTCCCTACAAATTCTAATGGCCCGCAAGTAGAAACCAATTACTACTCCGGATTTGGTCCATGCGCCTTGTTTCGACAAGTAGTGAATGAAATCTTCCTGGTTTGTCGGCTTCCTGTATACATAAAATCTAACCTATTTTATCATTCGGTGTATCACTGTGTCGAGGAACGGCAACTTGTAGGCCACCTCCAGTTCCACGGTGAACAGACTATTTTCGTTCGCTCCGTTAAACATGCAAAGCTATTTGTCCACGTTTGATCCCTCAGACAACACAACCAACACATCGCCTATATTGCGGAGCCATTTACAGCCTCTTCCCATCATGTGTTGTAGCCTATCCTCTTCAAATCTCTCCTCATAAAGAGACGTCATAACCGTACTCAGAGGGGAGCCCATTGGCAAACCTCGATGTTGTGTATACTCCTGGTCCTCGAACATGAATGCACCAAAGTTTACGCATAGAGACACTAAATCAAGATAATACGCTTTTCTGGCCGGGAAGTCATCGTACTCCATGGAGTTGGCAAGAGGGGGTTTTGTCCATAACAAAGAATGGCAAAAGTGTTCTTGGACATCTGGAGAAGGCCTCGTGACCCCCAAAGATGAGAGAACTACCGAAGGTGCACAAGCCATATATTCCAATGAGGCCAATTACATCGGGAATAGGCAGTGCGCCACATCAACTCGGCAAACAACTCACGGAACCCCTGTCCTCCACATTGGGTTCGATAGGAGGCACACACTTGCGCAACTCAGCGGATCTGATCGAACGCCTCAAGAACATGAACTCCGAGAGAAAGAAGTTAGCCAGCTTCGATGTGAAACAGCGCCTCACGAATTTAAGCGTCAAGGGGGCTGTGGATTCGATGGAGAGGGCTGTCAACTCCAAATGGGCGCCTTTGACTTAGCTACCTCCCTTATATGTGGGAAAAAGTTCTTGGTGTGTATGTACATACATACATACATACACACACACACACACAATATATATATATACTTATGTATATGTATATATTTTGAGACATATCATTCGTTACGGTTGTCGTTCAGACAATCGAACACAACATTCACGAAGCTTCGATCCGGGGGCCCTGATACTGCTACGACGGTGGTGAGTGGGAGTCGTAATCTGAGGGACTTCGGGTCGAAGCTTCGTGACAACCGGATTTGATATATATATATATATATATATATATATATATATATATATATATATATATATATATATATATATATATATATGTATGTATGTGTGTGTAATTAAATACATCTGTTCACTTGCTGTTTATTTGTCTTTGACACAACGACCTTCGCTGGTCTTTGCACAAGTGTCCCAAGCCTAAGACTGATCATGATCGGTTTGGGTGACTCGCGACCATATGCCTACATCGATCTTACAGGGACGCGTTTGAACTAATTTACATGCTATATTTTACAATGCGTCTTAATTATAAGCAGCGATTAATTTGTACGTACATATCTACAAACTATTAACAAACTACAGCACATACAAATATTGATGTTGATATATACTCGTTTTACCTACCTTTGAATTTAACTGAATTGTTGATTATCAATTATAATAGAAATGAGTATGATGTTATATATATGTGGCAGTTGTGAGTTGTTGTTATTGTTTGCAATGAACGGATTCTATATTTAGATATCCTGTTTGGCTGACTTGCCTGTCGAAGTACGTGTACCAGACTCACACACTATGTTATGTGCGTGTGAATGCATGCATGTACGTAAGTTTGTAGGTAGCATGGCCTAAAGTACGAGTATACAACATACAAACATATATATATATATATATATATATATATATATATATATATATATATATTGATAAGTATTTTAGACAAATTATATTGATGATGGAGAACATAAACACGGGAAGGCACAGAACCCAAAACACTACGCGAACGAAACGTTGGTGTTTTGGGTTCCGTGTCTTTACTGTCTTCCCCTGTGTTTATGTTCTCCATCATCAAAATCATATA
>NC_134796.1:57306569-57311569 GCF_046742065.1 Oratosquilla oratoria
AAAAAAGGATAATAGGATCATATAAATAAGGAAAAGAAGGAATAAAAAAAATAGGAAATGAGAAGGACCTGGGAGTCATTATTATGAATATGTCACCTGAGAAACATATAAACAAGATTTTTGGAGAAACTTATAATTTAATAAGAACAATCAAAGTGGCATTTACATACCTGGATGAAGAAATGGTGAAGAAAATACTAATCACTTTGATAAGACCAAGATTCGAATATGCAGCAACGATGTGGTCACCAAGTACAAAAAATGTATAAAAAAAACTTGAAAGAATACAAAGAGCAATTACAAAATTGGCACCAACACTCTCAAAACTATCATATGAAGAGAGACTAGCAAACCTTGAGCTACAGACATTAGAGCAAAGAAGAGAGAGAGGAGATTTGATAACTATTTATATAATCATGAAAGACATAGAAACTATTGATACAGAGGATCTAATAAAATGGGATGATAGAAACACAAGAGGACACGTAAAGAAAATCAAGAAAGACAGTTATAGAAGAGATCTAAAAAAAGAACAGCTTTCCCCACAGAGTAATAGACATTTGGAACAAGTTAGATGAGAAACTTGTGCGTGCAAAAAAAATACATGAATTTAATAACAGTTTAGATAAATGAGATATGAAGACGGTACTCCACGAGCATAGCTCCCCTTCCCGTAAAATACAACTAGGTAAATACTAAAAACAGTTTAGATAAATGAGATATGAAGACGGTACTCCACGAGCATAGCTCCCCTTCCCGTAAAATACAACTAGGTAAATACACACACACACACACACACACACACACACACACACACACACACACACACACACACACACACACACACACACACACAAACTCATACACACACAAACATACACGCACACACACGCATGCACGCACACACACACACACACACACACACACATACACACACACACACACACACACACACACTTACACACATAGATAGATAGAGAAAGAGAGAGAGAAGGTATTTTTAAGGTCACTGCATGGCCCATAAATCGTGCTATATGATCCGTAAGCTCTCATCCGGGAGGGTAATACTTATTGATCACGAGTCGAGGACGCAAACCAAGACCATGGTAAATAACACAACTATAGAGATACAAGAGATTACACACACAAATATTTCTTTTCAACCAAGCTCTCGTCATTCGCAATCCTTTTTTTCTCAGCCGATCTCTTTGACATATCTTATGGTAAACCAAAGTGTTTTAAACCAAGATTATTGCATTACCAAGCGATTAATTCTATTTCTATCAGGAAATACCAGTTTTCCGAAATTTGCATGACACGTCTACGTTGTTTTCAATCTTGATATCTGGTATAATGCTGTAGTGTTTTTATGTTTGATTGTGGGGCATGGGAATTGGTAAAAAAATCTAGAAAAGAAGATGAGAGAAAGTAAGAGAAGGCGGAAGAGGTGAAAATGGGGGAAGACTGGTGAAGGGGGAGAGGGGTTGGGTAGGGGGAGGAGAAGAAAGGGGGGAGAGGGGCTGGGTAGGGGGAAGAGAGGAAAGGAGGGAGAGGGGTTGGGTAATGGGAAGAGAGGAAAGGGGGAGGAAAGGAAAGGGGGAGAGGGGTTAGGTAGGGGGAAGAGAGGAAAGGGAAAGGAGAGGAAAGGGGGAGGAGAGGAAAGAGTGAAGAGAGGAATGGGTGAGGAGAGGAAAAGGGGAAGGAGAGGAAAGGGGGAGGAGAGGAAAGAGGGAAGAGAGGAATGGGGGAGGAGAGGAAAAGGGAAGAGGGGTTAGGTAGGGGGAAGAGAGGAAAGGGGAAGGAGAGGAAAGGGGGAGGAGAGGAAAGAGTGAAGAGAGGAATGGGGGAGGAGAGGGGGGGAAGGAGAGGAAAGGGGGAGGAGAGGGAAGGGGGGGGAGGAGAGGGGGGAGAGGAGGAGGGGAGGGAAGGAGGAGAGGGGGGGGGGGAGGAAGGAAGGAAGAGGGAAAGGGGAGGGAGGAAGGAGGGGGGGGAGAAGGGAAGAGGAGGGAAGAGGGGGGAGAGGGCGAGAGGGGGGGGAGAGGAGAGAGAGAGAGGGGGAGGAGGAGGGGAAGGGGGAGGAGAGGGGGAGGAGGGAGAGGGGGGAGAGAGAGAGGGGGGGGAGGGAGGGAAGGGGAGGAGGGGGAGGAGAAAGGGGGGAGGGAGGGAGAGGAGGAGGGGGAGGGAGGGGGGGAGGAGGGGGAGAAAGGGGGGATGGAGGAGGGGAGGGAGAAAGGGGGAGGAGAGGAGGGAAGGGGAGGGGGAGAGAAGGAGGGGAGGAGGAGAGGGGAGGGGGGAGAGGAGGGGGAGAAGGGGGAGAGGAAGGGGAGGGAGAGGGAGGAGGGGGGAGAAGAGAGGGGAGGAGAGAGAGGAGGGGGGGAGGGGAGAGGAGGGGAGAGGGAGGGGAGGAGGGGAGAGGGAGGGAGGGAGGGAGGAGGGGAGAGGGGGGAGGGGAGGGAGGAAGAGGAGGGGGAGAGGAGGGGAGGGGGAAGAAGGGGGAAGGGGGGGAGGGCGAGGAGGGAAGGGGGGGAGAGAATAGGGGAAGAGAGGGGAGAAAGGGGAAGAGGGGGAGAGGAGGGGGTGGTGAGAGGGAAGGGAGGAGAGAGGGGAGGAGGAGGGGAGGGAGGGGAGGAAGGGAAGGGGAGGAGGGGAAGGGGAGAGGGAGGGAGGAGAGGGAAAGAGGGGGAGGGGGGAGGAGGGGGGGGGGGGGAGGAGGGGGAGGGAGGGGGAGAAGAAAGGAGACTAAGAACAAAGAGAGGAGGAGGGAGGAGGAGGGAGAGGGGGGGGGAGGGAAAAAAGGGGGAGAAAGGAGGAAGGAAGAGAAAAAAGGGAGGAGAAAAGAAAATAAGAATACACACAGGCTTTGGCGTGGGAGGCGGAGGAAAAGGAGGTCCGGAACTGTTCGAGATGAACGAAGAGAGAGGTGGGGAGGAGAAGGGCGATAAGGAGGAAGCCAAGATCACACAGCGATGTCACTAAAGTCACCTCAGGTTCGAGGTAGACTCAGCGGTCGTGGGCCATTACTCAGAGTGGAAACCTTCCCTAACCTCTGCTCCGCGGCAAGAATTCGAACAGACCGACGGAATCCACCGCACGGTTACCATACGCCGCTTTACCACCGAGCCACGGTGGGCCCACCTAGATTTCTTTCGCCATATAAAAGGAGGTAGTCAAGTCAAAGGCGCGTACCCCACTCTCACAATCTTTCCACCTCACATCCACCACCTCTTTCTTCCCTCTTTTTTCACATACTCTTCGTGGATAAAATAGAAATAATAATATGAGATGTTTACTAGTAACGAACAAATATTTAGTTGGGAGGTTCCAGTGCAGTGACTTGTCCGTTCGAGTAATACTTGCTCTCCATTAACACAAGTTTCTTACGAAGTAGTTTTCTTGGCAACGAGCTTGTCACTAGAAGTCGTTAGGAAGGTGAAACGCGGCGTGGGTTCGGGTCCTAATTTAGAAAACAAGGTTAGACTAGTCATTTACACTTAATGCATTTGTCCCCCAATCACCTAAAACCAAAGTCCTTTCTTAAGGCAACACCGTCCTCTTAACAACCCTATAGATGGTAGTTCCTGACGCAAAGCCGATTCAGCTTTGATGTTGATTTCCAATCAGTGAATAGAGAGGACGGTGAGGAGCCTACACCCAGGAGGCGCGAAGCAATACATGAAGCCATCATCTTTGCCTATTTATGCACTTGAATTTGTTAGGGCAGGTAATGGTCACTGCTAAGGATCGAAGAGAATAAGGGATTCAAAGGGATTACAAAGGAGGAGCATGCCCGAACAGGAGACCTTTTGGTCCATAACTAGGTCGGATGCGAAAAAATATAATACTAAAGATATATAACTTAAAGTAAATGAATACAATAAAACTATAATGAATAAAAAATTATATATAAAATAAATAAATAGGTAAAGTTATATAATAAACAAACAGGTAAATCGTAAATGATAATACATGAACAGATAAATAATAATACGTGATAAACAAACAAATAGTAATAAACAGACAAATAATAAAAAACAAATAAATCAAATAAATGGAAGGCATTACAGTATCTTACTTAGGTGTTTATCTATACGAATCTTAAAGTTTCGAATTGAACTACATTGCACTACATCTGCAGGAAGTTTATTCCATTCATTAACTACACGGTTGGGGAAGTTGTTTCTACCCCCTTCCAAAATAAATCTATTTCCTGACAACTAAGTGAAATACGAAACAATTTTGCAAACCGATATAATCCGTTCTGAGATCCGTAACTATCAGTTATCAAGCGTTCCTCCAACTTATAGTCCTTTGAATCCCAAAACTACACCGAATACCAATTATATACTGATGACGTCATGGCAAAACTAATAACGATGACGTCACATGCTAAGGTCTCATCATTGTGAAAAATCCCAATCTTGATTGGTTTTCAAGATGAGTCCAGGTACTGAAGACTAAGCCTCATCCCTTGGGATTGGGCATCATCCTATTCAGAGAGAGATTGGGATAGTGGTTACGTGATTGGGTTAAGTTTGAGTGTGATGAATGAGATGGAGATGAGATAGAGGAAGAAGAGTAGCCTACGGAAAAGGGGTGAAACGTAAGAGTAAAGAAGGAATAAGTCAGAAATGGTAGAAACTGGAAAAGAGGATTAAAGATTTAAAAGGAGAAAAGAGAATAATGAAGATAGTCGGAAGTTTGTATGGTGTAAAGTAAGATTGAAGAATTCGAAAAAAAGTGAAGAGAGGCAGTTTAAATAGGGAAGCACCTAAAACATAACAGTTAGACCCAGATATCTTGGAAAAACTTTTTCGTTGTGTGACTTTTTAATGCACATAACTATTAGGTTTCTTTTTGCTTTCCTAAAGCACGACGAGTGGACAAGAAAAATGATATTAACAAAAATACGAACAGAATAAGAAAGCAAAAAGAAAAACCATAACATCAAAAATCAAAATAAGAATAATTCTAAAGTGAGAAAAAGGAATGAAACCCACTGG